>NW_022987621.1:0-448814 GCF_902827165.1 Trematomus bernacchii
GGGCTATTGCGTCGTCATTATCAGAAACGGATGACCGTATAGCCCTTACGCAAAGAAAATATATTTCCCCATATATTAACTGTCAATATATTGCATTATTTTGTTTTCTGATTTACTGGTTAATTGAAAAGATTTAATAAAGGAAATCTTGCTGTTGGCTACACCAAGTGATACGGATTAATAATCAACATGAAAAACATATTTATTCATATCTACAAAATATATTGAAGATATATAGAATAATATATTGTGTTAATATATTACAATATATATATATTGAATAATATATTGTAATATATGGGATAATACATCAGTAATTGCCGCTTTCCATATATTGAGTAATATATGTAAATATATATAATATATTGGTTGTGTATATATGTGAACATACATTTACTATATATTAACATTTATATGGGGACATGTACTATATATATTCACAAATATATGGGGACATGTATGTACTATATATTCAGTTTTATATGGGGACATGTATGTAGAATATATTCACAATTATATGGGGACATGTACTATATATATTCACAAATATATGGGGACATGTATGCTCTATATATTCAGATTTATATGGGGACATGTATGCAGAATATATTCACAATTATATGGGGACATGTACTATATATATTCACAATTATATGGGGACATGTATGCGCTATATATTCACAATTATATGGGGACATGTATGCAATATATATATATTCAGATTTATAAAAGACCATGTACGTACCATATATTCTGAACATGAGTGCAATATATGTTCACAATGAGGAGAAATGCATGTTCTGAAAAATCTTTCATTTAATTTCAAACCTTTATTTATGCAGGTGAATCCCATTGAGATCATTGATCTCTTTTTCAAGGGTGACCTGCAGCAAGTAGGTTCCACATGAATACATATAAACATAACAGAAAAACAAAAAAGGACATCATACAGCATATTTACAGTGACTACAGTTTACATAGCTAGTAACATTTACAGGTTCCAACAGTTTCCGATTGGATAATATCTATCCTTGCTTTAAAAACATTTAGTGGAACCAAATTGCTCAGACTGTTCCAAGTTAGCGGAGCTGCGCATCTAAATGCTATCTTCCCTAAGACAGTCCTAGCAGTTGGCACATTTAATAAAACCACAGCATTCGATCTCAGGCAGTAGCCACTTACAATTCGCCGTGAGATCAGGGAGCAGATGTAGGAACGAAGTTTCCCTAACATGGCTTTGTATATAAAAATGTACCAGTGACTGAGCCTCCGTACAGTTAGTGAAGGCAAACCTGCCCTTGCATACAGGGTACGGTGATGGGTTAATACTTTACAGTTTGTCACAAATCTCAGTGCACTGTGATAGGCGGCATCTAACTTGACCAGGTAATGGGCAGGTGCATTCATATAGATCAGATCACCATAGTCCAGTACAGGTAAAAAGGTCACAGAGCCTTTTTCTGGCCTCAAGCGAGAAACAGGACTTGTTCCTGTAAAAGAAACCTAGCCTAACCCTCAGTTTTTTAAGCAGGTTATTGACATGAAGTTTAAAAGTGAGACAATCATCAAGCCAGATACCAAGGTATTTGTAACAGGCAACCACTTCAAGTTTTATTCCTTGCGTAATTACAATATCTAAAACAGGCTCTGGTGTCTTTTTTAGTTTTTGAAAAGAGCATTACCTTGGTTTTATCAACATTTAAAAGAAGCTTAAGCGCTGAGAGCTGAGTCTGAATAATGAGAAGCTTAATTTGTTTTTTTCTATCAATGTGTAACAGTTATCAAAATACTCATTAAAAGAAGGACAAGGAAAGAATAAAAGAAAAGGCCTATAAACAACACATTATGTAATGACTCAAGAACATTTTCATGTAATTATGTAATAAAACCCACATTTTGTAATAATCTGCTGCATTCTGTAACAGCCTGAACGCAATATAAAATAAATGTCCCTGCATTTTGTAATCAATTATTACATTTTGCAATGGTTATTACAAAATGTGTGAGTTGCCCTTTTAAAAAACTAATATTCATTATGTAACCATAACCAAACTGTAAATATATCCCAAAATTAATGTTGATATACATGTTGGCTAATGAATATGGTAACACTTGATCTAGTTTTGGCCAATGAAAGATATTCTACTGAAGTATTTTTAAATTATGAGTAAGGATGATTCATGGTTGAATAAATAAATAAACAGTTGTAATGTTATTGTTTGCAACTCATTTTGTAATAACCACAGCAATATGTAATAATATATTTCAAAATGTGGCGACATGTATTACATATTTGCATTGAACTTGTTTACTACATAATGGGCAAATTATTACAAAAGGAGGTGTTATTACATAATGAAGGGAAAATGTATTACATTTTGTATAGGTATAGTTAATAAATGATGCATTGTTATTTCATACAGGGCCAAAAAGAGCAGTCTGTTATCCTATTTAACAATCTTGTTTTTTGTTTCACCTGGTGACAACTTTAAACATGAGCTGATCACTCATTAAAACAAGGTCCGGAACAGGGCCAAAAAAACAGTCTTGTACCCTATTTGATCGTCAATCTTGTTTTTTTCGTGCCTTAACTCACAAATTCTTGTGTTAATGGATGTTCTTATATCTGATGTCTTGGTCCCTGGATGGTGGTTTACTACAGCATCTGTGGAACAGAACAATTACAAATAATTAGAAGTTCACAAAAGACAGCAGGAATTATAACAATATCCATAATATCTATATTAAAGCATGGGCTGGCTTGGTGAATAATGTGGGAATACGAATAGTGGAAGAATAGGCTTTGTACATTTTCGTCTGAGTGTGGCGCTACTGGTTGGTATATTTTATGGAATTTGGACCAAGCATCTGCA
This sequence comes from Trematomus bernacchii, assembly GCF_902827165.1. NCBI lineage: Eukaryota > Metazoa > Chordata > Actinopteri > Perciformes > Nototheniidae > Trematomus > Trematomus bernacchii. The sequence continues at coordinate 2,874 of NW_022987621.1, forward strand.
TCTGTAACAGTTCTGTTTAAAACTTTTTAAAATGTAATTGCATTCATCTTTAAAGGTGGGGTAGGTATGTTTGAGAAACCGGCTCGAGATACACTTTTTGTTATATTCCATGGAATGCTCTTAACATCCCGATAGCAATGAATATCTGAAGTGCTTTGACAAAAAATCCATAAAAAAATATCATCTGTGGAAGCTGTAGTACTGTAAAAAGCACGACCAATCATCTGAGCCGGCCCGGCTAAAATAACTGGATGGCCTACCTGCCTGTCAGCCTTCCATCTGTGCACAAACTTATCTCGTGCCCTCATTGGTCATGTGCGTATTTTCAAATTCTAGCGCACTCAAGCTGGTTTCTCCAAAATTACCGACCCCACCTTTAAAAGACTACTTTTATTGAATGAGAGTTTTACCTAGCACAATGAGCCTGGGGTGGTGGGAAGGGAGAACTGGGCCTCGGCATCGGCATCGGCAGGAGTGGTAGTCGCCTATGAGTATTAGAATTTAGATTAACAAAGGCATAGAAAAACCCTGAAATATGTACTGACACAAAGCTACAACCCTCGATTTTGTAAGTAGTAGTAGTAAATACATACGTATATACAATATACAACAATACGCATAATGCAATTAGCAGTACCAGTAATAAAATAACTGAATAAATAGTAGTAGAACCTTTATTTAGGCAGGAAAATCAATTAAGAACAAATTCTTATTACAATGATGACCTGACAGGAGGCAAAAGGCGTCCTGAGGGGATGGGGTTTGGGAGGAAAAAAATAAAAAGACAGACTCCGGGCACTACAGAACCCAGGAGACAACACATTGACACAGAGCAGAGATGACAGGCATAGCAGTTAAACATATAACATCTCTAAAACAATATTGCTGTGGTTCAATCTGTCATTAAAATAATATAGAACATTCATCCATTCAATCATTCATTCCTTCATGGCAAGGATAACTAAGCTGAATAGTGAATAAAGTGATATGTGAAAAGTAAAATTACAGTGAAATTAAATGACAGTGCGTTCCTCACCACTGCGATCTGGCTTCTCTGTCCTCGTGTCTTTTGGGTCTGATTCCTCACTACTGATGTCTGCCTCTCTGCATGGGCCCTCTCTCCTTATTTATTCTGTCTCAGTCACCACTGCTATCTGGCTCCTCTGTCCTCTTGACTTGTGGTTCTGCAGGCTTAGTTCGACCTATGAATTTCAACAATGCTCCTGTAAAATATATAGATATATAGTATTATGGGTCAACATTAAAATAACATACACTGGAGAGCAAAATGTGAAATGCCATTGACTGTAGGCTACATATTATCCACACAATTGTCAGCAGGGGCAATAACAACTAAAATGTGAACTAACTTGAATGCATTAGTCCACAACACATAGCCTAACTAATGTTAGCCTACATAGTTACTAACATCAGAACACATAGTATTGGGGAATCTTATGTGTTTTGTGATGTTTGTGCTGGAGCCGTTTTATTCAAAACAGCACTCCGGTTAGAGAGTTGACACGGAGACAGGAAGTACAGTCTTTGGACTTTATATTAGCTTGGTTCTGATCATCAACACAGAATACATCATGCTTGATGTGGAATCACATACAGGATGTTGAATGGGTTGATGAGTATGATGATAATGATAACGTAGAGTAGAGAATGAATGAATGGTTTCTGCAAAATACACAGAAATAGAAATAAGGTTCAAATTACAATAACTAACCAGACTATGGTTATTAATAATAAGCAACAGCAATACTAATTGTTGCTAAAACACATTAGACACGTTGCAAACACACGGCTAATAAAAGCTAAATTAGCATCTCATCTGAATAGCTTAACTTAGCTAACTAGCTAGCATTAGCTCAATTCCTGAACAACATAGCAACTAAAAACGGGACATCAAGACTCATTAACACACTGACTCAGCAGGACACTATGCATACAATCTTATAACATTAACAACACTAAAGATCTGCATATATGCTCACATTCTTCACGAACGCATTCTCTCTGTGACGATGGTAATTATGCATGTGACGATGCGCAATAATCTCCTGTCCTGAACGCACATGTGTAACCCATGGATGTAACCAGCTCGAGGACCCATAGCTGCACTACATTAGCTGTCCCTAAATGTGCCTGACTAAAACACGAACGATATAATGCAGATCAAGGAGAACAAGGGGAATTTACAACACATAGACTAACTGTGGTTACATTACTTAACTAGCTCATCATCGTCAACAGTCAGAAAATGTCCGTTAGCCGTGGGGCTAGTTTTCGCTATGTTAAACTCCATTGACTTATGCTAAAATGTTAGCGATCTAAAGGTCCGCTATTTTTGGCTGTTTTGGGTCGACTTCAGTTGACTGTGTTACAGGCTTGGCCTGTCACTTTAAGAGTAGCAGCCGCAAGGGGTTGTGGGTTTTTGGAAGTCCGGTGTGTGTAAAATGTGATGGCCAAGGCGAAGTGCGGAGGTATGAAGAGAGAGACGAAAGTATAGAGAAAGTGGTCAGAAAAGGAGTATAGTGTCTAGTTTGTATGTATTCAATTCAGTGTCCATGTAATTGAAGAACGTAAATAAACGGAGGTTCTTCCCACGGCACCCGAACGCATCGTCTTCATTAGTGATGGGAATTATGGCTCTTTGAAGGGAGCCGGATCTTATGGCTCCGTTCCTTTCAAAGAGCCGTTCAAAAGAGCCGTTCAAAAGAGCCGTTTTTTTAAGGTTACTAGGTTTATCTGCAAAATAATCACCAGGATAATGATTGCCAGACCTAATGTCAATAATCGGCATTGTAAACATGACACAAGGTGGCGCCATATCCATGTCATTCATGTCAGTGAATGTACTTTGAATGTACCCTCTGTATGTGTTAAGTAAATAAAGTTGCCTTGCCTTGAATGAAATTCATGCAACTCTTAATATTAGATACTGTGTTTTTAAGTGGCGATGGAGATTATTTGTTGACCCTGCTTTAAAGGATATTTTGCCTTTACAAATGGTGCGCTTTATCACTGCCTGGGTTTTGGTTGAAGTGCATCCAAATGCTGCTGCGTTTTCGCGTTTGGCTCATTTTCCATCCGAAAAACACGTCGTCTACCTGTCCTGTACCACTTGTTATGACTTCTCTCTCGCGCGTATTCCGTTAAGACCCACCCCATCTCACTCCTCGTGCTGAAACCTACCAATCAGAGTAGTGGCGGATCTTCACAGAATACGTTTGGGGAACAAAATCAAGCTTTTTAAAAGGCGAGTGGATTTTGGCAGGCAGTGAGTGCGGACCGTGCGGACCAACGATTGAACGATAACAAGAACGGCTCTCACCAAGTAGGACTCGGTTCCCCTCGTTCGTACCAAAGAGCCGTTCAAAAGAATCGGCTCGTTCGCGACCGACACATCACTAGTCTTCATCCTTTTTCCCCTCGAAATATCTGGACAGCTAGTTACCGGCTGACAACGAGCCAAGTCAGAAACCACCGGTGTGTATCCGAAACTACGGTTTCGGTGCCGAGATACCGTCAGTATAAAAGGTAACATTGGGGGCTCGTCCGAGATTTTTTTTTTTCTACGGGGGAGAAGAGTGGAGTGGATTTAATGGCAGCGTTCGGAGCTAACGCTAATGCTAATCACAGACTGAGACAAGCTGATGCAGCTAACGGAAAAAGCCCACGGAAAAGCTCTAATCCATTCTTGGTGAATATTGATGAGGCTGTTCAAAGTCAGGTGGACATGTTTGACCAGACAATTATGGATTATACTGGGTATGGGGACTGCACCAACCCCTTTCTGACTAGCATGGAGCTAACGCTAGCCGGAGCCGCAAGCTACGCCACGCCGCCGGAAGCATCACTGGCGCCAACTAACCCTTTCATCATGCCGACAAAGGAGCAAGCACAGCCAAATAGTGAGTTTCTCACCCCCTTTCCACCAAAATGTGACCGTTTAATGAGCATGGTATCAACTTCAGCTAAACCAGCTAATCCTTTCACCTCCATGGACTATAGCCACTCTATGCCGACCATCCCAAGTTACTCAGCTCATTCACAGTGCCTTCAGCCGCCAGTGTCACCATTAACACCCTGTATGCAGCAGCCTGCCACACTGCCTTGTAAAGTACAAGCTCACACATGCTCAGCTGTGCACTGTGGGACCGCACCTGGCCAGTGTGAGTGCGATCAGCCTAACATGAGGAGAGCTTGGTCTGAACCACGCAGCTCTGCAGCTCGTGCAGCACACAGAGAGGACTATATGGACACAAGTGATGAAGATGAACACCGTGGACACAGAGAGAGAATACCAACATTACGCCCAAGCCAGTTTGATGGGGCTGGCTCGTGGAGAGACTTCCTCTTCCATTTTAAAGGATGTGCTGAGGCTAACCACTGGTCAGAGAGGACTATGGCTGTGCATCTCAGATTCAGCTTGACTGGACCCGCGGCTGCCATCATCCACAAGAACCCCAGATCTACTCGCTGGAGTTATCAGCGGATGGTGAGTGAGATTGAGGCGGCCTACGGACCGTGTTCAGAACATGCTGCTGCCATAGGCATTGAACTGAGACAGAGAGTCAGAGGACCGGGGGAGGCCCTGCACCTGTTAAGAGACGACATCTATGAAAAAGTGTCAATTGTGTATGCTGACCGTAATGAGCCGGAGCAGGACGTCATCAGTGTGGAGATTTTCACCAACGCCCTTGCCGATGCAGAAGTGATCCAAAGACTACTGGAGGACAAGCCGCGCAACTTGGCTAGAGCCTACGAGATAGCCCACAGGTATGAAGCCACCAGACGGGCTGCCAGAGCCGTCACACAGCTAATGCAGTCTGGTTATCGCAATGCTGCAGAGCGGAGACCCAGGGCAGCTATGGTGCACGAAAATGCTAATGTTTCCGCCTGTATGGAGGCTTTCGGGGTGGCTGAAGAGTGGGCTGCGGAGCCCGCTAGCACCCAGAGTAAAGCACCGAGGTTTAACCAGCAGTGGTCGCCTAACAGAGCTAAACCTGTACAAATGAACTCTAGAGAAGTCATCTGCCACAACTGCTCTGGTGTGGGGCACATACAAAGGAACTGTCCCTCTTCCCGAAAACGCAAACAGCATGCACCTAATAACACTCCAGCTCCTGACTCAGGTACGGTGGTCACATGCAATAAAGGCTCTGATGATGACATGAGTATCCGGATACTGATACAGGGACATGAACTGTGTGCTCTGCTCGACTCTGGCGCTCGGAGGAATGTACTCCCCCTCCGCCACTTCAACGCCATTCCTGTTGAATCGAGGCCTCAAATCCAGCCATCCATCGTACAAGTATTACAAGGCATCGGTCCCGAGGGCATCGCTGTCCGAGGGGAAGTCAACCTGCCAGTTCAAGCCGGAAGCAAGGTAACCAATGTGAACTTTATTATAGCAGACACAGCTGAAAATACAGAGGTTATCCTGGGGCACCCTTTTCTGCTGCAGTCACATGCTCACTTGGACTATGGTCGCAGGGAAATCACCCTCTTCGGTGAGAGAGTGCCTCGCTCAAAACCCAGCAGACAGCCTGAAGTGCACCTCGTCAGGGTATCCCGCACAACAGTATTGGAGTCGGGGTGTGAGTATGTGGTGCCTGGTACTGCCCGCCTCCGCTCTGCTGTTAACAAAGATATGATGCTGACCCCCACTAAAGGCTTTGTTGAGAGACAGCACGTCCTGGCAGCCCACATTGTTGTACAGACCCGGCATTCCTCCAACATTCCCATGCGGATTTACAATCCTGGTCCTGCATCTGTTACTCTGAAGAGAGGGGTGGTGGTCGGAGTTCTTCAGCCAGCGGAGGTGTTGGGAGAAGTGGATCTCCATCCGACCAAGTCCCCAGTAACATCAGACCCCAATGACTTTCCTGTTATATCTGTGCCCAGTCATCTACAGGACATGTATGCAGAGAGCTGTGCTCACCTGTCTGAGGAGGACAGAGCCGGGCTAGCTCACGTGCTACGGAGGTTCGGTGATGTCTTCTCCACCGGGCCCACTGACCTTGGCCGCACCAGCTTAGTGCAGCACGACATACAGACTACTCCTGGGCAGCCTGTGAAGCAGCCGCCACGCAGAATGGCCAGAGACAAACAGATTGCTGCAGATCTGCAGGTACAGCAGAGCCTGGAGTCTGGTGTAGCTCGTCCCAGCAACAGCAGCTGGGCTGCACCTATTGTCATGGTGAGGAAGAAAGACCAAAGCCCGCGATTATGTGTGGATTACAGACCCCTTAACGAAAGGACTATTAAAGATGCCTATCCCCTGCCACGTATTCAGGACACTCTGGACACACTCTCCAATGCCAGGTACTTCAGTACACTAGACTTGACTTCAGGCTACTGGCAGGTGGAATTGACACCAAGGGCCCGCAAAGCCGCAGCTTTCTGCACTCGCAAGGGGCTATTTGAATGGAACGTCATGCCCTTTGGACTGTGCAATGCACCGGCCACGTTTCAGAGGCTAATGGACAGAGTATTAGTGGGATTGCAGTGGGAGACCTGCTTGGTGTATCTCGATGACATCATCGTCCTGGGGCGGGACGGTTCCGAAATGCTAAGCCGGCTCAGTGAAGTGTTCGCCAGGCTACGAGGAGCTAACCTGAAGCTGAAACCGTCAAAGTGCTGCCTTTTCCGGGAGAAGGTGGGTTACCTTGGCCACATTGTCTCAGCCCAGGGTGTGTCTACTGATCCAGAGAAGGTGAAGAAAGTGGCAGAGTGGCCTACGCCTCGTAACATCTCTGAGGTACGTCAGTTTGTGGGCCTGGCATCATATTACAGACGCTTTGTGGAAAACTTTGCTACGATAGCTAAACCTCTTCACGAGCTGACCAAAAAGTATGCACGATTTAATTGGACAGAGGAATGCCAGGAGGCATTCACAGAGCTGAAAGGACGACTGTCAACAGCTCCTGTCCTAGGCTACCCCCTTGACAGCGGCGAGATGCTTCTCGACACCGATGCTAGTGACTGGGGAATCGGAGCAGTCCTCTCCCAAATCCAGGGGGGTGAGGAGAGGGTGCTAGCCTATGGAAGCAGGAGGTTGTCAGCCACAGAACAAAACTATTGCACCACCAGACGTGAACTTCTGGCAGGCGTGGAGTTTGCCTGTCACTTCAGACAATACCTGCTTGGCAGACCATTCACTCTCCGGACTGATCACAGCAGCCTGCGCTGGTTAACCAGGTTAAAAGAACCAGAGGGACAGCTGGCCCGCTGGCTAGAGAAGCTGGCAGAGTATGATTTTCAGGTGGTTCATCGACCGGGGAGACACCACCAAAATGCAGACGCACTTTCCAGGAGGCCCTGCAGGGAGTCGTGCCCCTGCACAGTGCCAGAGCATGACAGCGAGCGACACCAGCATAAGGGGGTCCAGTGTGACCTGACAGACAGTACAGCTGAAGTTGCCATATATACTCCCACAGAGCAACCTCTAGTGGGGGTAGCTGAGCCAGAGTTTCCTCCAGTGGGGGTAGAGGATGCCTGCAGTGACAACAATAACAACTATGACCTGCTAAATCCAAGCATCAACTGGGTGAGTGATATTCCCAACACCAGTTTATTCTCTGGGTGGACTCAAGAACAGCTGAGAATGGCTCAGGAATCTGACCCTGACATTGCACCAGTAAAAAAGTGGATGGATGAAGGGAGAGGCCGGCTGCCATATGCAGACATAGCCCACTTGAGCCCCGCTACCAAATCATACTGGGCACAGTGGAATAGACTTAACCAGAAAGATGGAGTGCTAATGAGGAAATATTATAGCACTGAAGGAACAACGTTTTACCCCCAGATTGTGCTGCCTCATATGTACCGCAGTTCAATGATGGAGCAGATGCATGATGGTCCTGTGGGAGGCCATTTTGGAGTAGAAAGAACTCTCACACGCCTGCAAACCAGATATTTCTGGTATAACATGAAGGACGATGTCACACTCTGGTGCCGCACCTGCCCCAGCTGTGCTGCTAAAGCTCGCCCGAAGAAAACTCCTCGAGCGGCTATGGGCACGGTGCGAGTCGGTGCCCCCATGGAGAGGATTGCAGTTGATGTGATGGGCCCTTTAAATGAAACAGAGAGACACAATAGCTACATACTAGTAGTGCAAGACTACTTCAGTAAGTGGGTAGAAGCCTATCCAATCCCAGACCAGCAAGCATCCACGGTGGCAGAAAAGATCGCCTCTGAGTGGGTGTGTAGGTACGGAGCTCCCCAGTGCTTGCACAGTGACCAGGGCACACATTTCGAGTCAGCTGTTTTCCAGGGGATGTGCGAGCTGCTGGGGATTGACAAGACTCGAACTACCCCATTTCACCCACAGTCTGATGGACAGGTAGAGCGCTTTAATGCCACTCTGCAGAAAATCCTGGCTACTACTGCAGACAGATGTCACTGGGACTGGGATCTCATGATGCCTTATGCACTCATGGCTTATAGAGCAACTCGACACAGCTCCACCGGATTGACACCAAATATGATGCTTTTTGGAAAAGAAGTCACTGAGCCAGTCGACCTGGTCGCTGGTTTGCCACCTGACAATGACAATATCGACACTAACACCCCCCCTCAATATGTCATGAAACTGAGAGAACGTCTGGAGCTGTCTCACCAGCTAGCACGAGAAGCTCTTGGGAAATCTGTTGAGCGAGCTAAAAAACAGTATGACAAAAACATTTGTCAAACCCAACACAAAGTGGGAGATGCAGTCTGGCACCTGATTAAAGGCACCAAAAGGGTTAAAAACAAGGTACGAAAGTTTCTGCCATCCTACGAGGGCCCTTACTTCATTGTAGGCATGTTGGATGACCTGATCTATAGACTCAAAAAGAGCCCCAGAGCCAAAGTCAAAGTTGTCCACCATGACAAGCTCAAGCCGTATTATTCCAGGACCCCATTAGACAACAGCTGGGTGTTCAAAGACACAGAAGCCTGGGCGCCTGTCGAGGTGCCGCCCCCTCAGCCAGACCTCAACTCATCTGACACAGTCATCGGGCCTCTCCACCTGTGGGACCCCCCATCAGACGCAGAGGATTCAGCTGTGGAGGCTCTCGAGGACCCAGGTTCTTCACTGCCAGTTACGCCGAGCAGCAGCTGGCTTCATGACAGACTTCCTCGGACTCAGCGCCCTTCCAGGGCCCCGGCCAGTGATCCCCTACGGATTTCCACCCCTCTACAGAGACCCCAGCGAGTCCGCAGAGTTCCTGACATGTTAGGTGACTGGGTCAGTCACTAGGGTTTGTTATAGTTTAACCTGAGTCAGGGTGTCAGCAGGTTTGTTCCTAACTCAGTAAAGGAAAAAAAAGTTCCAGAGTAATTCTATGCTCTTAAGCTAAAGTTATTTAATTATATTGTTATACATCCACAGTTTGTGGCTCTATTTCATTTAGTTGCCTGTGGTAATGAGTAATGTGGATACTGTTTTACTGCTTTGACACTTGATGCAGGATGTAACTGGTTAGAGAAACCAAACAGATGGTACAATTGTAATGCCTAAGAGCCACATCATATATAGAGTGAAGTCACACAGTGTTGAATTTAACTGGGTTGATTAACTACATCACAGTATGTTATGTACATGTCAGCATGTGTGTTTATACACCTTTGAAACGTTAAAAAAAAAGGATCTATGCAGTATGCTTCGTGGACATTTTTATGGACATTGCCTCATGATTCAAGCTGTTTCCACAGCAAGGAAGACGCCTTCAAGGACTGTGGGAAATGGGGATTATTGTGGGGAATGTGTTGCCATTAATGTTTCATGCTTTCCTTTTATAATGTTTACATGCTGGAGTGATGTTAAGGGTTGTTTTATCATCATCCAGAGTGGGGGTAGTGTTACAGGCTTGGCCTGTCACTTTAAGAGTAGCAGCCGCAAGGGGTTGTGGGTTTTTGGAAGTCCGGTGTGTGTAAAATGTGATGGCCAAGGCGAAGTGCGGAGGTATGAAGAGAGAGACGAAAGTATAGAGAAAGTGGTCAGAAAAGGAGTATAGTGTCTAGTTTGTATGTATTCAATTCAGTGTCCATGTAATTGAAGAACGTAAATAAACGGAGGTTCTTCCCACGGCACCCGAACGCATCGTCTTCATCCTTTTTCCCCTCGAAATATCTGGACAGCTAGTAGGCTGACAACGAGCCAAGTCAGAAACCACCGGTGTGTATCCGAAACTACGGTTTCGGTGCCGAGATACCGTCAGTATAAAAGGTAACAACTGTAACATCGAAAATCTTCGAAATTGAATGTTCACAAAGCTGCGGACCGGTTATACACTCATACACGAGGGAACTAACATAGCTAATTTAACTAACGTTAGCTGGTGTAGTGCCGAGAGACGGGACATACGGATTAAGCAACTAGACTACTTGTAGTGTACATGCAGAATTATTTCAATTTAAAATAGTTTTAAATGCTCACACACATACCTGACTCTGGTGCTGTATTTTCCTCTCGTTTCTTTTTAATTTTCCGTTTCGAAGCACCTGATGAATGCTTTCTCTTTGACACTCAGACAGAATCAACAGACAGAGGCAGCAACGCAGATTTGAATCTGCCAATCAGATCAATCTATTGCTGGAGAGGGGGGGGGGGCTCCCCGAAATCAGTCGGAAGTGGCGCATTCGAATACTGTTTGGCCTGTCTGCCGTGGATGGGCTTCGTTCCACTCCAAATAGCCGGTCGGCCGTAATATATGCATAGATATATATGCGTGCATATATGTATATATATATGCGTGCATATATGCATATATATATATATATATATGTGAATATATATATATGCGTGCATATATGCATATATATATGCGTGCATATATGTGTGTGTCTATATATATTTATAAACTGTATATTATTTTCCATCATTCAATGGACAATTTGTACTTTTTTTATATATAGGCTACCATCAAACATATGTTCATATATAAAGTGGGTAACTATACAAAACGAAGTGAGATAACTGTTTATGAATATCTGTTCAATTTTATGTAAACTTGTGTAACTCATGAAAGATAAATGAGTGTTTCAATAAAACTATTACATATAAATGTATAGTGCAGTTTTTGTTTTCATTGCAATATATTTTTTTTATATGTATCAATATATAGCCATACATGGTCCATGCATATATTGCAATATATTTAAAAATATAAGGACTACTTTCCCATATATGGAAATGTATGATCCAATATATTGTATTATATTTACCAATATATTACAATATATTTTTGTTTCATAAGGGCCGAGAGCATCCTCAGCAGCTGCATCACGCTGTGGTTCGGAAGCTGCACCGCCGCCGACCGCAAGAGCCTGCAGCGCATAGTGAACTCTGCCCAGAGGATCATCGGTGCCTCACTCCCCTCACTACAGGACACAACACCCGCCTCACCCGCAAAGCACTCAGCATTGTGGGTGACTCCACCCACCCCTCCAACAGCCTCTTCAGCCTCCTGCCTTCAGGAAGAAGGTTCCTCAGCCTCAGCTCCAGGCTGGGCAACAGCTTCCTCCACCAGGCGGTCAGGCTGCTGAACTCTCTCCCCTCCCTCCATCTCTTCCGCCCTCTGATATCTCTCCCCTGAACTCTCCACCCTGCCTCCGACCTTTCTCCCCTGCCCCAAATGGTCCTGGACTCTAACCCCCTAACTCACTTTTCTGCCCATCTCCCATGCTACTGCACTGAAACTGTACTTTTGAACACTTAAATTATATTATTAACATTTTAAACTGTACACCCCGGTTATCTAGGCCCTTTGTTTTGTTAATGTATACCATGTTTATCTAGGCCCTTTTTGTTGTTTATGTATATATGTCACACTGTAGGACTGCGGGAAACGATATTTAGATATTTCTGGATGTACAACATGTAGAATTATTGACAATAAAGCTGACTTTGACTTTGACTTTGACTTGATGGGGTTCCATCAGGAGGCTGAGAAGCTGTGTGTGACGTCAGAGTGTTTTTTAAAAACAAGAATTTGGTAGAAAGCATTTTGTCATTTCAAATAAACACCTCACCTGACTAGCTGTGAAGGGTGGTTAACAAGGCCAATGACAAAAGATCTGCAACTAAGAAGCAGACATTTATACCAAATGTAGCTCCTGACATCATAAGGAAATCGACCCATCGCTTGTTCCCATCTTTTTCTTGCCTCCCTCAGAACGATGCTTTAGACCAGTGGTTCTCAACTGGTTAGGCCTCGGGACCCACTTTTTACTTGGTCAATACATCGTGACCCAACATTTTGAAGCACTCAAATCTATTCAACAAAAAATCGTGCTGTAATATATACGCTTTTCAGAATACAATATTAATAAAAGTGAAGTACAGTGCATATATCCCTTCACAGAACTAAAGTATGCTTTTAAAAAAGGTTTAATGAGATAATGGAATCAAAGCTGAACTATATAAAAAGGCACACATGCTGAAAACCCAACCCCAGCAGGGGGGTCTGGGGGGATTCTCCCCCAGGAGATTTTTAGAAATACTAACATAAACTACGCATTCTGGTACACTCTGAGAAGAAAATAAATAAATCTATTACTACCCGACATATTAATAATATTTTATGCCATTGTTTGTTTTTCACTTAGTTCTGACAGCTTGCTGAGAGAAGAGTAAAGAGGAGATTGTGTGTGACTTACTTTAAATTGTGGGTAAGGGTAGATAGCTCCCATTGTTCTGTGACCTGTCAATCATCAAACCGGGGGTCATATTTCATTATGTGTTCATTTTTATCTGAAGTTGTACCCATGGATGTATAAAGAATAGTTCTACCTCAGTTATTCTCCGTGGGGACTTCCGGCAACAATCTTTATTCTGATTGGCCAGAAGACTCGAAAAAACATCAGCAGAGATGTTTTATTGAGAAGATGATCACTACGTGACAGAAGTTTTCAAAACCATTTATGGTCTCCGGTACTTCCAGTCCAACGCCTACTGCATGCACAGCGTTAGAAAATCGGTCCTTCAAAATAAAAGTTTGCATTTTTTCTAAAAAAAAAAAAAATAATCAAATTTTTTTTTTCAACTTTTTTTTCTTCACTCACACATCCGCGACCCACTTGAAACGGGTCCGCGACCCACTTTTGGGTCGCGACCCACCAGTTGAGAACTACTGCTTTAGACTGCCAACAACCTGTCGTTTTTTACAGTGATGTAAAGTTTTGAAGTACATTTACCAAAGTATTGTACTGAAGTACGAATTTACGATCTTATACTTTAATCGACTATTTTTTATTTTATGCTACTTTATACTTCTACTCCAATACAATTTGGAAGCCAATATAGTATTTTTTACTCCAATACATTTATTTGACAAAGTTTGTTACTGGTTACTTTACATATTAGTATTATTAGCGAATACAAAATATAAATAAACTAATACATTCACTATGATTTATAATTATAGGTTAAGATATCCAGTAGCAGTATAAAGTTATTAAACGTACCTCAACCTTTACCAGCAGTGATGAACACATTAATGTATCAATAATTATAATGCAGTAAATCAATATTGCGGCTTTCACACCAGCGCTTTTCCCGTTCTAGCTCCGTGCTAGAGCTTTTCTGGTTTAGCTCCGGTTTCCCTTTTCTGCTCCCGCTTTGTTCACACCACACAGAGCCGGGGTGGTACTGCGTCATTGCCTCATCGTTTGCGTCATGACGTAACCGTTTACGTGCCTGCTTCATAAAAGCCAAACCGCGCGGAAATCTCTCACATCGACAACAACAACAATGGCCGATTGTATTGAAGCGCTGTTCGCTTTGGTTATGCTCTTACGAAACGAAATGGAAGGCATTTTGTTGTTGTTCAGGAGGTTGATCCCGCCCATGCCCCTGCCCCCGCCTCGACGTAAGAGAGACCAACTGGAGAGACGTAAGCGGCGCCGCCTCTTAGCTCCGGAATCTTGCTTCTAGACCGACCATTTTTTGGAGCTGGAAACGAACCGGATTCCGGAGCTAATGCGGCTTTCACACCAGCGCTTTTCCCTTTCTAGCTCCGAGCTAGAGCTATTCTGGTTCAGCTCCGGTTTCCCTTTTCTGCTCCCGCTCTGTTCACACCGCCCAGAGCTGCCGCTGCTGCGTCATGACGTCACCGTTTACATCGCTGATTTTCTCCCCAACGGAGCTCACAACAACAACAACGGGGGACTGCGTTCATACGAAGCCAGATTAAATTAAATAACGACTTCTCCAACCTTATACTTTTCTCCAGAGTGCCGTGGTTCATTGTTTATTAATGTGTTTCAGCGGCATTTACCGACCGCTGCAGTGCTGGCTGCTCTTCCACGGGAGTTTATTCTCCCGTTAGCTCCGGGTTAGCTCACACGGCTCTAAAGTATTCACTGTCTGACTGTCACACAAGCAGCTGATACATATCCCCAGTTCCCCTTAAGTGAATGTGTGTCAGTCTGAATTGACGCTGTTTGGCATCACAACGCTGTTATGAAAGTTTCTCTGGTATAACATGGGTGATGTTAGCATAGCAACCGAAGCTAAACTGACAACACAGTCTCACGGCATTTCGTGTTATAGTCACGAAATTAATCTATTGATTCGTGTTCACCAACACGATTTCGCCATTTTTTTCGTGTCACACAGAACGATTTTAAAAGCAATGTAAATAATAACAAATTAGAAGGAAAAAGACATTTAAAAAGATACAGATTTAAGTATTCTGACACAGAACGATTTTAGAAACAATGTATTTATATTGGTAGTATATTTCGTGCCTGCACCAAATAATAACAAATTAGAAGAAAAAAAAGATGACATAAAATACAGATTTCAGTATTCTGAGGCTCTGAGCCCCATTTCTTTTCCTCACTGACGGCAAAAAAACTCAGACATTATACAATTTAAAATAAAAGGGATAGGGTTAGGCTTAGGGTAAGATATTGAGTAAGAACATGTTTTTATGAACCACACAGCTTCTGGTCTTCCAAGACCCGACCGGACAAAAAGACGTGTTGCAGGCACGAAACATACTACCAATAGAAATACATTGCATTGAAAATCGTTCTGTGTGACACGAAAAAAATGTGAAAATCGTGTTGGTGAACACGAATCAATAGATTAAATTAATTTCGTGACTAATAACACGAAATACCGTGAGACTGGGTTGAAACTGACTACTTGCTAAGCCGTTTTCTACAGGCACATTTTACCGGCGTATTTTTCATTATGATTCTACTTGTGATAGTCGGACATGACAACCTGTGCAGCCCATGTATTGATTCCATCCGATAGCTGCTATAATACAAAACAAAACGTCTGCCTGCTCTCCACAATGATCAATAACAGCGAACGGATGGTCAAAGTAAGGTACAAATAAACAGAATCACACGAAGCCTGGTTAGTGTTGCCTGACTTTATAAAGTGTGTTTTTTTTTATAAGTGTGTGGTTGCCTTCTAGTCACTTTGCTCAGCGCTACTGCTTGTAGGCAGGCATGACAAGACTCTTCAGTCGACCCATGTTCAGGGGAGGTGGGTTTAGTTTCCTGCACGCCTCGACGTAAGAGAGACGTAAGCGACGCCGCCTCTTAGCTCCGAAGCTCTTGCTTGTAGACCGAAAAAATGTTGGAGCTGGAAGTGAACCGGATTCCGGAGCTAATGCTGCGTTCACACCGGACGCGATGCGAATATTCGCTTCGCTCTAATCGCTCCTATCGCATCGCTCTAAACGCTCGTGTTTCACCGCGGCTGCCAGCTGTGTTTACTCGCATCATTCAAACAAGACGCACTGGCTCAGGAGCTACAACTACAACAAAATGAACATATTTTACCGTGATTAAATTGTAATACACGTTTCTAAATGATGCCGAAGTAACAACATACTGATACCGGTTAGTAAAAACCATGAATTAATGCTTGACAAGTCTGCAGACAAGACGGCAGGAGAAAAACCTTTTAAAATGCTTGTTTTCTGAATGAAGATCGGGTCGACCAGGCTAAGCTAACGTTGTATATGCTCATTCCACACTCATAACAACGGCCAACAGACATAAATAAACCAGCGACTGTATTCGCCATGACACAGACAGTCTGTGGTTTGTACTTGTTTAACTTTTGTCCAGTTTCTGAACAGATATGAGGAGCTGTGAGCTCTGTGTGCTAACTGCTAACAGCTATCGGCTGATGTTTTCTGGTTGAACGTCAGTGACGGCAGGCTGAGATCCTCACCGCTGATTGGCTTCCGCGAGAACGCGTCACGTGAATTTGACGCTCGAGTTGAAAAAATTGAACTCTCGCGTTTGATGCGGCACCGTTCAATCGCCTCCATCGCGTCCGGTGTGAACGCAGCATAATGCTGCGTTCACACCGGGCGCGATGCGATGTTTGGGGGCGGCGCGATTACATGTAAAGTCAATGCAGAGACGCGGTCAGACGCGAATTCGCTCCGACGGCGCGCATGAAGCGGTGGACGCGGCGCGAATCACGCGATTGAGGCGATTGAACGGTGCCACGTCAAACGCGAGAGTTCAATTTTTTCAACTCGAGCGTCAAATTCACGTGACACGTTCTCGCGGAAGCCAATCAGCGGTGAGGATCTCAGCCTGCCGTCACTGACGTTCAACCAGAAAACATCAGCCGTTAGCTGTTAGCAGTTAGCACACAGAGCTCACAGCTCCTCATATCTGTTCAGAAACTAGACAAAAGTTAAACAAGTACAAACCACAGACTGTCTGTGTCATGGCGAATACAGTCGCTGGTTTATTTATGTCTGTAGGCCGTTGTTATGAGTGTGGAATGAGCATATACAACGTTAGCTTAGCCTGGTCGACCCGATCTTCATTCAGAAAACAAGCATTTAAAAAGATTTTTTGCCTGCCGTCTTGTCTGCAGACTTGTCAAGCATTAATTCATGGTTGTTACTAACCGGTATCAGTATGTTGTTACTTCGGCATCATTTAGAAACGTGTATTACAATTTAATCACGGTAAAATATGTTCATTTTGTTGTAGTTGTAGCTCCTGTTGGAGTAGAATACCTCTGCTACGCGCCGTTCGTTGGATGAGGCTGGATCTCTATTAAATTAAGAAAGGAATTGAAAACACCAGAATCAAAGTTATAACAAATTATCTGAGTTTACTTCTAGTAGGAAACCAAACACATATACAAGTTATACAGAGTACTCCGGGTACCCCGGGCTTTTAGATTCGTGATGCGATGCGGCTAAAATGTATCGGGATCAAACCACCCATCGAACGAGAAGAGAGTGCCTTCTGTCAATGATGCGATGCGGACACAGTTTAACGGAGTCAACCACTCACCAAACCCAAAAAGCAATTTTACACACACAAACGTCAGTATTTCTATCTGTCTTTGGGGCGGAGATTTGTCGATTCTTCCTTCCCACTTTTCTCCCAAGCGAATCAGAGAACCCCTGGGGAGGAGCTGTTTAAACTGACCACCTCCCCCAAGTGACTGGCTGGATTCGCTTCTGGCCGGGTTCAATAGTTCTCTCCAGGACTTGAAATTCCAAAGTCCCCTAAGGTCAAAAGTCAATTCTTATCTCCGTCCCGATCTCCCCTCCCTACCTTTTCCAGGGGATCTTTTCCTATTTTACGATGTCTTTAACGACTTAGAAACAGCATCTGGCTCTTAGAGATGATAACAGCCAATGTTGGTGTGTGAAACACAGAATCTCTGGATCAGTGAGTTTAAAAGTGAGAATAACATTCTTTTTCTAAGTGATTATCAAAACCCGTTCAAACAATACATGTTTACTTCAATACAGTGTAGAATCATATCTTTTTCCTTCACTCCCGAGCCAGCGCGTCTTGTTTGAATGATGCGAGTAAACACAGCTGGCAGCCGCGGTGAAACTCGAGCGTTTAGAGCGATGCGATAGGAGCGATTAGAGCGAAGCGATTAGAGCGAAGCGAATATTCGCATCGCGTCCGGTGTGAACGCAGCATAAGAGGCGGCGCCGCTGCGGTGTGAACAGGAAAAACCGGTACTTTTCAGGCTCTAGCTCCGAGCCGGCCCTGAAAACACGTTGGTGTGAAAGGGGCAATATTCTAAAATGGGACATTACACACAATAAACACTTTTACTTGGTGTACTTGAAGTTTATTTTTATGCCAATAGTTTTGTACTTTTGCTTAAAAAACATTTCAAATGCAGGACTTGTAACAGAGTATTTTTAAACTGTTGTATTTCTACTTTTACTCAAGTAAAATATCTGATTTCTTCCATCACTGTATATTTATTTGATTCATAGCAAACCATGCAGGGCCACACCATCAGCTCACATACGTGTACATGTTGCACTATGCCCACTGAAATGATTCCATGTGCCTGAATTCCAATGTTTACTTTTAAAAATTTGAATTCATGATGACGGGGTGCGGCCGAAGATCATTTTCATTGTGGACAATGCAGCTTCTGTTCTACTCTAACCTGACTTATCTCTGTTAAAATAGCATTTAGAAATACATAAATAAAACCATTTGTAAGTCATGCAGGAAATAATAAATGTTATTGTTTGGGAAATATATTCAGTCAAGGGTTCTTCCTCACACAAACATTCACATTTCATTTTCGAGCTTGTATGGTAATCAAAATGCAAATATCAGTTTTTCAATCACAGTCATCCAGTGAGGAGCAGAGAGGGGGGGGGGGCAGAGCGGGATGGGGAGAGCAGAGGGGGTGGGGGGCAGAGAGGAAGAGGAGGAGAGATAAGAAGGACAGAGGGGTGAGGAGCATGATAATGCAGAGACTGGGGAAAAGGAGGACGTGGGGGGAGAGCTGCCAACACTGTCAGGATTGATCTTTCCTCCTTTTTACTCTATTTATTTCCAAATGTATTGTTTCTCTCTCTCTCTCCCCCTCTCTCTCCCTCTCTTCCTTGTCCTCTCTCTCCTCTCTCCTCCTCTCTCCCCTCTCTTCCCCTCTCTCCCTCTTTCTCCTCTCTCCCTTTCTCTCCCTCTCTTCCTCTCTCTCCCTCCTCCTCTCCCCCTTTCTCTCCTCTCTCCCTCTCTTCCTCTCTCTCCCTCTCTTCCTTGTCCTCTCTCTCCCTCCTCCTCTCTCCCTCTCTCTCCTCCTCTCTCCCTCTCCTCCTCTCTCCCTCCCTCTCCTCCTCTCTCCCTCTCCTCCTCTCTCCCTCTCCTCCTCTCCCTCTCCTCCTCTCTCCTCCTCTCTCCTCCTCTCTCCTCTCTCTCTCCTCTCTCACTCTCCTCCTCTCTCCTCCTCTCTCCCTCTCCTCCTCTCTCCTCCTCTCTCCTCCTCTCTCCCTTCTCTCCCTCTCTCTCCTCTCTCTCCTCTCTCCTCCTCTCTCCTCTCCTCTCTCTCCCTCTCTCCTCTCTCCCTCTCTCCTCCCTCTCTCTCCCTCTCTCGTCTCTCCCTCTCTCCTCTCTTTCCCTCTCCTCCTCTCTCCCTCTCCTCCCTCTCCCTCTCTCTCTCCTCATCTCTCCCTCTCCTCCTCTCTCCTCCTCTCTCCCTCTCCTCCTCTCTCCCTCTCCTCCTCTCTCCCTCTCTCTCTCCCCCTGTCCTCCTCTCTCCCTCTCCCTCCCCCTCCCCTCTCCCTCTCTCTCCCTCTCTCTCTCCTCTCTCTCCCTCCCCTCTCTCTCCCCCCTCTCCTCCTCTCTCCCCCTCTCCTCCCCTCTCTCCTCCTCCCCTGGCCCCCTCATCCGTCGTCCTCCCCACTCACCGTTCGCTCTATGCCCTCTCTCTCCTCGGCTCTCCTGCTCTCCTCTCATTTCCTTTTCCTCGGGTCTCTCTCCCCTCCTCCTCTCTCCCTCTCTCCTCTCTCCCTCTCTCTCCTCCTCTCTCCCTCTCTCCTCCCCTCTCTCTCCTCCTCTCTCTCTCTCCTCGTCGCTCCCTCTCCTTGTCTCTCCCTCTCCTCTCTCCCTCTCTCTCATCTCTCCCTCCCCCTCCCTCTCCTCCTCTCTCCTCTCTCCCTCTCTCCCTCTCCTCCTCCCTCTCTCCTCCCCTCTCTCTCCTCCTCTCTCGCTCTCCTCGTCTCTCCCGCTCCTTGTCTCTCCCTCTCCTCTCTCCCTCTCCTCCTCTCTCTCTCTCCTCGTCTCTCCCTCTCCTCTCTCCCCCTCCTCTCCTCTCTCCCTCTCCTCCTCTCTCCCTCTCCTCCTCTCTCCCTCTCCTCCTCTCTCTCCCCCTCTCCTCTTCTAAAACTAAATAATAAGAATATTAAAATCAGTAGCCATATTTGCAGCCTGCAGAAACACTGCAGCAGCGTATGATCTTCTTTTAGCTTCAGATGATAGTGAATCACCTCTGGGCTCTAGGACTCTGATCCTTCCACCTTCCCTTCACTCTTTACTCCTTTCCTTCTTTCCTTTGATTTTAACATCCTCACCTCCTTTCCTTGACACAGCCCCCTCTCCCCCCCACCACCTGCATTGTGTTATCCTGTCTTCTCTGCTGTACTTCGCTTCAACATATTTATATACAAGGTGCCAATATATTAATGTAACATGTTTTTAAGTTCATAATGTCAAAATGTTATGTTATTAGAGAACATTGTATAATTCTGCTGATGAGCGTCAAGTCCAGTTTATCGTTCCCTGACATTTGTCAAATTGATTTCAATGAAAGTGAAAAACCGTCAGGTGCTTTCCTTTCCTCTCAGCACTGACACTGTGAACTTTGTCTGCAGTCTTCATACGTGGATATGAATGATCAGTTTGGTCTCGACTCTTGAGGGAAAGGCTGCTTGTTGCCACAGCAACGGCTGCCCTCATTACCACCCTACATTCAACAAATCAGCAGACAAACAGGAAACAATAAGGAAACAGGTCTCATGACAACATAGTAAATATTATTTCCCAGGGTGCATTTTCTCCTTAGACCATCACTGGGATTGAGTGTGATTGGACGGGATGTTAAGCAGACATCCTCAGACCAGCCGTGACTCCTCTTCTTCTGTGGTGTCCAGCCTGAGGGCAGACGTGACCTAATGTGGACTGACAGGCTGCAGAGTGTGTTCGACCATCTTCTCTGTCGCTGACGCTGAGTCGCAGAGGTTTAAAAACAGCATCAAAAGAAGCTAAGAGGATGATTACAGAACATAATGTATGTAAATAAGCTCCCTTGAATCTCCAAATGTGCCCCTCAGACTGAGAGAAAATGCACTATACAGCTCAAGTTATGAGGCAATCAGTGTTTTCTGTCCTGTCTGCAAGTCACTTCTGTGCACAAAGAAAGTTTTCAGTTGAAACACTTAGTCTATAAAATGGCACCAAAAGTGACACCTTATTGTTTTTGACTTAATAAAAGTCCATAACTAAAGTCATATTATTTCTTTATGAATTGTTTATTACACTGCTATGTTCTGGTTATCACCTAATTAAAGAATATTGAGTCACTATAAACTGACTCTCTCTTATCATCACAGTGGATCATTTGACGTGTCACAGTAGTAGTTGTAAATAAAAAGATGAATGATGAATTCTATCTAACTTTAATAACTGATGTAGACTTCTCTCCCCGCAGACACGTCATGCTGGAGAATCCCAGGTTCTGTGCAAACCTTTGACTCTAATATGTCAACAACATGAAACAAGAATATGAACCTGGCTTTATCCAATGTTCACACAAGAGTTCTACATCCTGACACATCCTTCATCTACACTGTCTCAACTGAAAGAGGACCAGAAACACACTCAAAATATAATAAAATGTGGAGACTTTGGGATATTTATCTCCCATTCTTTTACTTTTCGGGCATTTTACATTTACATATTTATGTCGTTGATGTCACTGTTTACCAAACTACCACTTTTTCTGAAAAATGCATACAATTATGCAATATATGTTAAATACATGGTTTATACCTGTAATTACTGGGGTTCCATTTCTTCTGATTACCTAATTTGGGCGTGCACATTTGCCGCGCGCAAACCTACCTCTTTTGGATTTGGAAAGGTTGGCATGTATGGCAATATCGTTGACGAAAAGTGACGAGACGAACATGTAGTTTACTAAATAAAAACTGTGCCAAAATCTCTCTTTACTTTCGTTGACGAAAAAGGAGGAGACGAAATAATATCAAAGATAACGTTACATCTGATAGTCAGTTTTTCTCCCAGCAGTTCCATTTCCGGTGCTGCGAGTGAGTGACGAGTTGTGTACAGACCCGACGGGTAATAATGGATTATGACGGAAATGTTACGATCCTGTCACGATCCTGTCCGTCAAAATGACTGACAACGAAAAAGTCTAATGCTACCACTGCTTGGAAGAAAGAAACAAGGCGATATTTGGGCCCATTTTCGCTACAATGAGGCAGAGAAAAAAAGCGAATTGTTTGTTTGTTTGTAGCCTTTATTTAACCAGGTTAAAAAATCCCTTTTTCAAGGGAGACCTGCATTGTTTTATCAGAAGGGAAGCAATGTGGCCATAACACAGCTGGTAAAAACACCACAAACCTGACCAGATACTCTCTGCAAAGCTGCATTCGTAATCATTCAGCCTGTGTTTTTCATCAAATAAGGATAAGATATCATCTTATTGTGAAATAAATTTGACTAAAATGACAAATTATTGGTTTTGGCTAGACTAGTTTGACTGAAATGTTCTATATAATTTGATGACTAAAAAAGACTCAAATGTCAACAGTTTTTTTCATTGACAAAAAGTAGACTAAAATAGTTAGTAGTCTTTGACTAAAATAAGACTAAAATGCTCAGACTTTTAGTCGACTAAATCTTGACTAAAATAGTTCCTGTTTTCTTTGACTAAAATAAGACTAAAATGCTCAAGACTTTTAGTCGACTAAAACTTGACTAAATAAAAACAGGATGAATGCGACTAAATATGACTAAAACTAACAAGGACATTTGATACAGGACTAAGACTAAAACTAAATAAAAAAATAGCTGACAAAATGAACACTACTCTCAAAGTGATCTGTATGAGAGCAGCAGAGGGCGCTGCGGCTCTGAGGCAGCAGTGAGGAAACCACACACACACACACACACACACACACACACACACACACACACACACACACACACACACACACACACACACCCTCATCACACCAGCCTCGGCAGAACGGACGCAAACATTAAATCCTGATGAAAATTCCACCAAAGCACAGGTATAGATTTTATGATAATACAAAAATACTCACAAGATTTTAGTGAGCAGAGAGGGCGAGAGAGGCAGAGGGCTGCGGTGGGTGTATGTGTAAATTATATGATTTATATATTAATTATATATTAGCCAGTCTCAATCTACATGCTTGTGTGTGTGTCTTTGTGTGTGTGTGAGTGTGTGTCAGGGAAACAGCCTGAAGACACACACACACACACACACACACACACACACACACACACACACACACACACACACACACACACACACACACACACACACACACACACACACACACACACACACACACACACACACACACACACACACACACACACACACACTGTATATACATAGGAGTTATAATTAGTGATGCATAATGCTTTAAAGTTGAGATTGGTAAAGGTGGGGCTGAGTTTAATCGTATTTATCTGATGGGTAGTTTGAGATTAACCAACAACAATCAATAGAGTTAACAATAATGCAACAAAACATTCAAGTCTATTTTTTGGTAATATTTTTTATCATTAATCTGAATCTACAAAGTTAATAAAGTAAACAAATAAATGAAGAAGAGTAAAAGATATTTATTTGGAATTGGAAAATTGAATTAATAGAAAATGGAATGTAGAAATATCCTCAAAATTGTGTATTAGTCCCTCATTATTTTGTACTTGCTGTCATTTCCTTTTCCCTGATTGTTTCAGCTAACAGTCTCAGCTCCCCTCAGCTGATTGGAGGTTTTTCAGATCACCTGTTGGCTCCTAATTAAGAATTAAAAGCAGCTGCAGCTCTCTCAGCCAATCAGGGTGTAACGAAGCTCTTTCTCTATGACTTAAGAGAGGGAGAGGACTGCCCACTCATGACATTAGCTCTGAATGAAAAGCTAATTTTAGCAGATATTGTCAGCCAGGAACTCTGGTCTTTCAAGAGTCTAATGGCGCATTTCCACAACAGCGCGGAGCTCGCTTTAAGCGTGCAGTGCCCAGCCCGTTTTTGATTGCGTTTCCACTTGGCGTAGTTCCGGCTAGCGGGTACTATTTCACAGTTTTTCTGGCCCCATAAAATCGAAGTTCTTTCCGGGCCAACAACCAGGCTGAGTCGGGCTGACTATGCTAAACTACAACAAAATGAACATATTTTACCGTGATTTAATTGTAATACACGTTTCAAAATGATGCCGAAGTAACAACATACTGATACCGGTTAGTAAAAACTGCATTATTATTATGTCTGCAGACAGACGGCAGGCAAAAAACCTTTTAAAATGCGTGTTTTCTGAATGGAGATCGGCTAAGCTAACGCAGTATATGCTCCGACCGTCCACACTCACAATAACGGCCTATACAGACATAAATAAACCAGCGACTGTATTCACCATGACACAGGCAGTCTGTGGTTTGTACTTGTTTAACTTTTGTCTAGTTTCTGAACAGATACGAGGAGCTGTGAGCTCTGAGGGCTAACAGCTAACGGCTGATGTTGTTTTTCTGTGGTTCTCATTGAAGATGACGTCACGGCTGCGACTATACTGCGTTACTATAGTTACTGCCCCAGCTACTAAACTGTAATGGAAACGCAGCATAAAGTGAGCCAGTCCTAACAAGGCCTAACAAGGCCTAGCAATACCGAGCGAGGCCGAGCGAGACCCTGTAGTGGAAATGCGCCATAAGAAAAGGAGCTTGGCCATGGTACCCGAATGTTTGTACTATATTTGAGTTATTTTGTTTATTAAGTATTCTGTTTGTTTTTTATGTTAATGTGTCAGAGAACTGTTGTTTTACGCTTCTTCACAATCAGCTCAAATCTGGGGAATCAGTACTTCCACAATATTGACTTAAGTACAACAATTGAGTTTGGTTACTGTTGGGAAAAATATCACTCGTCACCGGCTTGGTCTTCAATATTAGGATACATGTATTTATTATCCTTGCAAGAATGGAAGTAGTCATCACACACAGAGGTTGCATGGGACAAATAGTTCCCAGAACAGTGTCCTTGACATGCTTATATACAAGAGAGGGTATCACAGTCACAAGATGCAGAATACCGGTTCAAAGCAGTATTCAATGTTTAGTTTAGATTAGCTAAGGCCTGCGTAAGCAATAAAATGACAGTCATATATCTATCTCCATAGAGGCTGAATCATCATGTTAATCGTTGTCACATAGCTAACATATGCCTAAAACAGTCCTGACGCTCTTCTAGGTAATCATACATCCGGTTACGTACACAGCTACGTAGGGCCTTTGTTGTCATGTGCTACTCTGATATTGGAAGAGCACATTCAGTATTTTCCCAACAGTTACATTCTATCACTGTACCAATGGAGCTCCTTTTCCCCCAATGAGGGCCAGATTATTTTGTCTTGAAAGGCAGCAATGATCTCTTTTTAGATTTCTATAACGGCACTTCACCTTGTTGATTTTAACATCAAATGAACCTCTAATTAACATGTTTTACACTTGCAGACGATCCCACATCCAGGCATCGCAGTAGCTGGTTTTGGCCTGCTACCAGTATGAGTTAACACTGGCTGTGAAATGCACTCTGAAGTGATGTACACTCCTCTGGAGCACAGATGGTCGGAGCCAGTGGCAGGATCTGTACCTTCATCTGTCATTGAGGAGCATTGCTTCATTAACTAAGCAATGTAATGATGTAAGTAAACTTTGAGTCCTTTAAAGTGTCTGGCAGACTAAAAGCTTTTCACATTTGGAGCAGCAAGGAGCAGAGGTCGCTCATTTAGTGGGAATGCTGATACAGCGACAAAAAACGATGTTAACACTTTCTCATTCTTAATATATGCTATATTTAGGGTCGATATGTGTTGAATTTACTTTAAAATAGCAGATCACTGTGACTGGATATAGTTTTTTCGGCTTAGTGAATGTGTGTCTCTTCCTCCGCGGCTCCTCCGTGCAGAGAGTTTGCAGCGGTGTGTGACAGCAACGTGCAGTCGGGAGAGTCGGGACTTATCCCTGGCCAGCTGTGAGTTCTGGAGAATCACAGAACGACAACACCCCCACCCCCCCCCCCCCCCCGTTGACAATTCACGAGCGTTTAACTCTCCCCCCCCCCCCCTTCTACCAGAGCCCCCCCACATATCAAATCCCAATTTAACCCCTGGCTTCTGGATCAGAAATGAAAGAGTTTTAAAAATAATTACGTTTTGGTAAGTTTTTAGGAAAATGTTGTAATATTGCAACGTTGGCCTTAGGTGGGAGGGAGCAGAATTTCTGTATTTCTACTCACATTGTCAGAATAAATATATTGAACAACTAAGGGTTAATTTGCAGGATTGATTGCTTACTTAGCCCTATATCAGTATATAGCATGAATAATAATCACACATCACTCATATTTGTTATGAATAATCATTTATCATTTATTAAATAGTAAGTCGCTTTGGATAAAAGCGTCAGCTAAATGCAATTTATGAAAGCCTCACTCAGGATTTTTTTAACAAGTGTTTTTATTGCTCTTGGGGCATTAAAAACAAGATTTTAACTTTAGTTTTTTATATAATATCTGCATTTTCTCTTGTGAAAAACTAAGTCTTAGTTTGGCCATAGTTGGTTAAATCCTGAAATTGAAAATCTGGCAACGCCCTCTTGGAAAATAGTGGGAGGGCTTAACATTCCCAGATACTGGTCTTTGGCAGGTCTTAGGCAGGTAACTGGCTGGTAGTAGGCAGGAAGCTGTAAGCTGGAGTCTGAAATAAGATGCTCCATCTGTAAATCACATCAATGTAACAGTCAAATCCAAGATGTCCGCCAGTCCGCTGTGTTTAATGTCCACGTCTTTTTTAATTTTGAAACCAAACGATGTAGAAAATAGTTTAAGGTGTCATTTCCAACTGAATTGGACAAGGACAAGGTAGACATTTACCAAAAAATAAGCTGTCAATCAGTTGAAATTTGTAAATGAACATCCAGTGGTTGATTGGGTGGGCAGCGGTTGGCCCCACTCACCCGTTGCTATGCGGCTGCATAGTAACGCTTCCTGACACCCAAGCAGCATACTGCAGTCCAACCAGCAGGCATCAGCAAAACCAGGCATCATACTCATCATTTTGAATTCAGGTGAAAAGCTATAGTATATGTGTTTTATTTTGTAAACATTTATAATACAATGATATGATAATGAAGTTAGAGTTAGCTAAGTTAAGTAGTTATCTATCTCACATCAGTTGGCTATGTACTGTAGCTAGACTACTATTACAAAATAGCCATCCGGCCAATAAGTATATTATAAGTATGCCAATGCTAGCTAGCTAATTGTCGTGGTTATCCACCTCACTTAACCATTGTGATGTCCTCATGTTCTGTATACACCCATGTCCTCCGGGTCAAAATGACCCGCCTTCACTAAACCCCCAATATAAAGCAGCATAATTAAATGTTAAACATCAATTCTATTTTGCCTGAAGAAATGACTTTCATTGACCACAAATTCTGTGAATACCTGAGTTTTCCCTCTTCACATGGCAGAAAGACAGCATTTATTCAGGAGACACCACTCGTTTCTATGACACTGTCAATTGTATTATTTTGTACTGTTTGGTGGTAAGCAATATTTGTATAGTATTTCCATATAATAGCCTAAGAAAGTAGCAGAAGTGTGCAAAAAGTAGTTTTGAATGCATTTTTTTTTTACCCAATAAGTTAGGTTTTTTTTGGCCAGTCAACAAGGTTTTTTTTTGGCCAGTAAACAATGTAATAAAATATACAAAACAAAAATGTGAACATGTGAACCAAACAACATAACTCAGTCAACTAAGTAGCACATGTAGGGCAGTATGCAAGTGCACAGCCTTTGCAGATATATTTATTCCACCTGCAGCACACGGTATATGATTTACAGTCCTTCTTTGGCGGGCAGAACTGACAATCTAGGAAAAGTCATCAAATTTCAAGTTTACATTTTCAAGACAAAATATAATTTAAGGGATTTTTCTCTGCTGTTAAACACAGTGGCGGGTTAATTGACCCGAGGACAACGGGAGGGTTAAGAAAATACCCTAGATGTAATGTGGTATGGTACTAATATTGTGTTATTTGTGTTTCAGAATCCTCTCTCCTGCAGTGGTGATTTTGTCATAACCATGTCGAAGCGTCACATCCTGATAGACCCGACCCAGCCCTCTACATCCAAGCAATCCAAGCCACCCCCCAGCACTAACTGGAACATTTGTGTCCTCTGTCAAGTAGTTACAGATGAATCTTTACAGTGTCCATTCAGATCAACGAAACAGCCCATTGATAGTGGCTATGCATCCCTGGCAGAAGACATTCTCCGATTCCACACCCTTCAGCACATGCCAATGGACTTCAACCTGGAGCGATTGGATGACGTGAATGGCATAGAATACACTCTGAAGGCACACAGGGCTGAGTGGCACAAGAAATGTCGGCTAAAATTCAACAAAAAGGCATTTGACGAACAAAGTCCTAGAGAATTAACTACAGGACAACAACAAAGTACCTCTACTGTGCACACACGATCTGCTCACAGCCATCCACAGTCCACAGAGCCTACTTGTTTCTTCTGCAATGAGCCTGCTGGTTCTGCAGACTTACATAATTCATCAACCTACAACATTGACACAAATGTGCGGAAGTGTGCCCTTGAACTTGAGGACACTGCTCTGTTGGCCAAGCTTGCAGCAGGAGACATGATTGCCATTGAGGCCAAGTATCATCACCACTGTCTGCGTACAGAGCCAGGCAGGCTGCACCCAAAGGCAATGAAGGAGATGATTCTTGCCTGCATGGTATAGCCTTTGCTGAGCTAGTGGCATACTTGGAAGACATGAAGAGTGATGAGGACAGTGCTCCTGTCTTTAAACGGACAGACATCGCTCAGCTGTACAAGATCAGACTGGAGCAACTTGGTCTGACTGTAGAGAAACGAATTCACACCACCAGACTGAAAAACCGACTGCTTTCTGCGCTTCCTCATCTGAGGGCACATTCACAGGGAAGAGACACACTTCTGAGTTTTGAGAAGGACATTGGACCAGCCCTCATGATGGCATGTCATCATGACAGTGATGCCATGCACTTAATGCGAGCAGCACAGGTGGTGCGCAAAGAGATGTTTGAGTCAGGTTTCTCCTTTGATGGGTCATTCAAGGCAAACTGTCAGCAGGAGGCTGTGCCACCATCCCTCTTGGCTCTAGTCAACATGATACTCGATGGGGCAAACATCAAGCATCAAACTCAGCTGGTCCACACAGCCACCACAAAACCTGCCCTAACAATCTCCCAATTAATGGTGTTCAACAGTGTGAAGCACGCACGAAACGTGGATTCACCAAGCTCAGCACGTCATAGCCGCAGCCAAGAAACTCCACTCCCACTCTATCTGTCCCTCAAGATCCATGCAGTAACACGAAGTAGAAGACTGGTTGACACACTGTTCAATCTGGGATTGTGTGCTTCCTATGACAGGCTGTTGCAACTCACATCAGACATTGCCAATGGTGTCTGCCAGAGCTTTAGGGTGGAAGATGTAGTGTGCCCACCAAAGCTACGTCATGGACTGTTCACAACAGGAGCTGTGGACAACATCGACCACAATCCAAGTTCTGCAACAGCCAAAGATTCCTTCCACGGCACCGGAATCTCACTTATGCAGCATCCGTGACACACACATGGTGGAGCTGATCGTGGTGTCCTAGTGATTGGTCAGGGTGGCTCTTCCACCAAGTCAGTGACACCTCTGCCATCAGCCTACACAATTGTGCCACCAGCAGCCCTCAAGACAAAGGTCTTCAGTGCGCCGGCTGTACAAGGTCCTGTGAGACCTCCCAACCTCCTGACTGCTGCAGCTGCCAAAGAAGATATGTATGCATGGCTCAGCAAAGTCAAGACAGCTGTTGAAAAGTCTACCATGGATGGCTGGATATCGTGGTATGCCTACCACGCTGATGCGCACCAAGCTGTCATCCCATCTGCAGCAATAACCGCACTATTGCCTCTGTTTCTTGACAATGCACACTCATGCGGCTTTCACACCAGCGCTTTTCCCTTTCTAGCTCCTAGCGAGAGCTTTTCTGGTTCAGCTCCACTTTCCCTTTTCAGCTCCCGCTCTGTTCACAATGCCCAGAGCTGCCGCTGCTGCGTCATGACGTCACAGTTTACGTTGCTGATTTTCTCCGACAACAACAACAACAACGGGCCGGGGACTGCGTCGGGTCGATGATCGTGTTGCTTTTAATCATACGAAGCCAGATTAAATTAAATAACGACTTCTCCAACGTTATACTTTTCTCCAGAGTGCCGTGGTTCATTGTTTATTAATGTGTTTCAGCGGCATTTACCGACCGCTGCAGTGCTGGCTGCTCCTCCACGGGAGTTTATTCTCCCGTTAGCTCCGGGTTAGCTCACACGGCTCTAAAGTATTCACTGTCTGACTGTCACACAAGTAGCTGATACATATCCCCAGTTCCCCTTAAGTGAATGTGTGTCAGTCTGAATTGACGCTGTTTGGCATCACAACGCTGTTATGAAAGTTTCTCTGGTATAACATGGGTGATGTTAGCATAGCAACCGAAGCTAAACTGACTACTTGCTAAGCCGTTTTCTACAGGCACATTTTACCGGCGTATTTTTCATTATGATTCTACTTGTGATAGTCGGACAAGACAACCTGTACAGCCCATGTATTAATTCCATCCGATAGCTACTATAATAACAAACAAAACGTCTGCCTGCTCTCCACAATGATCAACAACAGCGAACGGATGGTCAAAGTAAGGTTTCCTGCACGCCTCGACGTAAGAGACGCCGCGTCATAGCTCCGAAGCTCTTGCCTCTGGACCGACAATTCTTTGGAGCTGGAAGTGAACCGCATTCCGGAGCTATGACACGCCGCCGCTGCGGTGTGAACAGGAAAAACCGGCGCTTTTCCAGCTCCAGCTCCGAGCAGGAGCTGGAAAAGCGCCGGTGTGAAAGGGGCATCAGTGGCAATGATACGTCACTCCATGGACATCGTCAAGGCAGCAGTTCAGCACGTGAACCCTGGTCAGATTCCTGTCCTTGCAGCTGACCAACCACTGTATGCTCTTGCTAAGGAAGTCCAGTGGACCTGACCAGCCACTTATGGAGAGGATCACTTTGTGATCATGTTCGGTGGTCTACACATTGAGATGGCCATGTTGAAGTTGCTGGGAGACTGGCTGGACGAACACCCTGGTACTGTTACGCTCTCACGAGCCTACAGGACTGAACTCACAATGCTGAACACCAGGAAGAGGAGACAGAGTTTAGTTGGTAAAAAAGGTTTATTTAACCAAAAGAGCCTTCGGAAATAAACAGAGGGATTAAATGTCCACTTAATCCGGGGCCAGGGTTTTGTCACCAGCAGAGGTGCGGAGATGCACGGAGGTACACAGGCGAGGATAGCCGGGGATCCAGAGCTGGCGAGAGTTGACCGGCTTGAGCTGATGTGCGTGGAAGCACGGGGAACACCGGCGAGGAGAGCCGGGGATCCAGAGCTGGCGAGAGTTGACAGGCTTGAGCTGGTGTGCGTGGAAGCACGGAGGGAACACCGGCGAGGTGAGCCGGGGATCCAGAGCTGACGAGAGTAGACAGGCCTGAGCTGGTATGCGTGGAAGCACGGAGGGAACTCAGACGAGGAGTCGGAGGCTGGACGTGGCAGGCAGAGAAGTAGGCAGACGGATACTGGACAGAGAGAGCATAAGGTAAGGATACAGGAACACAGAGTGTATAGTTAAACTATAGTGAAAATACCAAGTCGTATTTACCAGCGTGGTGAAACGACGAACTGGTGAATACTGGATGGAGGACCCGGGTATATATGCAGGTGAAGGTGATTAGTGTAATCCGGATGATGAGCCACAGCTGAGGAGGTGAGTTGGCGGGAAACAGAAGTGGGTCAGCCACGCCCAGCCAGGAAGACAGACACACAGACAGACAGACAATAACAAACACAAAACAAAGGGGAGAAGAAGGAGGGAGATACTGCAAATCCTCACAGGTACAGGCTGACATTGCAAGTTCCGGAACAGCAAATTCCTTTATACATGCCAGCCATGTCACCAAGACCCGCCATGCGCACCAGCTCACAGCTGCAAGCCTTTATACACTCCTCCAACAAGCTTACAGTGAAGACTGCACACCTGATGACTCTAATGCCATGCAACCTGATAGTCCGCCTTTTGAGGAGTGGTGCATACAGCGAGCAAAGGCCAGTGTCCACTTTGACTACTGGCTAAAGACCCTGTCATTGGAGCTTCTCTTGCTGCGGTACATCAGGTCACTTCGTGAAGGTAACTTCCAGCTGTAAGTGGAATCCCTGACACAGATCATGCCCTGGATGTTTGCCCTAGATCACACACACTACTCCAGATGGCTTTCCGTACACATCCGTGACATGATGACTCTCGCTGAAAAACATCCACATGTCCTAGCAGAATTCAAGTCTGGACATTTTGTGGTGCACAAAACCAGCAACAAGTTCTCTGCCATGGCACTCGACCAGTGCCATGAGCAGAACAATGCAATGGTGAAAGGTTCTGGTGAGGCTATTGGACTGACTGGCAATCCAGGAGCACTTAGACGCTGGATGGTAGCAGGGCCAGAAATGTCCAGGATCACTACAGAGTTTGAGCAACAGCATAGTGCTAGTGACACTGGGCACCGTCATCACGACCAGCAACCTGGCGTACAAGCAGCATTTCTGAAGGAAGTTAAAGCACTTGTGACATTGCTGGAAGAGATGGGAAATCCATTCCTAGAACACAGCCAAGATTTACTAGTCATTGACACAAGGGACATCATGGACATCAAAGTGGCTGAAACTGTGAGAAGGATCGAGACCCTTGGTGAGGAGCAGTACACCACGTTTGTGAAAGAGAGGCTAGAACAGTGTACAACACCTGTCACACAAACACTTCCAAAGAACAAGTTGCCACTGTTCAGTCGGCCACCGGTCAAGATGAAGTCGAAACAAAAGGCACAGCTTGCAGCACTGAAGAGTGACTGTGGTCTCTTTTCGAGGCTGTACATCTCCTGTCAAACACGAGATGGAGACATCGACAATTTCTTCTCCCATGAAAACCAGGGATCCCCACCAGCTCTGTCAACTGGAGGCAAAATTCGGATTGGGGTTAAAGCAGATCTACTTCGCTGCCTAGAATCAGATCTGCTTGAAAACTGTAGTGTACCTATGGCTGATGCAACAATTTTCGATGGTGCAGCTGTGGTTCAAATGTTAAATCCTGGAACATCAAGAACATTTCAAGAGTATGGAGATAGAGTGTTTGCACCATACATCTCTGCTCAACTTGAGAAAAGCAGCCGCATTGACCTTGTCTGGGATGTATACCTACCTGCCAGCCTGAAAGCCTCAACCAGACAAAAGAGGGGAAAGGGCATCAGGAAAAGGGTGGCTCCTTCTACTGTGATGCCAAAGAACTGGAAGGACTTTCTTCGATGCGATGAGAACAAAACCGACTTGTTTGCTTTCCTGTCTCGCAGAGTTGTTCATCTTCCTCTCGCAGAGGGCAAGGAACTGTATGCAACAGATGGAAGTGGAGTCCTCTGCTCTCCTGCTGAGTCTTACTTAGCCTGCCTTGCCCCGTGTTCTCAAGAGGAGGCCGACACTCGTCTACTTCTGCATGTGGCAGATGCTGTGCAAAAGGGGTGTAAGAAAGTGACCATACGTACGGTTGATACCGATGTGGTGGTACTGGCTGTGGCTTCATTCAGCAAAATAGCTCCTGATGAGCTGTGGGTTGCCTTTGGTGTTGGATCAAGCTTTCACTACATAGCTGTTCATGAAATTGTTGCCACAATGAATCCAACAAAGTGTCTGACTCTCCCAGTCCTTCACGCTTTCACCGGGTGTGACACCGTCTCTGCCTTCGCTGGCAGAGGGAAGAAGACTGCCTGGTAAACGTGGAAGTCTTTCCCAGAGGTGACTGGTGCTTTCAATGAACTCCTATGCATGCCAAGTGAGGTCAGTGAAGGATCAATGTTACTGCTGGAGCGATTTGTGGTGCTGATGTACGACCAAACCAGTGAGAGCATGGAGGTGAATGATGCCAGGAAACAGCTCTTCACACAGAAGTCTAGATCTCTAGAGAACATTCCTCCAACCCAGGCAGCACTGAAGCAGCACATCAAGCGCACTTGCTACCTGGCCAACTGTTGGAACCAGGCATTGGTCCTGGATCCAAAGATGCCAGAGCCGTCTGACTGGGGCTGGACAGAGGAAACAACTGGGTGGCAGCCACTTTGGACCACTCTACCTGAAGCATCAAAATCGTGCCATGAATTGATCCACTGTCGCTGCCAGAAAGGGTGCACTGGACGATGCAAGTGTGCCAAAGCTGCACTGAAGTGCACTGCACTATGTTTCTGTTCTGGAGACTGTTAGATTTAGATCTGTATTATTATCATCATTAAAATAGACTAGCACCATGGGTCTATTATTTTGTATTATTATCCCTATAGTTTCAAAATGTAAGCACATTTCACTATATTGCATAGGTCGAATCCAAAAGTTTTTAATGTAATTTGACCTTGTCCTTGATCTAAATTAATTGTCTTTAATTCTGGCGATCTCAAAAGTATCATCAGATGAATGGGCATCCCCAATTTAGGTGGAAATGACACATTAAATGACACATTATTTTCTACATCGTTTGGTTCCAACATTTAAAAAAACGTGGACATTAAACACAGAGGACTGGCGGCCATCTTGGATTTGACTGTTACTTTGATATCATGTATCTAGCTGATGATAAGGTTCAAGGTTCTTTATTGTCAATCTGACATAGCTACAGAGCAGTGGCGTCGCCTGGCCTGGGCATCCGGGGCTTTAGCCCCGAATGTTTTTTCTGTAGCCCCGGACAATTCTCCCTCAATAATATAATACATTAACCGTGCTTTACGTGAACCTCATCATGACACAAGAGAGGACGGCAGGACTGTAATTTCCCGTGTTCAGTGAATGCAACAGAGGCATGACACCAGACCAATCAGAGAGTTGCATGGAAATAAACGTGTGCTTGTGTCATTCAAGCTAGGCTCTGTGTGTGTGTGGCAATAGCGCATTTAGTGTGATAGAGAGAGAGAGAGAAAGAGAGAGAGAGAGAGAGAGAGAGAGAGAGAGAGAGAGAGGGAGGGAGAGAGAGAGAGAGAGAGGGACCGGTGCCAGCAGGGACCGTGTTGTTAGCATCTGGTTAGCTAGCTGATAAACGGACATAAGGAGCTGTTTGTTCCACAACAAGCTGGAGGAGAGTCCTCTGCTGACAGACTGAGAGACTCAGGTGAGCTAAAGGACTCTGAGTGTTTAGATAGTTTACTTTAGTCTAAGTTATCTCAGTGGGTCTCAAACGGTTTGGTCACAAATGATTCAAAAGATTATTTCCGCGGCACACGTTTATATGATCATTATAGTTATAAAAAAAATAAAGAGAATAAAGGAAAAACAGTTATGAAATACTATATGGCAGTAAAACAAGAATAGAGTTTAAAAGGAGAGTGATTTGTAAAATATCCTTAAAGAAAAAGTAAATCTGTTTACAGTTCTGTTTCAAATGGGTGTTGAGAGCTGTATCCATAGATCTCTTAATGTTGCTCTCAAAGTGCACCAGATTGATGCTTTTAACTTCAATATTTAAAAAAAAATCTTCCCGGGGGAGCAGGCCCCCGGACCCCCCTAGAGGAGGTTAGGTCCCCCCCCAACTCATAAAAAATAGCACTTTACCCCTGCCTATATGCCTTGAGCTGATTATCGAGCCTTCATTGTAACAGTCGCGGGTATACTGTGTGTGTGCGTGTGGGGAGTGTTGCCAGGGGCGGACTGGCCATCGGGACGTTCGGGACGAATCCCGATGGGCCGCCGGTACTGAAGTGGGCCGGTCGGACGATGTGGGCCGGTCGGATAAGTCACTAGCACCCCCCCCCCCGTCGACAATTTCCGCGCGGCATTTACTTACGGCACCGAGGTGGGCCGCTCGGATAACTCACTAGCACCCCCCGTTGATAATTGCGGTACCGAGGTGGGCCGGCGGTACCGAAGTGGGCCGGTCGAGAGTCCCGGGCTGATTTGTAGTCCCAGTCCGCCCCTGAGTGTTGCAGTAGAATATTCCACTGTAGCGCCGCCGCCACTGTGGGCTAAGCCCCGAATGTTTTCAGGTCCAGGCAACGCCCCTGCTACAGAGTAATTATGTAGTTGAAAATCTTATGTCACAGGCTTCTCCAACAATGCAACATAATAACATAATAACAATAAGAGCAAGAGCAATACAAAAAGAATAATAGTTATAAAATAAAATAAAGTTATGATGTGGAATAGTGCAGTACGAGTCTATATACAAGTTATTGGAATGATATATATATATATTAGGTATTAGATATATATACTACTGAGTAGCAGATGAATGTTTGAAGTTGTTTCAACAGTTCAATTTTTTAACAGTCTCACTGCCCGCGGGAAGAAACTGTCTCCGAATCTTCTTGTCCTTGCCAGGATGCTGCGGTAACGTCTGCCAGACGGCAACAGAAAGAACAGTTTGTGGCTGGGGTGATGGGGGTCTTTGATAATCCGTAGTGATTTCTTCCTGAGCCGCAGGGAGTAAAGGTCCTCCATGGATGGCAGCTCCGTCCTGGTGATGTGCTGTGCAGTTTTCACCACCCTCTGTAAAGCCTTACGATCGAGGTCGGTGCAGCTGCCGTACCAGGCCGTCATGCTGCCAGTCAGGATACTCTCTATCGTGCACCTGTAGAAGTTGCAGAGTATCCTGGAATCCATTTTGAACCTCCTCAACCTGCGGAGGAAGAAGAGCCGCTGTCGAGCTTTCTTGGTGATGGTGGTGGTGTGAAGAGACCATGTCAGGTCCTCAGTGATGTGGACCCCAAGGAACCTGAAGCTTTTGACTCTCTCCACCGTAGTCCCATTGATGGCGATGGGGGCGTGTCCCTCTCCCTGCTGCTTCCTGTAATCCACAATCAGCTCCTTTGTTTTGCTGATGTTGAGATGGAGGTTGTTATCCTGGCACCAAGATGTCAGGTTTTCGACCTCCTCTCTGTACGCCGTCTCGTCATCGTCTGTGATCTGGCCGATGACGGTCGTGTCATCAGCAAACTTCACGATGGTGTTGGAGCTGTGTGTGGCCACGCAGTCGTGGGTGAACAGGGAGTAGAGGAGAG
The DNA here is from genome assembly GCF_902827165.1 of Trematomus bernacchii. Lineage (NCBI taxonomy): Eukaryota > Metazoa > Chordata > Actinopteri > Perciformes > Nototheniidae > Trematomus > Trematomus bernacchii. The sequence continues at coordinate 40,137 of NW_022987621.1, forward strand.
GGCTGAGCACGCAGCCTTGAGGGGCACCGGTGTTTAGAATCAGGGTGGAGGAAGTGATGTTTCCCACCCGCACTGCCTGGGGTCTGCCCGTCAGGAAGTTCAGGATCCAGTCACAGAGGGCGCTGTTGAGCCCGAGGTCTCTGAGCTTGATGGCCAGCTTGGAGGGCACAATGGTATTGAATGCTGAACTGTAGTCAATGAACAGCATTCTCACATATGTGTTCCTGTTCTTCGGGTCCAGGTGTGAGAGGGCAGTGTGGAGGGTGAGGGCTATGGCGTCGTCTGTGGACCTGTTTGCTCTGTAGGCAAACTGCAGGGGGTCCAGAGATTCAGGGAGGGAGGAGGTGATGAATGATTTGACTAACCGCTCAAAGCACTTCATTATGGTGGAGGTGAGTGCTACTGGGCGGTAGTCGTTGGGGCAGGTGATGATTGTCTTTTTCGGGACAGGAACGATAGTGGAATGTTTGAAGCATGTGGGGACTACAGACTGCAGCAGGGACCTGTTGAAGATGTCTGTGAACACCTCTGCCAGCTGAACTGCACACACCCTGAGAACACGGCCAGGGATGCCATCAGGTCCAGGAGCCTTGTGTGGGTTAACCCTTTTAAAGGATTTACACACATCTGCCCTATTTAAAACAAAAGGGCAGTGTAGCTCCTGGTCCATCTGTACCTCCACAGCCTGGCTGCTCTCAAAGCGTGCAAAAAAACTGTTCAGCTCATCTGGGAGAGATGCGCACGCAGACACTCCCGCAGCACCCCCCGCTGCTCCTTTGTAGTCAGTCATTGTCCTTAGTCCCGCCCACATATTCCTAGTGTTACAGCCTTTGAAGTCAGATTCCACCTTCTCTTTGTACTGTCTCTTTGCATTTTTAATTGCTCTCCGGAGATCATACCTAGACTTCCTGTACTCCTCCAAATCTCCCGCTCTGTGCGCGATAGTGCGCGCTTTCAGCTTGCAGCGCACATCGGAGTTTATCCAGGGCTTTTGATTTGGGAATGTCCGTACAGAAACCTTCGGTACCACGTCATCGATGCATTTCCCAATGTAGCAGATGACAGTGTCCGTGTGTGTGTTGATGTTATTGTCCTCAAACACACTCCAATCCGTAGATGCAAAGCAATCCTGCAGTGCTGAATCTGACTCATCGCTCCATCGCTGTACTGTCCTTGTTATCGGTCTGTCCTTTTTAAGTTTCTGCTTGTACGCAGGCAACAACAGTAGTGAGATATGGTCTGATTTGCCGAAGGGAGGGCGAGGGAGAGCCTTATATCCATTCCGGAAAGGGGAATAAACATGGTCCAATATGTTTCCCCCGCGCGTCGGGCAGTTGATGTGTTGGTAATATTTTGGCAAAACCTTCTTCATGTTGGCGGTGTTGAAATCTCCGGCCACAATGAACGCCGCATCTGGCCGTGAAGTCTCGGTCTTATCAATAATCCCAAACAGCTGATCGAGTGCCGTGTTGTTGTCGGCGAGTGGCTGCGGGGGGACATACACTGCTGTTATCACAACAGATGTGAATTCCCTCGGCAGATGGAAGGCCCGACATGAGATCATGAGGTGCTCTAGATGTGCGGAACAGTCCGATGAAATAATCTTCACATCTGAGCACCAGTTGTTGTTAGTCATTACACACACACCGCCTCCCTTACTTTTCCCCGAGGTAGCAGTCCGGTCCTGACGAAAAATAGAGAATCCATCAGGGACAATGGCGGAGTCCAGGATAGCGGGGTTGAGCCAAGTCTCAGTGAGAATTAACACGTTACAGTTCTTAATGTCCCGTTGAAAAGCAATCCGGCTTCTGAGTTCATCTAGCTTATTTTCAATTGATTGAACATTAGCCAGAAGAATACTCGGAAGAGGGGCCGATTCTCTCGTTTCCTCAGTCTGACCAGCAGCCCGGCCCGGCACCCGCGTTTTGTTTTCTTCTTGCGTCTCTCAGGTAGAACAGCAACAGGTAGCCATGGTGAATCTCCATTGTCTGTCGGAGGGTTATTTTTGTCCACGAAGTTTCGCAATTGAAGAAGTTCCTCTCTGCTATATTGTATGGCAGAGTAGGTGCGGTCGGCTAGCATGTTGCGAACCATGTTAAAAGTAAAACGGCAAAAGTCAAATAAATATGTACAAAATACGAAAATGGGCAAAGTTGGAGAGGAGCACAAAGACGATGCGGCCATCTTCACCGGCGCATCTCTAAGGTTTGATATAAGTTGATATCATTGGTAAGGCGGGACCATAAGCTACATATAATTATCCAGGATTTATTTACCTGTATGGCTCAAGAAAACATAGAACTCTACAGAGAATGCATCTATACCCAGTTAGTTGAAGCATGGATATACACAATACATAACTGCGCCACATCTGCCACCAACACATACACACACACACACACACACACACACACACACACACACACACACACAATAAATAATTTGCAATTTTGCAAATTTCAACTGATTGACAGCTTATTTTTGGTCAATTTCTACCTTTATCTTCACCTAAATGCATTTTCGTGAATTCTGGCGATCCCAAAAGTATCACCAAATGATTGTGCATCCCTAATTTAGTTGGATATGACACCTTAAATGTTTTTCTACAATGTTTGGTTCTAAAATTAAGCGTGTTTGAACATTTGACCCAAGAGACTGGTGGCCATCTTGGATTTGACCTCTCACGGTCCTCACAGGTCAAATCTGACTTCCCTCCACATCTGAAAATAAACCTTATGGTATGCACTAACTATGCTAGAAATGTCATGCTTTTCTCATAAAATGCACAATTGTTATAATATGAGAGCTTATCCGCTGTACTAATTGGGTGTTTCTCAATCGCGAGTAAAGCTGCTTCAGAGCCACGATTTCAAGCATACTACGTCATCGAGTGCCGCCGAAGTACTGTTCCAATCTCCAGCATACTTGGAAATCTACCGAGCCCGGCGTACTCCGTTTGGAGAAATATCGAGGCTGCACATGAGTAGACTCCGCGGTCTTAAAATCCCCACAATGCTTTGCGCACGGACCAATTTCCCCAAATCTGTGGCGGAAGATGTAAGGCGGGCCTCTCATATGACGCACACCTGCACACTTGCTAGCGTGTTCCACTCTTCGTTTTCCGAATGCCAGGAAGTATTCTTGACTCGCTTCTGAAGCAAGATGCTCGGCAGACATGTGCTACCAAGCAAGCGTACTCGCGATTGAGAAACACTCACTGTGTTTCGCAACATGTTCTATGGCACGTCTCTACTGGGAATTGTAGTTTTAAAAGACGTTTTCGTATTTCCCATAATTAGAAGTTGCCAGTATTAAACTCTGTACACTGGTGTTATCACATTTAAAACATATAATTAATAAATGGGTGAAAATTGCTTGTGTCCATAATGGGCAGCATTAATATACCCACATGACAGCTAAGGTCAGAAGAGCTTTATTTAATAGCTGGTCTTATGTCTGTGACCCCTCCTGTTTGATAAGCTTTGTCAAGGTTCAGAGGCACATTTTGCAAATATGGCAGTAGCCATCGATCATCTTAAGATAAGATAAGATATACTTTATTGATCCCAAGTTGGGAAATGTTTTTGTTACAACAGCATGTACAACATGCAATTTATTTAGTGGGAATGCTGATAGAGCATTCCAACTATATGTTATGCTACGGACAAAATTCTTATTATTATTCCATCCAATTATTTTGGCCCTCTTCTCCTCCCACATTCAACATCGCAGAAACTCCGTTCAAACATCAAAACGTTCAGCTCGGTCGGGAATCGATGGCTATTACTTTTATCATTCATAACTTTCATGATTCCAGAGATACATCCCATAATGATATCACATTTTTAACTGTTCATTCATACTTTCACTCAGAAACCTCATTCCAACTTTAAAATGTTACACATCTTTCTGACATTATTCGTGTAACACAACTTTTAAATCTGATTCTTACTTTTAGAGATATTAAACATTGTTCAGACCTTGTTAAAGAGGTTTTCTTCAGATTTGAACATTAACTAGAGTGCGTGATGTCACAGCTAGAGTGGAGGAAATCTTGAAATTTGCCTTCATATTTTTTTTTAAAACTGCCATAATTCCCAAACCCTACATTCCTGAGAGATCATTTTTCATGACAAACGTAGGAAAACATCTCGTAGCTTGAAAAATGACAAATAATTAAGCAAAATAATTAAACAAAATGCCTCTTGAGGGCATGAAGTGACAAAAACGTTCAACATGCCTCCATTAAAGCCCATTGTAATTTCAGGCTGATATCTCCTCACGGTAGCAGCCGCACACCTTTAGTCAAACTGCCAAAAAGGCCACATTATTAACCCGAAAGTACACACAAATTACACTTCAGATACTCAACTGCCTTGACATGCTTCACGTTTTGAAATTTCACAGATATCTGTTACGGTTCTTCAACAAAACGTTCACATGTAAGAGGTTTATCTCTCATTCAGAACAATGGAAACCTTTGATCTCTGCACACCTCGTTAGCTCAAATATAAACACCTGTGTCATGGAACACAATGATGTCATAACACACAGGTGTTCGTGTTTGAGCTAACGACGTGGTCACTGGAGTTTAACAGACTGTCTGAGCCTATTCTTTTCTGTCTGATGGAGACTTCATACTGACTTCAACATGTTCCACCTATTTTATACATTATTGGTGACCAGTGTTGGGACTAACGCGTTACAAACTAACGCGTTACTGTAACGCAACTACCTTTTGCGGTAACTAATAACGTTACTAGTTACCTATTCCCATTCAGTAACGCCGTTATAGTTACTGTGATTTAAATGGGATTTAAATGTAATGTACTGCGTTACATTATGTGGTCCAACTGAACCGAATCTCCGTGCGGATGTAACTTACAGGCGAATACAGTGATGTCCTCTCATAGTACCATGGAAAAGTGAAAGTGACCAGAGAGGAGTGATGATTGGTTAATGCGGGGTAACATTTCAGGGTAAGCCAATCAGAGACAGAGTTGGGCGGGTCTTGCCTTATGGGGAAAATACACAGACACACAAACACTTGCTAACACACATACACGGCAACGCCGACCAACAGCACACACACACACAATGGCAGATGCAAGTATCAGCGAGAGCAGCAGCGCATTTACAACTTGGAGATATAACCACTATTTTCAATTTGTGGGGATAAAAGACGCAAAAAATATTACGGTCAAATGTAAACTGTGTGCAGGACAGAAAGCATTGTCCACAACGAATAACAGCAATGCCAATCTCCTGAAGCACCTAACTAATGTACAAGGGGCTATAAACAGGGTGCGTACGGGTGCTGGAAATGCTTGAAAATGCTTGAAATTGTACGAGGTGTTTTCAAGGTTTGAAAAGTGCTTGAATTTTGGGAATGGTGCTTGAATTTGGGATAAAGTGCTTGAAATTGTAAATGCTTTACCTCGCTTTTTAGATTAAAAGAAAATAAAGAAGTCGGAGCGCGCTTAATTGCTTCGCTTTTACATAAAACAGCTCCGCTCCGGCCTTCCCGCGCAATGTGCGTGACCGGCAAGTGTTTTTGTTACGTGTGTGACCTGGGCATTCTGATGAGAGTGATAGATGACAGTATGCCAGGAGGTTGCCGTTTCAACGAGCGTTGGCTAGCAGAAGACAAATACAAGCCATGGCTAAGACGAGGGTCAAGCGAAGCCCAAGAGTAGCCTCCTGCAAAGTGTGCAACAATAACGATGCGAGAGTCTGCGCTGACGAGCGACACACCACACGAAAGGTACGCCGTAGAGCATTTTAGATTAGGCTAACGTTGCATGTAAAATACATGACACTTTTCTCTGTGCGCGGCAAAACAAGCTCGCCAAAATGGCTTCACTAGTCTGGCAGTATTTTAAGTGTCCGAAAATGACAATAAAATAGCGGTATGCAACGTCTGTGTGAAGCAGAAATCCTGCAGCTCCACCCGCTGTGACGGACCGGTGAGCGGAGCAGAACACACATTAAGAGTTAGACCTAACACACTTAGCTATTTTATCTACCTCTGGAACAAGCTAAACTAGTTAGAAATATATTTATTCTTCACTGTCGGGTCGCTTATTACTGGATCAGTGAGCTGCAGGAGATACTGACGGGCTGTCAGGAGAAAGAGAGAGGGGGAGAGAGGAAAAGAGAGCGGTATCGGCCGATACTGATTCCGGCGATCGGCTCCAAAATTGGCGATCGGAGCATCCCTAATAATTGTATATGATATGTTTTATAATGATTGATCATGAAAGTGTTATCAAAGCTGGTAAAGTTGCAGCTAGTTTGAATGACTTTGTATACTACAGAGTAGCTTGTGAATTTACTCCAGGTGGAACTAAAGTCTGATTTAACACTTGATTATATTTCACATCATTCATCCACATCTGTAAAGTAACTAAAGGTATTAAATACATGTAGTGGAGTCAAAGTACACCATTTACCTCTGACTTGTGTTTACTGCCAACCTAAAAGTACCTCAAAAATAGTAATCAATAATATATTGAAAAGTTATTTGGCTGATTGTTTTATATTGGCTCAGCCAGGTTATATGGGATGCCCAGTCTACGTACAGATAGGTGACACATTTTGAAATATTAAACTTAGTTTTCTTTTCTAACATTTTTAATTTTTCTTCCTCATGTAGAATGCTATTATGAAACACACATTTGGTTGTTTATAGCATAAAGAACATCTGATTTAATGTGAGGTAGGGAAATAATCATTTGAGTATAAGTATGTGTATATAAATATGTAATTTACAACAGCTGTAAGATGCTTGAAAAGCTTGAAAATGCACCTTGAAAATGCTTGAAAAGTGCTTGAATTTGACTTTGGAAAAGGTGTAAGAACCCTGTATAAAACTAGTCACCAAAGACCCCACCGTCTCAACCACCGGCAGTGACCCAGATGGAGCAACACCATCTAAACAGCCAAAAAACGATTTTTTTAAATCGCCACATGTCACCCAGAGTCAACTAAACAGATTGATTGCCAGGTATGTTGTTGAGGACATGCTGCCCATCGCAACGGTCGAGTCTGTTGCCTTCAGAGAACTAGTCAGCAAAATACCAGTGAAAGCAGGGCCACAGTGCAGAAAGACCTTTTCCAACAACACAAAAACTTGTATTTTTATTGTTATTATTTTTAAAGTAAAGTAAAGTAACTTGTTACTAGTTACTTTTATAATTTAGTAACTAATAAAGTAACTAGTTACTTTTTTGAGAGCAGTAACTTTAACTATTACTAGTTACTTTTTAAAAGTAACTTGCCCAACACTGTTGGTGACACACAGCTGTCGTCGTTAGCTCAAATATAAACACCTGTGTCATGGAACACGATGATGTCACATTGACAGGTTTGGTAATGATGCAGCCATCAACGCATCTAAGCGTATTATGGGGTGTCATCAAATGCCGTTGCCATGGCGACAGACCACTCGCCATGAAACACGATGTCGCTGTAAGTCCAATGGACACAGTCCGATTGGCCCCCCAAACTTCGCTTGTATATCACCGGTCCAGCCCTCAACAGCTCTACGTCAATTATGGGGTTTCTTCAAATGCCGTTGCCATGGCAACACAATGCTCGCCATGAAACACGGTTTTCTCATAACTTCAGTGAAAATGTTCCAAACGGCCCAAAACTTCACAGGTTTGGTAACGATGCAGCCATCAACGCATCTAAGCGTATTATGGGGTGTCATCAAATGCCGTTGCCATGGCGACAGATCATTCGCCATCAAGTTAGTTCAAAAGTTTGCAGTTCAAATATTCTGCTGCTTTTCCAAGCCTTTTTACTTTCTTTTCTTCACTCATCACACATTCAAGCCCCCAGTGTTCATGTATCATTTCAATCTAAATTCTTCACTTTCTTCTTACACATTACATTTCAGTATAGCAGTTTAGCGTCAGCTTTTCAGCATAAAGCATTCCCACTAGCAATTTCTTCAGGAATTGCATTCTCTAGTTATACTTTGTTCTACTCCACTATACAATTCAGAGGTTAACCTGGTATTTTTACTCCACTACATTTATTTTAGTTACTTTGCAGATTCTGATTAATGATGTGAAATATATACAACCCTTATATTAAATCAGACTTTAAATTCAGGGAAGGTGATTGTCAAGTGCCAAAATAAACTATGCAATATATTAGACGTTAAGTACTTTGTCAGGCTTAATATTTATCTGTAGATACCCCCAAAGTTGTTTTCTTATTCAAAAGAAGACCTTAACTTAAAGTATTCTTTAATGTTTGAATAAAGCCTTATTAGTTTGTCTGTTTTGCACATCCTTCTATTAATATCTTTGGACGTCCTGCACTAGCTGTTTTATTCTAGAGATCACTACAGTATCTTCTTGATATTTTCTATTCTATATTTCTATCATTGACCTTCCACTATGTTGTATGTAGGCTACTCTTAATATTTAAATGTTTTCATCAAATATAACATATTCAATAAAAAAATGCAATAACGTGCTTTAACCACTAGGCGCTGCGGGTTAAAGTTTACAGTGTTAACACAATAAATTATACTTTATGAAGATGTTATTACACATAACACACAGCATACAATGCCATAATAACTTTGTATTATTAGTGTAGGACACTTATGTATGTACAACATCTGAAGATGTGTAGTTTTATTCATGTTTTCACAAAATGTTACAGGATATTGCAATATTATTTCACATATTGTAGTTCTACACATTAATATCTGAGGTATATCCGTCATTTAACAGTAAGCTATTGAAATTCTGATTCCATAGATGTGTCTCCCATCACCCAAAACCCCTGACTATTCTCTCAACTCAGTATTTACATTCTTTAATTCAAAGAAAATCAGTAATATCTTTAAAAACTACAAGTCCTTTTCTATAAGCTGTGCACCGTTATGGTGTAAATATAACCTATCTACCAATTGGATCAAATATAAAAGTCAGCATTACTATTGATACTGCAAGGAGATGTATTGTGTGAAGAGAAATTGAAGATGTTGTTTAATTGCTGATATATTTATGATCCACGTCACATATTCAGTTTCGGCGGCATTTCTTCCAGTTTGTCCAAAGGTCTTCTAATCAGGGCTCTATAAATCGAGAACTACGGCAGATGTGTAATATTTAATGCAGCCGAACCGTGTATTACAATGCATTTATGTGATGACTTTCAAAGAAAAAAGCAAGCACACTCGGAATAAAGTATTATTTTATTTTAATTTTTTTAAATGTTTTCGGATTTCACATCGCATAAACACCATATCCCAACGTGCATTGCGGCTAAAACATCCAATCACCGAGCTTCAACAATAGCTCAGGATTATGGGTAGTTCGATGTTTTAGCCCAGGGGTACTCAAACCTTTTTATTAAAGGTCCACTTGTGAACTTTATACAAGGTCACTGGTCCGGATCAATGCCAGTAAAGTCACCCTTTAAATTAAGAAGCAGTTTCTTATGGCGCGCTATGCATGTTTCCCGACATGTCGTTGCAGTAAATTAAGGGATGTTTCATGTTGTCGTTTCTGTGGACCTTCTTAATCTACCTTCTTTGTGGGCCCCCTTCTGGTCCAAGCACTTGCCTGCCTTGCCTGTCGGCAAACAGCGCCCCTGTATACACACACACATTCAATACTTGGCTTGAACTAGTGGGAGAAATGGCACTGTTTGTCTGTAGTCAATGCCTTGAACCTCGGCAAAAAAGGCATTAGAAAGTCAAGGTAAACTTGCGGTTAACTTGCGGTCTGCAATGCGTGTCACGCTCGCGCACACAAGTAAATATATATGCACGTTCATTATCACAACGCGTCAGACACAAGACGCGCGTACATAATGATGTACATTAATTTACATCAGAACTACGGTGGCTGAGAGGTGCAATCGACAATTATAAAGTGTGAAACACTTTAACAAAGCTTGAGACAAATTTACATTTTCTAAAACAAATTTACATTTTATAAAACTAAATTACATTTTATAAAACTAAATTACATTAGCAAAACACTTTTACCAAAGAAAGAACGATTTAAAGCTCCCATGTCATGCTTTTCCGGTTATTACCCGTCCCCTTGTGTGTTATGAAGGTTTTTATGCATGTAAACGGTGTGCAGAGTCAAAACCCTCAAAGTACACCCTGTAGCGAGTAAAACTCTAACACAGAAAATACCTCCCCAAAACGCCTCGTTGGAGATACGTCACTGCCCATTTGAGTCTTCCATTTAGTTCCGGGTACCGCCTGATGTCATGCGGTACCCGGAACGAAATGGACCAATCCCGAAGAGCTATGGCCACACCAGCAGCGGCGTGTTCCTCCTCCAGAGGTTCGAAGAACCGGCATTTCACAGACGAAAGCTTCCAAAACATTGCCCAGTTTGAGGCCGGATATGCACAGCTTGTTTGGACCGTTTGGAGCAGGGGAAGATCTGGGTATACAACCTGTAAGTTTGCATTGTTATTTGTGTATTTATCAAACAAGACTGTTTAAATGTGTAAACTGTGTTGGACTGCTAAGCCATTGACACAGTGCTAACTAAGTTGCTAGAGTTTCCATATATCAACTCTAATATCAGCAGATGGCCTTGCATACATGTATCTCATAGCAGGAGAATGTCTGCATTCACACACAAAATACCTATTGACAGTATACTCCGGGTGATTTGCCGGTCAGTCGCGAAACGTAATTACATTATAGCTGGCGTAGCGACCTAACACACGGAGCTAGAGCTAGTTTTGGTCAGAAAAACATTTTTGTGATGCTACGTTGCTAGCGTTTAAATATATCAACTACAATGTCAGCAGATGGCCTTACATGTTTGTCATGGCAGGAGAATGTCTGCAGTCACACACACGGAATACTCATACAGTATACTGTACTGTGATTTACCGTACATTGTGACCGTACATATACTGCATGTAGCTAACGAGGCTAGCTGTATGCTAGCGCAAAACAATGTATTCATGCAAGTTACATTGTATGACCGAACGTAGCAGAATACCCGTATACGATTGCAATTATAAACACGTTATTGCTAGCCTAATATGAACCACTAGCTTTTGTTCATAGTAGTTTTATTACACTGCATTATAGTTGCCTTTCCTCCAAGCTAACGTTCATATCGTGTTAGCTACCAAGGTAAACAAAGCTAGGTTAGCATATTAGCAGGCAAGCTGTTCATTACACAACTACTACTAACGAATCTAAAACAACTAAGTTTCTCTAATATTTTGTGATTTGCATTTGATTTCGTCCAGCCAGATCCTGGCGGACAATCCATGACGGGGAAGGGATTCTACTACTACTGAGGGTGCTAAAAGGCACCGCACCGACTGTGCGCAGGCAAGATGCGAGGAGGAGGAATGGATGATATACCGTGTATATATGTATATTTATGTTCATTTTGTACATTTCTAAAAATAAAGTTTAATGGAAATACTTAGTAGGCCTATCCTTTCTTCCCTGAATTCATATATAGCAAACCATGATTTGATTTCTCATCAAACAGTAGTAGTTTATAACGGGTAAAAATAACTTACTCTTTGTTATGAGAGTAGCTCGTAGGCCACAACGGAAAGACAAGGAGACATACACGAGTTTACAAAACCACGGCACATTTATTGTGGTAAATGCAGAGACCGGTGGTTGAGAGGATCGCAGAGTTAGTCTTCCTGCAGCCGCTTTGGAGAGAGACTGTGTCCGGAGGTGTCCGTGATCGTGCTGATTAGCCTCTTCAGCTCCACCCCATCGTAAGACAAAGGCCCTGAGGCCGTCACACTCTTCTATAACAACAGTTAAAAATATATATGTATATAAAATATACCGCTGTACCGACGCCATGATAAGACTGATGTTACGCTGAGAGCAGCCGGGAAAAGCACTGACATGGGCGCAGCCTCTCTGGTGGTTGACTAATCAGAACGAGTGGCCGAGCTGACCAATCGGAGCACACTAGGCTCACAGGGAGGGGGGGGCAAGAGCTCCAACGAGTCGTTTAGTGGAGAAAGTGAATACTGCTGAATACACATGCTTGACAGAGATGCTGTATGCGAAACCAATGTGAGTTTGGAAAATTGCACAGTATAAATCTATTTTAGTATACCTCAACAATGTAATTATGATCAGTGGAAATGGCCATGACATGGGCCCTTTAACATTAACAAAAACAAACACTTTTACCAAGCTAGAGACAAATTTACAAGTGTCGAAACACTTTACCATTTCCCGAAACACTTTAACATTTGCCGAAACACTTTAACATTTGCCGAAACACTTTAACAAACTAGAGAATCAAACCGGAAGGGACGTGCAAGTGATTGACACAAACTTAAAGTGGACCTATCATGCTATATTTAAATTATATATTGTAGGGCCATACCTATATAAGGTATATTTATATGTTTCTGTTTTCAAAATACCAAACAGATCATGCATTTTAGCCATGCCTCATTTCGCTCTATGTGCTGTTTGCTGTCTACGGGTCTAATTCTGCTGACCACGCCCCCCTGCAGGAGAGGGGAGACGTGCTCTGATCAGCTGCTGGGCTGTCAGAAGAGGGGGAGAAAAAGAGATCTCCGTCCTCCGTGTTTTATTATATAGAGTCGTTATTCATTTGTTTTAAAGCTCAATAAATAACAAAGAAGACCTTTGACCGGCACTTTTCTAATTTTGTCCGGAAGATTTAAACTTTAATGGACATCTTGACCGGCGAAACAAACTGAAACTGAAACTCTGCCGCACGGTCCCCTCGTTCCTTGGAAGAGGCGGAGAGGTGGGTGTTTGTCATCTGCTGGTGGACTAACCGGAGAGAATTACAGTGCTTGCCTCGACGGGGAGGGATTGCATTGCAGCGGGAGCAAACGCTTGCCTCGGGGAGGGAGAAAAAAAGCCACAGCGGAGAATAAACAGAAGGGTAACCATGGTAACTATGGGTGGGAAGTCTTCTTCGCTGCTTTTGTGGCAGACTACAGCGCCACTTACAGGCCTGGCATATGTACTACAGCGTCTCCAGCGCTTTCGAGCGGCAATGGCCGGCCGTGGCCCAACCCCACATTCCCCTGATAGGTGGAGAGATGGCCCAATAGCCGTAGCGCCACCGTCCTGACGTCAGGACAGTGTTCAAATCTGGATCAGTTTTTATCAGATCCGTTGCAGCCCCTTTTTTAGAGATTTGGGTATGGAGGAAAATAGAGAGGGTTGTGTTTTCTGACACTTGGTGAGTTCCCTGGAACACCGGGGACACATATTCATGTATAAAAGACGTACAAAAGTGCATTTTGCATGATAGGTCCCCTTTAAGTTTGTTTTGGCGGATAGACCGCCGGTACCTATGGACGGTACGAGTGTTTATGGTCGTTACACATGTTTTGTCCGTTCTGTGGAAACCACCTGGGCCAAGTGACATTGTTTTGCTCATCACGATATACTTTCTCGTGCGCAAGAGATACATTCTCGTGCTCACAAGAAAGTTACAGGTTCGCCAAGTAGGAAGTGGAGCTGTGCCTTTTACACACAGCCTACGCTGTTTAGCTTCATTAGACAGCTAAAGAGCGACTGCAGGCTGCTTCGTTATAGCCACACACACCTCTACACACACCTCTACACACATCGAACTTCCCGATTATTCCCCCTATTACTTGTTTTATGAAGGAGATGTCCGGTCCACAAGGCGCATGACGTGTGTGTTTGTGCTGTGCTCAGTTCCGCTCTGTGTGTGTGTTTGGTGTGTCTGTGTGTGTCTGAGACCGGCATTTGTTTTCAAATTACCATGAACAGTAATTTACAAACATCTGGCCAACTCCATATGTGTGTGTTCCCAAATGAAATAAATGTGTTTAATCTTAATCTCGATGTAGTGCTCAGTGCTGTCGGAGTGCAGTGGAACACTGCAGTCAACTCAGCCGTCTCTCACGTTTGCTTGGTCAAATCAGCAACTCTTCATTTGTGAGTGCGCAATTAATCGCGCCTTTTCATTTCATTTCATTTCATTTCATTTCATTTCATTTCATTTCATTTCAAACCTTTATTTAACCAGATTGGTCACTTGAGATCATAGATCTCTTTTTCAAGGGAGACCTGTACTTTTTGAGTAATACTTGGTTAAACTCCTGTCCTGAGTACAATAATTCATAGTTCATATACAATACAGAAATGATTGTACTCAGGACGGGAGTTAGACCGAGTATTAATCAAAAAGTACACATTAAAAGTAGTTGGTTGTACTTGTGGTAGGAGTAAGTAGCACGGGAGTTTGACAGGGTATTACTCAAAGTACACAGTAAAAGTACCTCATTGTATTTGTGGTAGGAGTCCAACAATACCAATTTTATTAAGAACTTATGGCTAAAAATCATTTTATCTCTCATCAAATATAGCAGAAGTGGCATGATTTTGTTCTCAGGAGGGGACTTTGAGAGAGTATTACCCAAAAAGTACACGTTAAAAGTACTTCATTTATTGTTGGTAGCAGTCAAACTAGGACTGAGTCAAACAGTGTCAGTTTTATTAAGAACTTATGGTACAAATTATTTGTATCGCAAATAAAGCAGAAAAAACATGCATTATTTTACTCTTGTAGCCTACTACTAGCGTCAGTGCCGCTTCTCTGCGATTACCGTAAAGGCCCGATTAATTGCGCACTCAAAAATGAAGAGCTGCTGATTTAACCAAGTAAACGCGAGAGACGGCTGAGTTGACCGCAGTACCGGAACGGACGACAGTATCTTAAAGGGCCCATGTCATGGCCATTTCCACTGATCATAATTACATTGTTGAGGTATACTAAAATAGATTTATACTGTGCAATTTTCCAAACTCACATTGGTTTCGCATACAGCATCTCTGTCAAGCATGTGTATTCAGCAGTATTCACTTTCTCCACTAAACGACTCGTTGGAGCTCTTGCCCCCCCCTCCCTGTGAGCCTAGTGTGCTCCGATTGGTCAGCTCGGCCACTCGTTCTGATTAGTCAACCACCAGAGAGGCTGCGCCCATGTCAGTGCTTTTCCCGGCTGCTCTCAGCGTAACATCAGTCTTATCATGGCGTCGGTACAGCGGTATATTTTATATACATATATATTTTTAACTGTTGTTATAGAAGAGTGTGACGGCCTCAGGGCCTTTGTCTTACGATGGGGTGGAGCTGAAGAGGCTAATCAGCACGATCACGGACACCTCCGGACACAGTCTCTCTCCAAAGCGGCTGCAGGAAGACTAACTCTGCGATCCTCTCAACCACCGGTCTCTGCATTTACCACAATAAATGTGCCGTGGTTTTGTAAACTCGTGTATGTCTCCTTGTCTTTCCGTTGTGGCCTACGAGCTACTCTCATAACAAAGAGTAAGTTATTTTTACCCGTTATAAACTACTACTGTTTGATGAGAAATCAAATCATGGTTTGCTATATATGAATTCAGGGAAGAAAGGATAGGCCTACTAAGTATTTCCATTAAACTTTATTTTTAGAAATGTACAAAATGAACATAAATATACATATATACACGGTATATCATCCATTCCTCCTCCTCGCATCTTGCCTGCGCACAGTCGGTGCGGTGCCTTTTAGCACCCTCAGTAGTAGTAGAATCCCTTCCCCGTCATGGATTGTCCGCCAGGATCTGGCTGGACGAAATCAAATGCAAATCACAAAATATTAGAGAAACTTAGTTGTTTTAGATTCGTTAGTAGTAGTTGTGTAATGAACAGCTTGCCTGCTAATATGCTAACCTAGCTTTGTTTACCTTGGTAGCTAACACGATATGAACGTTAGCTTGGAGGAAAGGCAACTATAATGCAGTGTAATAAAACTACTATGAACAAAAGCTAGTGGTTCATATTAGGCTAGCAATAACGTGTTTATAATTGCAATCGTATACGGGTATTCTGCTACGTTCGGTCATACAATGTAACTTGCATGAATACATTGTTTTGCGCTAGCATACAGCTAGCCTCGTTAGCTACATGCAGTATATGTACGGTCACAATGTACGGTAAATCACAGTACAGTATACTGTATGAGTATTCCGTGTGTGTGACTGCAGACATTCTCCTGCCATGACAAACATGTAAGGCCATCTGCTGACATTGTAGTTGATATATTTAAACGCTAGCAACGTAGCATCACAAAAATGTTTTTCTGACCAAAACTAGCTCTAGCTCCGTGTGTTAGGTCGCTACGCCAGCTATAATGTAATTACGTTTCGCGACTGACCGGCAAATCACCCGGAGTATACTGTCAATAGGTATTTTGTGTGTGAATGCAGACATTCTCCTGCTATGAGATACATGTATGCAAGGCCATCTGCTGATATTAGAGTTGATATATGGAAACTCTAGCAACTTAGTTAGCACTGTGTCAATGGCTTAGCAGTCCAACACAGTTTACACATTTAAACAGTCTTGTTTGATAAATACACAAATAACAATGCAAACTTACAGGTTGTATACCCAGATCTTCCCCTGCTCCAACCGGTCCAAACAAGCTGTGCATATCCGGCCTCAAACTGGGCAATGTTTTGGAAGCTTTCGTCTGTGAAATGCCGGTTCTTCGAACCTCTGGAGGAGGAACACACCGCTGCTGGTGTGGCCATAGCTCTTCGGGATTGGTCCATTTCGTTCCGGGTACCGCATGACATCAGGCGGTACCCGGAACTAAATGGAAGACTCAAATGGGCAGTGACGTATCTCCAACGAGGCGTTTTGGGGAGGTATTTTCTGTGTTAGAGTTTTACTCGCTACAGGGTGTACTTTGAGGGTTTTGACTCTGCACACCGTTTACATGCATAAAAACCTTCATAACACACAAGGGGACGGGTAATAACCGGAAAAGCATGACATGGGAGCTTTAATATCTTCTGAAAACAAATGCCAGTGTCACACACACACACCCTGGTCTCCTTCATAAATAGAATAATAAGGCGTAATAATCGGGCAGTTTGATGTGTGTAGAGGTGTGTGTGTGTGTAGAGGTGTGTGTGTGTAGAGGTGTGTGTGTGTAGAGGTGTGTGTGTGTGTGTGTGTAGAGGTGTGTGTGGCTATAACGAAGCAGCCTGCAGTCGCTCTTTAGCTGTCTAATGAAGGTAAACACAGCGTAGGCTGTGTGTAAAAGGCACAGCTCCACTTCCTACTTGGCGAACCTGTAACTTTCTTGTGAGCACGAGAACGTATCTCTTGCGCAAGAGAAAGTATATCGTGATGAGCAAAACCATGTCACTTGGCCCAGGTGGTTTCCACAGAACTGACAAAACATGTTTAACGACCATAAAGGTCCATAGGTACCGGCGGTCTATCCTCCAAAACAAACTTAAGTTTGTGTCAATCACTTGCACGTCACTTCTGGTATGATGGGCATTCCATTTCCGGTTTGATTCTCTAGTTTGTTAAAGTGTTTCGGCAAATGTTAAAGTGTTTCGACACTTGTAAATTTGTCTCTAGCTTTGTAAAAGTGTTTCGCATCTTGTTAAATTGTTTTCTCTTTGGTAAAAGTGTTTTGCTAATGTAATTTTGTTTTATAAAATGTAAATTTGTTTTATAAAATGTAAATTTGTCTCAAGCTTTGTTAAAGTGTTTCACACTTTGTAATTGTCGATTGCACCTCTCAGCCACCGTAAGAATCAGAAAGTTTTAATTTTTTATAATGGGACACAGGATTTGGTCCGGATTGATTTGCAGTTCGGTCTGGATCCGGACCTTGGTCCGGAGTTTGAGAAGCCCTGTTTTAGCCTATCAAAACCTCTGAAAAAAGAAATGTGTCTCTCAGAATCGAGAGGGAAAAATCTATGGGAAAAACACAAAAGCAGTGTGCACAATTTAAACCAATTAATGTTGTGTAATTAACAAGGATAAACTGATGTTTTTTAGTGGATGAGTACGGCAGATATCACTGAAATCATTTGACAGTGAGGGGAATACGGTTTTATTATGAAAATGTAGAGACCGGAAATACTGTTTTCACCCCGTGAGGGTTGACGCTAACTTTACATAGGGGGAAAGACATACACGTTCTCCTGGCAAGACCTCAAATAATCTTCGCAATATCTATCAAACTATAGATCCTACACATCCACTGGACGTGGATTCTCAAGGTACAATATACACTTCTCGCTAGAAATCTAATCAAAAAGCATTTTAATGGCCAAACTATTCTACAATTCAGGATTTTCCAGAGAGGGTTATTTGTGAATATACGACCATCCGGAGCGTTTGCAATTGCCGCAAATTGTTGTTTCTTACACACCACTAGAGATGCTAAACTTTAAAACGTGACTATAGGTCGTAATAAGCTGCTGAACAATCGACCTATTTGGTCGTATGATTTGGAGGACTTGTATGATTTGGAGGACTTGTAGGATATTTGATAGTTGGTGCTTGAGAAGACTAAACATTTATCTGCAGATCCCTATAAAGTATATTCATTAGTTATTCTTTAATGGTTAATTAAAAACTGTATATACAGATGGAGCCTCTTATTTTGGACCCCAGCATACAGCTTCCTGCCGACTGCCAGCCAGTTGCCAGCCAGTTGCCTGCCAAAGACCAGTATTCAGGAATGTTAGGCCCTCCCACTATTCTCCAATTTCAGGGTTTAACCAGGAGATGGCGCTATATATTAAATAACTAAGACTTAGTTTTTCACAATAGAAAATGCAGATATTATATAAAAAACTAAAGTTAAAATCTTGTTTTTAATGCCCCAAGAGCAATAACATCTTGTCACAAGCTTTTTGGAAGAAAAAGACTGACTCAAGAGACCTGTAGTTGACTAATTACAGGCCTCAATAAAGTTCTGCCATTGGTTGTGAAAAACAACGGTGGACATAGTGGAAAGTGAAATTGACATTGTCGAATTTAATAAAAATACAAAATAATGTATCTGTGTACGTGTTTTACTATGTGATCTGCACTTATCAAACATCTAATTAAGGCGAGACACCCCAGGTGAATAGGGTATTTTTAACTTAAAGATATCAGCTAAATATTTCTCCAGTTAATTACTTACAATAAGGCAATTGTTTTTTGTATTACAAGTTTTCTGAAATAGCATGTTTAAATATCCAAATGAACCATTATCTCATGAAATATGCGCATATTTTAACACATTTCAGGAACCGAAATCTGAACTTTGGATAAAGCCAGGATCAAAATTATTGTTTCATTTTGTAGTCATATTAGTATCTAAGGCTTTTACAGAAGGGATTTTGGATATCTCTTTTTATCACTCCATAAATCAGAAAATACTGTCAACAGCCCTAAAATATCAATTTTCACCATGTTTTTAGGTATAAAATGTTATATAATTCAGGCTATGAATTATATATGACCAAACCCTTCTGTAAAAGCCTTCATAATATTGATAGGAATATAACTGGAAGGTTTGGTGTATGTAACTGCTGAGTGATTCTACAATTTAGGGTACATTCCATGTCCATTGATGTCCATTGATGATAATTATAATTATTCTAACTATTTTCTTCAAAAATATCATATTTTGCCTATTATTGGAAAGCATGTTATAATATCACACAAACATTATGTGCATCCTATGCTTTATTTAGCTTGAAATGTGTCATGATGTTCTTAAATTGTCAGTTTTTGCTATGTCCGTTTTTCAGTTGAGGGTGTCTTGGATTCAAAATAATGAATAAAAACCATTAAAGTAAATTTAAAAAATGATTCATTTATTTCAAAAGTCTAAATACTAAAGAATAATAACATATTTTTAATTGATTTCCCCCTTTAAATAATTTAAATATCTTAATATATGAATGTCCGCAAAAGTTCTGTCAACTATGTTACTAACAGAACTTCCCCCTTTAACTCAAAAATTGTTTGTCCCAATACCATGTCACCAGCATCACATGATGCCATGTTCCTCTTTGGCAGACATTTTGAACACACTGTGGTGATTGTCCTCTACATTTTTACAATATTTTATGTATAATAGCACATGGTCAATTAATATACTCATTGACAATCAACAATGTTACGTACATTGTTATGGTTTACAATTGTTTAATGATTTTAATTCAATTATATGTGCAAATGTGATGTTAACCTGTTCAAGAAAATGACATGTGGTCATCCAGGCAAGGCCTACCATTGAAATGATGGGTCAAAATAGGGAAATTGTCAACTAGGTTACCTGTCAACTAAGTTACCCAGTACTGTAATAACTGTAGTAACTTAGTTGACAGGTAACCTAGTTGACAATTTGTACGACATGTAGACGTCATTACACATCATTATCAATGGAATTTTGCACTTCTGCCTTGAAATTAACATAGTGCTGATGGTTAATAATGTGTCCAGTCAACTATGTTATTTGCGTCAAATGTTTGACTTTCATTGTCAACTATGTTGCACCTCATTTTTTCAAATTTAAAATATCTAAAATAGTGCTTCTGATATCCTTTATAGTATAATGTATATCTACACAGGTTGGAGTTTTACATGACATCTCTTAAAACTATCAAAATGACCTGTATGGTAGTTTTATAATACAAAATATCCCTAAACTTAATGACAGTGCTGAACATATCACATGAAAAAACAAAACTTTAATACAATTATTTTTTAAACTTTAAAAAATCTTTGGATATATGGTAGAATAGACTCAAGAGCCTTTCAAATTTGATTTTACTTGAAGTGCAGGACTTAATCAAATGATTGTAATGACATCAAGTTTGTCCGTAACATAGTTGACAAACTGAGTAGTGAAAACATCCTTTCCCTTAAAATAAAAAAATATATAAAAATGTTTAAGCTTTGCAACTAGTGGATATGTTACACTGAGGAATATACTAACTTGAACCACTGATTGTTCTATCTATACATTTTATTTGGCATTAGTAAATAATTATGCACATTTACAGATATTTTACATGATATGAGTGATAACACGTGTTATAAGGGCTATTTCGCACAATAGGTGTGCCTTGAGATTTTTACTTGTCCTTTGGTGTGCCTTGGGCACAAAAAGTTTGGGAACCACTGCTGTAGAGAAATGTAAACGTTCACCATCCCCCACCCGCCTACTGTATGTTGCTTTTTGACATGTAAATGGGTAACTACCCCCCTCTGAGTGAATACCTGTTGTACCTGTCCGGGGCTAAGCCCATAGGACGATGCTCTGATGTCATCACCCTCGCACATTGGTCATATGTTTACAAAAAACGATGTTAACACTTTCTCGTTCTTAATATATGCTATATTTAGGGTCGATATGTGTTGAATTTACTTTAAAATAGCAGATCACTGTGATTCACTTCTCCGCGGCTCCTCCGTGCAGAGAGACCCCCCCCCGTTGACAATTCACGAGCGTCTAACTCTCTCCCCCCTGTGAAGAGATATCACAGGGGGGGGTTGGGACACACACATTCCGATGGCCAATTCGTTTTAAACAAAGAGTGGGGTGGGGGCTGGTGAACGGTATGGTCAATGTTTGTAAACACTGTGACATTTTGACTTTATTTGATCATTTCAGTTAAAAACTAACGTTCATATTTCATATTACTGTTTTGCCTGGCTGGACCTGTAATTTACAGGAAAGGAGTGCACGCTACTAAAGAGACACGCTACCATGGAAACCAAACAATGGTGTTGCTGTATTGAAGTCCGAGTGGAAACAGTCATATTTGGAGCGTTATGTTAGAATGAAACAGCGAGGTCGTGACTCACAAAAAAAAAGTGTTACTTCACTAACTGTAAGCTTGTCACTCAGAGTAACCTACAGTTAACTTAACTGTTGGAAAAGAAAGATCAGAGTTAGGAGTGTGAACACACAGCTGAGAGCTGCCGTTTCATTCTGACTGTTTAAAAAACGGTAACAACGGACTATTTTTCTTAGCGGATGCATGTAAATTTAAATCAATACATAGAACTATGTTTTAAATCAATAAAAATATTTTCTAAATCCATAAAAGCATTTTAATTAATATTGGGAGTCATGTCGTTACTTTGTTGAGAATGTGGCCATGTAATAAGCGGGGTAATTTGCAGCGACTTGGTCATTATGGGGAAAAATAACACCCAGGGATCAAGATCCCTCCGCGACGCGGAGGGATCAGTAATTTTTAGTGAATTACTGAGTTTAGGCACGTTAATAACATTTTAATGAAGTTGAATACAGTATATTCATATTTGTCAGTGATTTCATGTCAATTCGGCGAACATAAACGATTAAATTAGGATTAAAAATCGAGAGCCGGCTGCTGTTCGTTACGGTAACCCAACTAGGACACTTGACACAGTGGCTTTTGGCAAAGCACACAAAGAAAACAAAAAAAACCGAGAGAGATGAGTTATTGTTATTACAACGTGACTTCACTATTATTTAACAACTATTTTTATTGGGTTCTTTTATTTGGGGTTAAGTACATTGTCAGAATAAGTGAGAAATGGATTTAACTTCTGTTAGACAGCTATCATACTGAATAAATATTTATGCAAAAATGTATGGCATTAATAATGTATATCTAATTACATTTAAAAATGTATGGCATTAATAATGTATATCTAATTACATTAACTGTGAATGTCTTTCATTTTATTTAAAATGAAATAAAATTACATAAAACATTTTCCATAAAAAAGTTGATTCAAGAACAAATCAGTACTTTTCTTATATGACTATTATTGCTAAATTTGAAAGGTCTTTACCAGCTTTGGAATTATATATATATATATATATATATATATAGCACCTTCTGCCATCCCATCTCTACTGACATATGGATCTTAACAAAGATCCGCTATACATTAGTACCAGATATACTGTACACGGACATTTTAGTGAACCAGACCAGCTGTTTCCGCCGGGTCTTCGCTTCCCGGGCATCACGTTGTTTACAAGTGTGTTCAGATGCTAAATGACAAGTGCAAGTGACAATTGTTGTCGTCTTCTCTGTGAACGTTTTTTTCTCCGTTATTTTGCCATTTTCAGATTTAAATTTCGAGCGGAAAGCTAACCAGGAAGTAATAATTACTTAAGCGGAGAACGGAGAAAGTAAACGTTACAGCAGGCATAACAACAGCCGGTGTTTATTTTATTATAATATATATCATTTGTTTTAAAGCTCAATATATAGTTCTATCCGTGACATATGGATCTTAACAAAGATCCGCTATACATTAGTACCAGATATACTGTACACGGACATTTTAGTGAACCAGACCAGCTGTTTCCGCCGGGTCTTCGCTTCCCGGGCATCACGTTGTTTACAAGTGTGTTCAGATGCTAAATGACAAGTGCAAGTGACAATTGTTGTCGTCTTCTCTGTGAACGTTTTTTTCTCCGTTATTTTGCCATTTTCAGATTTAAATTTCGAGCGGAAAGCTAACCAGGAAGTAATAATTACTTAAGCGGAGAACGGAGAAAGTAAACGTTACAGCAGGCATAACAACAGCCGGTGTTTATTTTATTATAATATATATCATTTGTTTTAAAGCTCAATATATAGTTCTATCCGTGACATATGGATCTTAACAAAGATCCGCTATACATTAGTACCAGATATACTGTACACGGACATTTTAGTGAACCAGACCAGCTGTTTCCGCCGGGTCTTCGCTTCCCGGGCATCACGTTGTTTACAAGTGTGTTCAGATGCTAAATAAAAGTTTAGCTTGTACTTTTGATACCCCGCCTCTCGGCACCACAACATCCAGTTTACTGTATTTCACATGAGCGATGTCGAACATTGAAAAGTCCTTATAAAATCTCTGTTATTAGATCAGTACTTTTCTTATATGACTATTATTGACTTGAACACTGAGAATGTATTTATTAACTTCAGACATTTGAAATATTTGAAATCAGATGAAAACAAACTGTAACGGACCCTGCCGTGTTATCTATGATTACTATGCCTTACTGTACATTCATAATTTCAGCCGGAGGGAGGTGGGCGGCGCTGCGGAGGAGCAGATTGCGAGTGAGGTGCCTGTTCTAAACGAACTATTCCAGCTGTTATAAAGCATTAAATAAAAAGTAAGCAAGGAATACAGAATGTTTCGTTACGTAACTTTGTTGAGAATGTGGCCATGTACATGTAATACATGGGATCATTTGCAGCGACTTGGTCATTGTGGGGAAAAATAACACCCATCCTGATCGTTTCAATGAAGTTGAATACAGAATATTCATATTTGTCAGTGATTTCATGTCAATTCGGCGAACATAAACATCAATGATGATGATTAAATTAGGATTAAAAATCGGGAGAGCCGGCTCGTTCGTTTTTTCCGACTAAACAACATCTATTATTTAGAAGTTGATTTCACATGACTCCAGTGTGGAACCCCACTGCACCCCCTGGTGGATCAATGATCCATTGCAGCTGGCTTCACAATAATTAAATGTATTTATCATGGGGGCGGTATCAAGTCTGACTGGGGGCCGGCCGGCCATCACGGAACGTGCACGAACCGATCACGACCCTCGCACTTTAAACTGTCCAAAATAAGACGCTTCATCTGTAATGGCTATTTTGCATATCCCTTTCAAGATTTTCTAAGGTTTATTGACATATCATATACACAACTACGGTGTAGGGTTGCAAAGGGGCGGAACATTTCCGGTAAATTTCCGGAAAGTTTCCATGGGAAGTTAAGCTGGGGAATTTTGGAAATATTCGATGCAAAATTAAACAAAAAACATGACATTTCAACAGATTTTTTTGAAGTAGAACAGAACAAGTTTTAATTATTTTATTGAACAATTATTTGTTTAATTGAAGAACGAAAACAGGAATGTTGAGTTAAATATTACTCGTCTGTGCATGTGATGGAGGAATGCACAGTGCCTGTAGGGGGTGTGGTCTCAGTAGCCATGCAGTAAGCAGTGTGCTATGGCATGGATATTCAAGTGTACTTGAATGGCATCTGTTTGTTTTAGTCAAGATTATGCTAAAATATACTTTCCCCAACTATATTTAAGTTCCCTATGAAGAGCCAACCTTCAATTTGGAAAATTCCCAGTTTATTCCCATAAATTCCCGTTTATTCCCATGGAAAGTTTCCATCTTTCAAAATTCCCGGAATTTTGCAACCCTTGGGTCGCAGGTTCCTCAACAAGACATCTATCAATATGTGTGTACCTCCACCATTAAACTGTCATATTCTGCAAATGTCTTATACTATCTACATCCATCTTATAAGAGTATAATTAATATGTATAATATCAGTTCAAATAAGTGCTTCAACATAGTTAACATTGCAGGAAAGCAATATATTAGACGTTAAGTACTTTGTCAGGCTTAATATTTATCTGTAGATACCCTCAAATATTTTTTGTTATTTAAAGGACAGGTGTCATGGCCATTTCCACTGATCATAATTACATTGTTGAGGTATACTAAAATAGATTTATACTGTGCAATTTTCCAAACTCACATTGGTTTCGCATACAGCATCTCTGTAAAGTATGTGTATTCAGCAGTATTCTCTCTCTCCACTAAACGGCTCGTTGGAGCTCTTGCCCCCCCCTCCCTGTGAGCCTAGTGTGCTCCGATTGGTCAGCTCGGCCACTCTGTTCTGATTAGTCAACCACCAGAGAGGCTCCGCCCAGTGCTTTTTTCGGCTCGATCTGAGCGGAACATCAGTCTTATAATGGCGTCGGTACAGCCGTATATTTTATACGCTAACTAACCGAACTGTACCTACAACTGTTGTTATAGAAGAGTAAGTTATTTTTACTTGTAATAAACTACTACTGTTTGATGAGAAATCAAATCATGGTTTGCTATATATGAATGATATGTTATAGGAGCAAATAATTCAGGGAAGAAAGGATAGGCCTACTAAGTATTTCCATCAAACATTATTTTTAGAAATGTACAAAATGAACATAAATATACATATATACACGGTATATCATCCATTCCTCCCCGTTGTCGGCATCTTGCCTATCGCAGCTGGGGCTTTTTAGGACGAGGCATCAGTGTGGTAGTCCCGTCCCCGTCATGTATTGTCCGCCAGGATCTGGCTGGACGAAATCAAATGCAAATCACAAAATATTAGAGAAACTTAGTTGTTTGTTAGTAGTAATTGTGGTAGGAGTGTGGATCTATCTAATCCATCTATCTAATCAACACAGTAAGCTTGCCAGCTAATATGCTAACCTAGCTTTCTTGTTTACCTTGGTAGCAAACACGATATGAACGGTAGCTCGGAGGAACGGCAACTATAATGTAGTGTAATAAAACTACTATGAATAAAAGCTAGTGGTTCATATTAGGCTAGCAATAACGTATTTATAATTGCAATCTTATACGGGTAGTCTGCTACGTTCGGTCATTCATTGTAACTGGCATGAATACATTGTTTTCCGCTAGCATGTATAGCTAGCCTCGTTACATTCATTGTAGCTGGCATAACAACAATGTTTTCCCGAGCAAACCCATGTCTAGCTCCGTTTCGCGACTGACCGTACGGTAAATCACCCGGAGTATACTGTCTATGAGTATTTCGTGTGTGAATGCAGACATTATCCTGCTATGAGATACAAGTATGTAAGGCCATCTGCTGATATTAGAGTTGATATATGGAAACGCTAGCAACTTAGTTAGCACAATTAGCACTGTGTCAATGGCTTAGCAGTCCGACACACGTTTACACATTTAAACAGTCTTGTTTGATAAATACACAAATAACAATGCAAACTTACAGGTTGTGTACCCGAATCTTCCCCTGCTCCAAACGGTCCAAACAAACTAGGAATAGCATCGTCCTTCAGTTTCAAATGCTGTGCATATCCGGCCTCAAACTGGGCAATGTTTTGGAAGCTTTCGTCTGTGAAATGCCGCGCACACAGTAACGTGCCATAGCTCTTCCGGATTGGTCCATTTTGTTCCGGGTACCGCATGACATCATGCGGTACCCGGAAGAATCAAATGGACAGTGACGTATCTCCAACGAGGCGTTTTGGGGAGGTATTTTCTGTGTTAGAGTTTTACTCGCTACAGGGTGTACTTTGAGGGTTTTGACTCTGCACACCGTTTACATGCATAAAAACCTTCATAACACACAAGGGGACGGGTAATAACCGGAAAAGCATGACACCTCTCCTTTAAAAGAAGACCTTAACCTAAAGTATTCTTTAATGTTTAGATAAAGGTTAATTCGTTTTTCTGTTTTCCACATCCTCCTATTAATGTCTTTGTACATCCGGCACTAAACAGTTTTATTGTAGAGATCATACAATATCTTCTTGATATTTTATATTCTATATTTCTATCATTGACCTTCTACTTTCCCCCTATTTTGTATGTACTCTTTTCAACATATTCAACAAAGAAATTCAATTACGTGCTTTAACCACTAGGCGGTGCGGGTTAAAAAACTGTCAAGTTTAAAGTGTTAACACAATAAATTATACTTTTTATTATTAGTGTAGGACACTTATGTATGTATAACATCTGAAGATGTGTAGTTTTATTCATGTTTTCACATAATTTTACAGGATATTGCTATATTATTTCACATGTTTCACTTCTACACATTAATATCTGATTTGTAAAACATCACAGAGGTATATCCGTCATATAATGGTAAGCTATTGACATTCCATAGATGTGTCTCCCATCACCCAAAACCCCTGACTATTCTCTCAACTCAGTATTTACATTCAGAAAATCAGTAATATCTTTAAAAACTACAAGTCCCTGTCTATCAGCTGTGCACCGTTACCTATCTACCAATTTGATCAAATATAAAAGTCACCCGAATTAGTATTGATACTACAAGGAGACGTATTGTGTGAAGAGAAATTGAAGATGTTGTTTAATTGCTGATATATTTATGATCCACGCCACGTATTCAGTTTCGGCGGCAGTTCTTCCAGTTTGTCCAGAAGTCTTCTAATCAGGGCTCTATAAATAAAGAACTACGGCAGATGTGTAATATTTAATGCAGCCGAACCGTGTATTACAATGCCGTTATGTGATGACTTTCAAAGAGAAAAGCAAGTACACGCGGAATAAAGTATTTATTTTTATTTTTTTGGATTTCATATCGCATTTAAACCATATCCCAACGTGCATTGCGGCTAAAACATCCAACCACAGAGCTTCAACCATAGCTGAGGATCTTGGGTAATCAGTTCAGTGGGTGTGTATCGCCTACGTCTGTTTCCGGTGACTTTATTTTGAAATTCAGTTCCTGACGGACGGCAAAAAAGCCAGAGATTATAGAATTAAACAAATAAATAAAAACAAGGATAATTGTGTGTTATTGTTGAGTAAATAACAGTGTGTTATTTAGAGAAGAATAACAAATTAGAAGGAAAAAAAGATTGAAAAAATAAAGTATTTCAGTATTCTGAGGCTCTGAGCCCCATTTCTTTTCCTCGCGGACGGCAAAATAAGTCAGACATTATACAATTTAAAATAAAAACAATAATCGTGGCTTGATATTGAGTAAGAAAATGTTTTTATGAACCACACAGCTTCCGGTCTTCCAAGACCCGACCGGACAAAAAGACGCGTTGCAGGCACGAAACATACTACCAATAGAAATACATTGCTTCTGTGTGATACGAAAAAAAGGGGAAAATCGTGTTGGTGAACACGAATCAATAGATTAAATGTCGTGACTATAACACGAAATGCCGTGAGACTGGGTTGCCCCCTCGGTCGATTTTGATGATTGACACCTCTTTTGAACCGTTAGAGCCAATAGAATCGAGAGGGAGGTTCCTAAAATCCATCTAAACATTACCCATTGGTGAATGAGTGATGCGCAGCCAGAATGCCCAAAACCGGAAGCTGGGTTGTAGCTCTAATGGCGCATTTCCACTGCAGCGCGTAGCACGGTTTAAGCGTGCCATGAACATATTTTACCGTGATTTAATTGTAATACACGTTTCAAAATGATGCCGAAGTAACAATATACTGATACCGGTTAGTAAAAAACATGAATTAATGCTTTGACAAGTCTGCAGACAAGACGGCAGGGGAAAAACCTTTTAAAATGCGTGTTTTCTTCGGCTAATCTAAAGTTGTATATGCTCCGACCGTCCACACATACAACAACGGCCTATACAGACATAAATAAACCAGCGACTGTATTCACCATGACACAGACAGTCTGTGGTTTGTACTTGTTTTACTTTTGTCTAGTTTCTGAACAGATATGAGGAGCTGTGAGCTCTGAGTGCTAACAGCTAACGGCTGATGTTAGTTTTGTGGTTCGCATTGAAGATGACGTCACGGCTCCGCCTACACTGCGTTACTATAGTTACTGCCCCAACTACTAAACTGTAATGGAAACGCAGCATAACGTGAGCCTGGCCTACCAAGGCCTAACTATACCGTACTAAGCCGTGCGAGGCCCTGCAGTGGAAATGCGCCATAATAGTGCTAATAACAGCTAATATGAAATCTCAGTTTTTTACCAAAATGGAATGATGGATTATCAGTAATCATTTCAAAGTGACACAGACACATTGGATTAACCTATGGATTAACCTTCAGCAGCGTTTTTATCGTTGTAATGCCATTGAACACAAATTTTGATCAGAACAACAGCAAAGGTAAGACAATGTCCTGTTTTTGCTCCGTAAAGCTACGTTGTGTGATGTCTGGGTTTGCTTCCCCGTGCCGCGAGTTTTGATCGCTCAGTGATGA
Organism: Trematomus bernacchii; assembly: GCF_902827165.1. Taxonomy (NCBI): domain Eukaryota; kingdom Metazoa; phylum Chordata; class Actinopteri; order Perciformes; family Nototheniidae; genus Trematomus; species Trematomus bernacchii. The sequence continues at coordinate 69,759 of NW_022987621.1, forward strand.
TACTTATAGCCTAGAATCTGTGGAATCTCAGCTTGCTAGCTGTTATCTTGTTTGTGCAGATCCGAGAAGTAATAAAGTATTTATACCGTGAGACATTAGTTGTCTAACTTGAACCTAAGACACTTGTAGCCTCTGCTGACGCACAATAAGGGGAATGTCAACACAGTATGGGCATAGATATGTCTCATAATTATTTGTGTGAACAGAAAAATAATTTGTGTGTAAATATGTGATTTGTAAATGTAAAACACCATCCACAAATGCATTTAAAAGATTTGCAAACTCACAAATAAATTTGCAAATGTAAAACGGATCTGCAAATAGGCTAAATATTTTCACAAATAAAAAAAAGATCTGTGAATATCTCTTTAACATTGACAACTTTCGATCAGGCATTTGTGAATCCATGTTGTATATGTCAACCAAAAATGCGCTTGCGGATCTCAAATCTCTGCTTGTGGATCTCAAATCTCTGCTTGCGGATCTCAAATCTCTGCTTGCGGATCTCAAATCTCTGCTTGCGGATCTCAAATCTCTGCTTGTGGATCGTCTTTTTACACACACGGAATTTTGAGACATACTTTCCGCCGGTCTCGGCAAAAAATCTAGTCGTGTCACTCGGTTATTTTCGGAAACCACGTGATGGCCTGCTGATGACGACATTTCCGCATGATTTCAAAGTAAGAGCATGATGGTTTGTTTAATACTCAGTTTTTATATTATAATGAACAGCGGAACGTTAGATGCATTCTTCATTACCATCATCATCATGTTATAGTGATACAGTTAGTTTGTGTTAGTTTATTGGTTCAATACAGCATATATCGAGCACTTTCGTAGGCATTGATGTTGAAGTACAGGCTATACGCCACTTTCGGGTCCCGGGGGAGCAGCTGGCAGCGAAGCAGCCCAGAGGAAACTCTTTCTTCATTGTTTTTTTGTGTATTCAGTCAAGCGGGTCAAAGTTACAAAGCACTTCACATCTTATTAATCGGCCTAGTTTTACCTTACCAGTGCAGATAAGGTAATCTGTAAAAAAGCACCGTATTTAGGTTAGCCTTCATAGTAAGGCTACATTCAATGTTATAATATTCATTGTGTCCTTTGTATATGCATATATTCCTGTCTATTGCTTTCATTTGTATTTCATGTTATTATGTTTATACTTGTTTCCACACATTTCACAATTTGGGATGAATGAAGTATCTATCTATCTATATGTCTGTCTGTCCGTCCGTTGTTTTTATATATGTGAAATTCGTAATTTGAAAAATGATTGATTCGAAAATGATATGCTGCTACAGTACAGTATACAAGTAGCCTACTTCTGGGTGTTTCATTCAAGCTCGGCTCCGTGTGTGTCTGTGTGGCACGAGTGAGCGAGCCGCACAGTATGAAAAAGTACATCTGTTTACAGTTCTGTTTCGTCATATACGAAACAGAACTGTAAACAGATGTACTTTTTCTTTATGGATATTTTACTAATCACTCCCCTTTTTAAACTGTATTCTTGTTTTACTGTCATATAGTATTTCATACCTGTTTTTCATTTATTCTCTTATTGTTTTATAGCCTAACTATAATGATCATATGAAGTGTGCCTCGGAAATACTTGTTATGGTAATGGTAATGGTAATCAAACTGTTTTGAGACCCACTGAGATAATTTAGACTAAAGTGAACTATCTAAACACTGAGAGAGTCCTTTACCTCACTGAGCTGACGTTATCTGACAGGAGAGGACTTTCCTTTCACTTAGTTGTAGAAACAGCTTCTAATATCGGTTAGCGCAGCAACAACAATCTTGCTCTCTCTCTCTCTCTCGCGCTCGCTCACTCGTGCCACACAGACACACACGGAGCCGAGCTTGAATGAAACACCCAGAAGTAGGCTACTTGTACTGTACTGTAGCAGCATATCATTTTCGAATCAATCATTTTTCAAATTACGAATTTCACATATATAAAAAAGACGGACGGACGGACGGACACTTCATTCATCCCAAATTGTGAAATGTGTGGAAACAAGTATAAACATAATAACATGAAATACAAATGAAAGCAATACACAGGAATATATGCAGTAGAAAGGACACAATGAATATTATAACATTTAATGTAGCCTTACTATGAAGGCTAACCTAAATACGGTGCTTTTTTTACAGATTACCTTATCTGCACTGGTAAGGTAAAACTAGGCCGATTAATAAGATGTGAAGTGCTTTGTAACTTTGACCCGCTTGACTGAATACACAAAAAACAATGAAGAAAGAGTTTCCTCTGGGCTGCTTCGCTGCCAGCTGCTCCCCCGGGACCCGAAAGTGGCGTATAGCCTGTACTTCAACATCAATGCATACGAATGTGCTCGATATATGCTGTATTGAACCAACCATGATGATGATGGTGATGAAGAATGCATCTAACGTTCCGCTGTTCATTATAATACAAAAACATAGTATTAAACAAACCATCATGCTCTTACTTTGAAATCATGCGGAAATGTCGTCATCAGCAGGCCATCACGTGGTTTCCGAAAATAACCGAGTGACACGAGTAGATTTTTTGCCGAGACCGGCGGAAAGTATGTCTCAAAATTCCGTGTGTGTAAAAAGACGATCCACAAGCAGAGATTTGAGATCCACAAGCAGAGATTTGAGATCCACAAGCAGAGATTTGAGATCCGCAAGCGCATTTTTGGTTGACAAATACAACATGGATTCACAAATGCCTGATCGAAAGTTGTCAATGTTAAAGAGATATTCACAGATCTTTTTTTATTTGTGAAAATATTTAGCCTATTTGCAGATCCGTTTTACATTTGCAAATTTATTTGTGAGTTTGCAAATCTTTTAAATGCATTTGTGGATGGTGTTTTACATTTACAAATCACATATTTACACACAAATTATTTTTCTGTTCACACAAATAATTATGAGACATATCTATGCCCATAACACAGGCACCTGTCAACCCCTCCTATGAAGGTAGATATGGTGCAAAATGCGAGAGCGTGTAAAACCTGATGTGAGCACTTGCAGAAAATAAATCTGAGCTTGTGTGCATACATTTACACTTGTAAAAAATATCCATGTATCTGTGAACCACATTTGAAGTCACAGAAGAAAAAAATAAGTTTTGTAGCTTGTAGAAAAAAAATGAACTTAGTGATGCAATGTTCACTTGCAGAAAAATATATATTTTTTAAATACATTTTCCATTACAACTGCAACTTGGTTATTACAACCTCTCAAATCAGTCATTACAACTTCACGAATCTGCTCTGTGGCAGTATAAATCCACGAATCTGCAGCCTTGACTTTTGCTACACTTCTTGCGATGAATGTGTCGCAAAAGTAATTTTCACCTGTAGATGTGGGGGGAGGGAGGGGGATTGGAGCAAAGGGGCGGAGCTATCAGAACGACGAGGCTCGGGTCAGTCCAAGCCCCCAGGAAGTGCGCCGGACTCAGATGAAAATATTCGTGGTGGCCAAACGGCAGTACTACACTTCCGTTTGGTTGCCAGGCCCGGAAACACTTTTTCCCATTGATTTACATGGGGAAAGAGTGGTCTGTAAATCGTTGGAATTTTTTTTTTAAACTAAATAAACTACCCAGTATGAACACTTGTATTGCCCTTATTAAAAACATTCGTTCCTCAAGTTGTAAAAATGTGCTAATAACGTTATTCTGAGAGTTATTTCCCTCTGCATTATGAACGCGCATCTAACCCACGGGACCGCGCCGCCCGGCACGTTCATGTTACGTGTTCAGCACTACATGAGTTTTACCTTTACCCATGGATGCACAATAAGAACTGACCCATATCGCCTTACTGCCAGCCCACGGAGCTGTAATAATGGATATATTGCACATGTTTGCTGTAATTCATCATTTGTAAAATATTATACTACATGGGCTGTATTATTAAATCTTGTACCGTAAATGTTGTATTAAATAAAGTTAATATTACCGACGTAGATTAACGTCCCTGTAGCTTCTTATTGCACTAAGAAGCTTATTGCACTGTATATATATATATATATATATATATACATATATACATATATATATATATACATGTATATATATACATATACAGATGGAGCCTCTTATTTTGGACCCCAGCATACAGCTTCCTGCCTACTGCCAGCCAGTTACCTGCCTAAGACCTGCCAAAGACCAGTATTCAGGAATGTTAGGCCCTCCCACTATTCTCCAATTTCAGGGTTTAACCAGGAGATGGCGCTATATATTAAATAACTATGGCCAAAGTAAGACTTAGTTTTTCACAAGAGACAATGCAGATATTATATAAAAAACTAAAGTTAAAATCTTGTTTTTAATGCCCCAAGAGCAATAACATCTTGTCACAAGCTTTTTGGAAGAAAAAGACTTCAAGAGACCTGTAGTTGACTAATTACAGGCCTCAATAAAGTTCTGCCATTGGTTGTGAAAAACAACGGTGGACATAGTGGAAAGTGAAATTGAGATTGTCAAATTTAATAAAAATACAAAATAATGTATCTGTGTACGTGTTTTATGTGATCTGCATGCACTTATCAAATATCTAATTAAAGAATGGTAGCTGTACCTCTCAAACAACCTAAACTAGTTATAAATGTTTATTTTAAATAAAGTCTTTATGACTCGGAATATGAATAAAATGGGTCCGTTACAGTTTGTTTTCATCTGATTTCAAATAAACAAAGTCTTGGCTTTCAGAATATTAAACTTGTTTTGGCAAATTTAGATGATAAACTTTAAACTTTCACACACGTTGACCGGCGAAAAACTCTGCCCGGTTCACTGACCCCCCTCTGAGTGAATACCCAAGATATCTTGGTTTGATTTGGTTTGATTTGGAGAATTTATTTAGCTACTTGGCACTAAGAGTACAGATATGTCTACCCTTTCTTTTCAGAGTGTAATATCTGCATTTTCTCTTTTGGTTTGAATAGGAGAAGGGCAATGGTTATCGACGGTGCTTTTAATGCCTATTGTATACGAACTGTGTGATTTATATTGCTTTTCAAATGCATATAAGCCCCCCATTTACACTGCACTTCCCCGTCAAGAAAATGAATAGCACTTAGTTAGATCACTTTACAGATCAGGTTGGACCAGCCCTGTCGCTACTCTCTGCATTTCCTACTGCAGATAAAAAAAAAGCTACAAATATGTATTTCTTAATAAACTAAATAGGCCACCATTGGTAGCAGTTCTCATTATATACTTCTCAGTATACTTCCCCCACCCGCCCACTGTTTGTTGCTTTTTGACATGTAAATGGGTAACTACCCCCCTCTGAGTGAATACCTGTTGTACCTGTCCGGGGCTAAGCCCATAGGACGATGCTCTGATGTCATCACCCTCGCACATTGGTCATATGTTTATGAGATCACTGTGATTCACTTCTCCGCGGCTCCTCCGTGCAGAGAGGCCCCCCCCCGTTGACAATTCACGAGCGTCTAACTCTCTCCCCCCTCCCCCGTCGCACCTTCTAACAGAACCCCCCCCCCCCCCATATCTGGATTTGGCCCACAGACCTAGAGAGTAGCAAAATACAGTGAGTCCTAAACACAAGTAGTCAGGGTTCATTTATAACGCTTATTTTGATTTATTTTTCTCAAATGATGCTGTATGTTTCACTTTCTGAAAGCGTTAGAATCGCACATGAAAAATATTGATAGCTGCCAGCTGCCCTCGGCCATGTCTTTGGCGGTGATCCAAGCTTCGGTACCACAGTGGATAAAGTTAGTAATACATTTATAGGCTACTGATCAAATGTCAATACATTACATAAGTCTTATTCTCATTCATACTTAATTTATTTCTTCTTCTGTCAGTATGAACACAAAAAACTAACCGGTATTACATTTCATTCTAAAGTTTACGGACAAACTACAGACTGCTGGAGAAGAGATATCACAGGGGGGGGGGTTGGGACACACACATTCCGATGGCCAATTCGTTTTAAACAAAGAGTAGGCTATACTCAACATAGTGGGGTGGGGGCTGGTGAACGGTATGGTCAATGTTTGTAAACACTGTGACATTTTAACTTTATTTGATCAATTCAGTTAAAAACTAACGTTCATATTTCATATTACTGTTTTGCCTGGCTGGACCTGTAATTTACAGGAAAGGAGTGCACGCTACTAAAGAGACACGCTACCATGGAAACCAAACAATGGTGTTGCTGTATTGAAGTCCGAGTGGAAACAGTCATATTTGGAGCGTTATGTTAGAATGAAACAGCGAGGTCGTGACTCACAAAAAAAAAGTGTTACTTCACCGTAAGCTTGTCACTCAGAGTAACCTACAGTTAACTTAACTGTTGGAAAAGAAAGATTAGGGGGGGAGAGAGCTGTGATGGGCCATTAGGAGTGTGAACACACAGCTGAGAGCTGCCGTTTCATTCTGACTGTTTAAAAAACGGTAACAACGGACTATTTTTCTTAGCGGATGCATGTAAATTTAAATCAATACATACAACTATTTTTTAAATCAATAAAAATATTTTCTAAATCCATAAAAGCATTTTAATTAATATTGGGAGTCATGTCGTTACTTTGTGGCCATGTAATAAGCGGGATAATTTGCAGCGACTTGGTCATTATGGGGAAAAATAACACCCAGGGATCAAGATCCCTCCGCGACGCGACGCGGAGGGATCAGTAATTTTTAGTGAATTACTGAGTTTAGGCACGTTAATAACATTTTAATGAAGTTGAATACAGTATATTCATATTTGTCAGTGATTTCATGTCAATTCGGCGAACATAAACGATTAAATTAGGATTAAAAATCGAGAGCCGGCTGCTGTTCGTTACGGCAACCCAACTAGGACACTTGACACAGTGGCTTTTGGCAAAGCACACAAAGAAAACAAAAAAAACCGAGAGAGATGAGTTATTGTTATTACAACGTGACATCTCGCACATGCGCATAACAACATGGTGATGTTTTGTAAATTATTACATGTCTTATTTAGCACAGACTATGATCCTATCCGTGACATATGGATCTTAACAAAGATCCGCTATACATTAGTACCAGATATACTGTACACGGACATTTTAGTGAACCAGACCAGCTGTTTCCGCCGGGTCTTCGCTTCCCGGGCATCACGTTGTTTACAAGTGTGTTCAGATGCTAAATAAAAGTTTAGCTTGTACTTTTGATACCCCGCCTCTCGGCACCACAACATCCAGTTTACTGTATTTCACATGAGCGATGTCGAACATTGAAAAGTCCTTATAAAATCTCTGTTATTAGATCAGTACTTTTCTTATATGACTATTATTGACTTGAACACTGAGAATGTATTTATTAACTTCAGACATTTGAAATATTTGAAATCAGATGAAAACAAACTGTAACGGACCCTGCCGTGTTATCTATGATTACTATACATTCATAATTTCAGCCGGAGGTAGGTGGTAGGCGTTGCGGAGGAGCAGATTGCGAGTGAGGTGCCTGTTCTAAACGAACTATTCCAGCTGTTATAAAGCATTAAATAAAAAGTAAGCAAGGAATACAGAATGTTTCGTTACGTAACTTTGTTGAGAATGTGGCCATGTACATGTAATACATGGGATCATTTGCAGCGACTTGGTCATTGTGGGGAAAAATAACACCCATCCTGATCGTTTCAATGAAGTTGAATACAGAATATTCATATTTGTCAGTGATTTCATGTCAATTCGGCGAACATAAACATCAATGATGATGATTAAATTAGGATTAAAAATCGGGAGAGCCGGCTCGTTCGTTTTTTTCCGACTAAACAACATTATTTAAATGATTACATGTCTTATTTAGCACAGACTATGATCCTATCCGTGACATACACTGTATGGATCTTAACAACAAAGAAGTTGATTTCACATGACTCCAGTGTGGAACCCCACTGCACCCCCTGGTGGATCAATGATCCATTGCAGCTGGCTTCACAATAATTAAATGTATTTATCACGGGGGCGGTATCAAGTCAGACTGGGGGCCGGCCGGCCATCACGGAACGTGCACGAACCGATCACGACCCTCGCATTTTAAACTGTCCAAAATAAGACGCTTCATCTGTATACATATACATATATACATATATACATATATACATATATATATATGTATATGTATATATGTATATGTATATATATGTATATATATATACATACATATACATATATATATATATATATATACAGTGCAATAATTATTTCATGCTAAATGAAGCTCTGTTTGGATATCACTAGATCCTGTTACAGCGTAATATAAAAGTACATAACGATTGATGTGTAAATTAGCATAATTACTAGCTAGCCGCTAGCTGCTAACTGCCGCCTCGTTAATATCAAATCCATCATAACAACCCATTACCATGCTGTCACGAACGTGCGGTGCTGTTACGTGTATGCAAATTGACGTGCTTGATGTGAACGAGCATTTTGGGGGGCATGGTTAAAGTTGCGCATGCGCTATGAGCGCACATAAGGGTACTTCTCAGGCATGCCGGGTAATCTGTGACGTTTCACTCTGTCAAAAGTTGGGCCATTTTATCATCATGCGCGAATGAGCAACTCTCATACTGTAGGAATTAGAGATGGGCGAGTCCTGATTCATCTGGATCATTAACCCGGATACTAGAAATGAGCTGGTCGTGACGAGTCTCCCCTCTCCATTAACCCGAGTCCTTTGAGTCCCACACTTGGTCTGACGTACAAATTAAAACTATAAATTGCGTCACTCGCTACTCTCTTTATAACATGTAAAATCACATTACAACGTACCCCAGTCCATCTGCCTACCCTTTAGCAAGTAGGATAGCTGCCAGAAGTGATCGTTTGGCTCAGGGGAGGGGACGCGGATCAGTGAAACTTCCTGCAGACTCGTGGGGACTCAGAGGAGCCGACGGCTCCTAACCGTAATAGCATAGCAGATCCAGAGATCCATACTCGTCATGTGCACGAGCATAGCCCCTCCTCCAGCACCCGGCTCCCGCGGCTATATTATGCACGAGTCAACAGCAGACTCAGAGATTCGCAAATCACTCACTGTGCAAAACATAGCAGACTCGTGCGGACTCAGAGCCGTAACCGTATAGCAGCAGATCCAGAGATCCAGCAGACTCGTCATCATGCACGAGTCAACAGCAGACTCAGATTCGCTAAATCGCAAAATGACCTTTTTTTTTGTGATCAATATGTTTTATTAAAGCAAAAAACACCACTTTACACACATTTAACACATACAAACACCAGTATTGCAATGCTTACGCAGTCCATGAGAAAATATGGGGGGCATATGATTAGATATAATTATATGTTTAATAATAATAATTGTATAATTAAGACATTTTATATATTCTAACTGTTGTGCAATTTTCTATCATTTGTCATTGTTTGTTTCTTTTTGTGTGCTATGTTCAAAATAAACGTTTTGCCAAGTAAGATCCTTATTGGAAATGCAGCTATTACACGCAGGAGACTGTTGCACAACATGACAATTTTGTTAGAAGTCTACACTGAAACTTCATTTAGAGCCGGAAACATAATGGACTTAATCAAAATCGCGGGATCCGTGAATCCAGGTCAATGATCGAGAGAGACCAGTAGCCTACGAGTTAGTCAGCGGAACTTCACAGACTCAGATTCGCAAATCCTGACTCACTGTGCAAAACACAGCAGACTTGTGCGGACTCAGAGCCGTAACCATATAGCAGCAGATCCAGAGATCCAGCAGACTCGTCGTCATGCACGAGTCAACAGCAGACTCAGATTTGCCAAATCGCAAAATAACCCTTTTTTTTGTGATCAACATGTTTTATTAAAGCAAAATACACTGTGTAGCGGAGGTTAATATAACGTCTTATATTGCAACAACTTTTCGGTTTCACCGATAGGATTTCTACGGTCTTGGTGATGCTGACTCATATGACTCAAATGACTCGTATGATCCGGATCTCTTCAATGACTGACTCAGAAGACCCTGAGTCCGTAAAAGGATCCGGATTTGCCATCTCTAGTAGGAATGAATGAGGCCCCGCCTCCCACGCTGTATCCAGTTCTTATTATACATCCATGGGTCAGTCACACAGTCACAGCCATAGTCAGGTCGAACCAGATGACTGCGGGGCTAACGGTCCGTGTCGCTACCAGTCTGCTGACATGGCGCGTCGCGCGTCAATCAATGGTAAGTTTTGCCCATTACTTCCCCAGTATTACTTTGAATATTATTATTGTGATTGAGGATTAAATCCGCTATGAAGACCACCATTTTATATCGTGCAGTTTAGCGGCAAAATAACGTCAGTTAGCCAGCTAACGCTAGCTTTGTTGAATTTATGCTAGCTAAACAAGTAGTGGTTGTACTGTAGTCTATACAGCAGTAATTAATATATTATAGCCTACTGCTTTGGCACTAACGGTTGATAACCGTTTATGAAAATAAAACCAATTGAACTGTACTGAAATAATGACAAGTTTTATAATTGTCTTGGGCTCCTGATGTGTTTTTAAAGCCTTTGTAAATTATCCATGCTATTTTCTATTTAGAACGAAGACTTCAGAATCTTAAAATCCCTTGACGTTTGTATGCAATTGTGCTAAATTCAACACTGGAATCAAGCAAATATGAATATGTTTGCATGACATTAGTTATTTATATTTTGCCATCACTTAATTATACGTTTAATACATTTAAGTCAAGCTAAGGTACATGTGATGGTAGCTAGTTAGTGCTCTTACCTGTGATGCCTCCTCCAAACAGCATAATAACCAGACTGTACCATTAAAACTACAAGTACCAGTTCTAGATCCTTGACTTTAGACAAACAATTCAAAAGACAAAATGTATTTAAAGACCAATCTTTATTTGAAGGTGCCTCTTAACCTGGGATATTAGTTATACAGTAATAGTATTGACAATCTAAAAAAAAACTGAGCAACTCAACGGTTCACTTTTATATTTCTTATTGTCTAAAGCATTTATTATTTTCATTTTCCCCCTCTCATATTCAGTGTGGACGGATTGAGACAGCGTGGTGTCCAGAGAGCTGCAGAGACTTCAGGGAGAAACCTCCGTGTGATGGACGTCCTGTCTGTTGGTTTGGCCGGAGAGGACTGAGGATCTTTCCTCAGCGAGGAGGACCAGACCTGATGGAGGAGCCCATGCATAGCTAATACCAACTGCACAGGCCTAGTCTGTCACTTTATTTGACTAAATGTGTTTACTTATACATTTAATAGGTTTACACCTTCTGTCCATATGTGCTTTTTATTTAAAACATTTTTGATGAACTTTTGGTTCACATTTCAATAAATTGTATTTGCAATCCTTTTGTCCATTATTCTTACTGAAAATGTTAGATTACACATTCACATCTGACTGAAGATTGGCCCCATTTATTTGTGACGTTGCAAACTCTGCGGTACAAGGTACATGTTGTGAAGCTCATAAAGTGAGGCAAATAGAAATAATCAGCTGATGGAGTGTAGATGTGGAAATAGCTGCATTCGATCAGCTTTCTTAGTGAATGTCCTGTACTGGTCTTAAAATCTCATAACATCAGCTTTTAATTTTCCTCTTGGATGTTCTTCTTGACCCTCAGAGAAGGAGAAAATGTTGAATCGTGTCTTTCAGGCATGTCCTTTCCTAACAAAAATTACAGGAAACATAAAACATATTATTGCAGAACAAGTGTGTTATTTATGAAAGAGGTGTGTTTGTGTTTAGGGGCTGTAGATATAATTATTTTGTAATTGTAATGTTTTATTTTATTTCAACAGTGAGCTACAAAGACAATCAGATTATGAATGAACAGTATGAAATTCATCAACATTGAAATATATTTTATTATCAAAATAATATTTAACTGTTATCAAAACTTAGTGCAACTGTAGAAGCTTGCTCTGTTGTCTCACTGAAAGAATAACTTTTACCACGTTTTTTACAGACAATATTGAGAGATAAATAGTAGCAGTTCTCACTATGTGTTAAATAGCTTTGCCTTCAATACATTAAATTAGAAAGCTGACAAAGTAATATTGCTTGTTAACATCTAAATGTAACCCTTTGCATGGAAAAACCCCTCAACTTCACTGATGTGTAGGTGATCTAGTATTTAGTATTGTTTAATGGAATGTATATCAGTGTATTAAAGTCAATACTTCATTTATTTAAACCAATATCTTTCTTGATTCTTTATACAGTAGGAAAAAAGAGTATTTGTACCTGTGCTGAAGTTCACTGCTGTGAGGAGTCCAGTTCTGTCTCTCACTCTCTGGTCCAGCCTGTCTGCATCACCTGGACACTTTAAACAAACAGATATATATGTAAAGAACCATGTGTACAAACAATATAACTTATTCTCTTCTGTTGAACATGTTGGATTGTGTATTTGCCGAGTCAGGGTCCTTTTAATTTTACTGTAACTTTGGAAGTTGTGTTACCAATGCTTACTGTTTATTTGATACCAATTTGGTAATAGTGTACAATTAATAAAAACAACAAGATTTGGGTTCGTTCTTCAGATATGACTGACGTTAACCAGAGATGGAGTACTCGAGTCCTGGACTCGGACTCGAGTGCCGATTTTCGGGACTCGTGACTCGACTCGGACTCGCGCACTGATTGACGCGACTCGGACTTGGACTCGTGAATTCTCGCGCACGATGACTTGGACTCGGACTCGGACTCATGAATTATCGCGTCCGCTGACTTGGACTCGGACTCGGACTCGTGAATTTTTCCCCCCACGATGACTCGGACTCGACTTGTACATTGACGCTCCGACTTGGACTCGGACTCGGACTCGAGCAAGTTTTCTATGGAGTCTGATGTCCTCTATCCTGGCGTGTGCACCTGCTGCGAGGCGAGTTCACGTACTGGGCCCCGCTATTCCAGTCTAAAGATGTCTAGAGACACACCCCGCATCGTGCTTTCACACATTCTGCTTCCACATTGGAAAAGAGCAGCGCAAAATGCTCTATGTGGAAACAATATTGAAGAGAAGGCTCCGTAACACATTACTCTAAACATCGAGTTCAGACATATAGGCTGTCTTGAACACTATCATCAGAGTAACATGATCTAATCAATAAATAAAGATTCAGCCGATAACACGAAAGCACATGGCTACTTAACATGCAGAATGACGTCATTTTGATCTTATTACTATCAAAATAAAAGTGCAAAACGAAAACTTTACCATAGGAAAATATTGGCATACAAATATAATCACTTCTCTAAAATGTAACTAATTTTAAACATAGTTTATTTATATATAATAATAATAATATTAATATTAGTAATAAGCTTTATATTTGTATAGCACCTATTACAAGAATTGTAGCCAAACTGGCTTCACTGCAGTTCAATAGACAGATTAGTATAACATGACAGGATAAAAGCAATGTAGAGGAGCAGCTACATTTCAACACATATATCCACGAAGATTAATACATGAAGACTTGTGACTCAGACTTGACTTGGACTCTTCTTAGGTGACTCGGACTTGGACTCGGACTCGAACACAGGTAATGATGACTCGGACTCGGACTCGACTCGGACACTCCTTGGGTGACTCGGACTTGGACTCGGACTCGAACACAGGTAATGATGACTCGGACTCGGACTCGACTCGGACACTCCTTGGGTGACTCGGACTTGGACTCGGACTCGACTACGACTCTCCCTTGGTGACTCGGACTTGGACTCGGACTCGAAGAGTGGTGACTCGAGAGTGACTTGGACTCGTGAATTGGTGACTTGACTACAACACTGACGTTAACGTGCAAGCTCAATAATGAACTCCAGCTCAACCAACCATATTGTAATATCCAAGTAATCATCTTGAAATATGACATTAATAATTGTAATATACACACATCTTATTGTGAGGTTGATTTCACATACACTACTTCGACGTTAGCTTGTCTACATACTTCAGCATAGCGGATTTAAATTAACCTTAGCGATGCATACAGTTCCTACCTACATAATAAAATATCTCTCTAAGTTACAAGGATGACCTTATTTTACCAACCTCAAACAGAAGCCGTTTGTTCTACAGTATTATCCCACTTAACGCTTAACACTTGTCTATTTCGTTTTAACCTTCATATATACAGTCTATGGTTTTAACTTGCAGGCTACGATTAGCATCGTTAGCACAGATGTAGCTACCACTCGCTTACACGCTAACCCAAGCCTTAACATTCATTACGTAGATGATTAAAATCATAAACACATAAATAAGTACTCGAATTTCACTTACCGCAAAACCGCATTCATGCACCGTCTGTTTTAACCGCAGAGCGAGTCACAATAGTCCGATATAAGCATGAAGACACGGACCGTTAGCCCCGCAGTCATCCAGTTCGACCTGACTATGGCTGTGACTGTGTGACTGACCCGAGCGTCGTCGTTGTGATAGCTCCGCCCCTTCGCTCCAACCCCCCTCCCTCCCCCCACATCTACAGGTGAAAATTACTTTTGCGACACATTCATCTCAAGAAGTGTAGCAAAAGTCAAGGCCGCAGATTCGTCGATTTATACTGCCACAGAGCAGATTCGTGAAGTTGTAATGACTGATTTGAGAGGTTGTAATAACCAAGTTGCAGTTGTAATGGAAAATATATTTAAAAAATATATATTTTTCTGCAAGTGAACATTTCATCACTAAGTTCATTTTTTTTCTACAAGCTACAAAACTTTTTTTTTTATTCTGTGACTTCAAATTTGGTTCACAGATACATGGATATTTTATACAAGTGTAAATGTATGCACACAAGCTCAGATTTTTTCTGCAAGTACTCACATCAGGTTTTACACGCTCTCGCATTTTGCACCATATCTACCTTCATACCCTCCCTCCCGCTGAAATTATTAATGAAAAGCGTATAGTAATCATAGATAACACGGCAGGGTCCGTGACAGTTTGTTTTCATCTGATTTCAAATAAACATGGTTTTTAGAATATTAAACTTGTTTCGCCAAATACAACTTTTAAGCTTGTAAAGGCATAATTACAAGCGGTAACTTAACGTCACAGCAGGCATAACAACAGCCGGTGTTACTTGTGAGTGTTTCCCCGGGAAACAAACACAATACACACAAACGCGTCACAGATTATTTTGCGGTATTTGGCTGCCGAACGAAATCATGTACGCAGCTCGCGACGTAACTAAGAGTCTAGTGGACGGTATCAGTACTACAAGTAAACAAATACAAATATTTTTTGTAATTAATTACGTCGTTTATAATGGCGCATTTCCACCACGTGGTCGGCCTCGGCCTCGCTCGGTACTGCTAGGCCGCATTGGGCCTTGTTAGGGCCGGCTCACTTCATGCTGCGCTTCCATTACAGTTTAGGAACTGGGGTAGTTACTATAGTAACGCAGTGTAGGCGGAGCCGTGACGTCATCTTCAATGAGAACCACAGAAAAACAACATCAGCCGTTAGCTGTTAGCACTCAGAGCTCACAGCTCCTCATATCTGTTCAGAAACTAGACAAAAGTTAAACTAATACAAACCACAGACTGTCTGTGTCATGGCGAGTACAGTCGCTGGTTTATTTATGTCTGTATAGGCCGTTGTTGTGAGTGTGGACGGTCGGAGCATATATTGCGTTAGCTTAGCCAATCTCCATCTAGAAAACACGCATTTTAAAAGGTTTTTTGCCTGCCGTCTGTCTGCAGACTTGTCAAAGCATTAATTCATGGTTTTTACTAACCGGTATCAGTATGTTGTTACTTCGGCATCATTTTGAAACGTGTATTACAATTAAATCACGGTCAAATATGTTCATCTTGTTGTAGTTGTAGCCCCCTTGCCAGCGATTCTCTCTCTAGTTTAGCAAACTCAGCCCGACTCAGCCCTTTTTGTTGGCCACGATAGAACCACGATTTTGTCGGGCCAGAAAAGAGGTGAAAAAGTAGCCCCGGGCCGGAACTAGGCCTAGTGGAAGCGCAACCAAAAACGGGCCCGGCACGACACGGCACGCTTAAACCGCGCTCCGCGCCATGGTGGAAATGCCCCATAAATGTATCTGAGGGCCGCAAAAAAAGTTGGTGGGGGCCACCTCCTCCCACCTGGGTTAAAGCATTGCTACCTTTATGCGGTGCATAACAGGTTAACTAGCATGTTAGCCAACTAGCACTAGCGCTAGCGATTGCAATTCCAACAAGACCTGCCCCCCCCCCCCCCATGCTTCCCTCCTCTCCATATTGTCAAAATAGATGTCGAAGATGTCGGCGGCTAAATTCCAAACTTTAGGCTTCAAAATAGTAGTCCACAAACCAACGGGTGAAGTCACTGTGAGTCAGTGTTGTAGTCAAGTCACCAATTCACGAGTCCAAGTCACTCTCGAGTCACCACTCTTCGAGTCCGAGTCCAAGTCCGAGTCACCAAGGGAGAGTCGTAGTCGAGTCCGAGTCCAAGTCCGAGTCACCCAAGGAATGTCCGAGTCGAGTCCGAGTCCGAGTCATCATTACCTGTGTTCGAGTCCGAGTCCAAGTCCGAGTCACCCAAGGAGTGTCCGAGTCGAGTCCGAGTCCGAGTCATCATTACCTGTGTTCGAGTCCGAGTCCAAGTCCGAGTCACCTAAGAAGAGTCCAAGTCAAGTCCGAGTCACAAGTCTTCATGTATTAATCTTCGTGGATATATGTGTTGAAATGTAGCTGCTCCTCTACATTGCTTTTATCCTGTCATGTTATACTAATCTGTCTATTGAACTGCTGTGAAGCCAGTTTGGCTACAATTCTTGTAATAGGTGCTATACAAATATAAAGCTTATTACTAATATTAATATTATTATTATATATAAACTATGTTTAAAATGAGTTACCTTTTAGAGAAGTGATTATATTTGTATGCCAATATTTTCCTATGGTAAAGTTTTCGTTTTGCACTTTTATTTTGATAGTAATAAGATCGGGACTCTTATTTTGAAGGAACTTTTACCGGTTAAATCGGTTTACTGATAAAGATTTAGCCCCAGAAAGCACATGGCTACTTAGCATGCAAAATGACATCATTCTGCATGTTAAGTAGCC
The DNA here is from genome assembly GCF_902827165.1 of Trematomus bernacchii. Classification (NCBI taxonomy): domain Eukaryota; kingdom Metazoa; phylum Chordata; class Actinopteri; order Perciformes; family Nototheniidae; genus Trematomus; species Trematomus bernacchii. The sequence continues at coordinate 86,815 of NW_022987621.1, forward strand.
ATATGCTTTCGTGTTATCGGCTGAATCTTTATGTATTGATTAGATGACGTTACTCTGATGATAGTGTTCAAGACAGCCTATATGTCTGAACTCGATGTTTAGAGTAATGTGTTACGGAGCCTTCTCTTCAATATTGTTTCCACATAGAGCATTTTGCGCTGCTCTTTTCCAATGTGGAAGCAGAATGTGTGAAAGCATACAGCACGATGCGGGGTGTGTCTCTAGACATCTTTAGACTGGAATAGCGGGGCCCAGTACGTGAACTCGCCTCGCAGCCGGTGCACACGCCAGGATAGAGGACATCAGACTCCATAGAAAACTTGCTCGAGTCCGAGTCCGAGTCCAAGTCGGAGCGTCAATGTACAAGTCGAGTCCGAGTCATCATGGGGGGAAAAATTCACGAGTCCGAGTCCGAGTCCAAGTCAGCGTACGCGATAATTCACGAGTCCGAGTCCGAGTCCAAGTCATCGTGCGCGAGAATTCACGAGTCCAAGTCCGAGTCGCGTCAATCAGTGCGGGAGTCCGAGTCGAGTCACGAGTCCCGAAAATCGGCACTCGAGTCCGACTCGAGTCCGAGTCCAGGACTCGAGTACTCCATCTCTGCTGTGAGTAAATCCTATTCTTGGAGTCTACAGAGATTTCTCACACATGCACTGCCACCCTGTAATTAGAGATAACCCAAAGGACCTGTATGTTAGAATGCACATTTCCATGTCATTTGAACCATCTTCAAACATATTTGAACGTGCCAGTTTCCTTGTGTAAAGAGTGCGTAATGCTGATTGAACCGATGTGTGATCTAGCCGCTCATTCTCCAGAGAGTTCATAGTTCATGTGCTGATGATTCTCTCATGGCTGCCGTAAAACTGGAAGAAATTAAACATCCAAGAAAGAATAAAAAATTACACCAATAAAAAATGTGTGTAATCTGCTTCATATCGTGCCTCCTGCTAGCTCAGGGTTGCCAACTTTGGGTACCTGGCTGGAGTGAGATTTTGATATCATGGGTTTAATTACACATATGCGCACTAAATGACTGCTATCGTGTCAGTAGCGGGACCTTAGCATACATATACATATATATATATATATATATACATATATATATAATAATTCCTTATATATATATATAATATTGGACACAGACTATAAAGGGCACAAAGTTTCATTCACTAATGAAAGTCAAACACATGTTTGTTTCCACTGTTTTATTGTGTGCATCGGCCTGACGTGATAAGCAATTAATTGACTTATCGTACGATAAATAAAAATGAACTCCATAACTTTTCTGACCTCGATAAATTGCCATTTACATGAGGATGTGACTAGCAGTTTGAAAGGATGTACTTGAATTATTATTATTATATATTATCATTATGTCAGTGGTCTAAAATGGTCATACAACGGTGCCGACAATATTATCGTTTATCGCAATCATTTCCGGGAAAATGTATCCAATAAAATTAATTATCGTGAGAGGCCTATACATGAAACACACAGACACAAACAAATCTACAGACTTACTCCAAACTGCCAAATATATTAATTAACGCACTCTCACTCTCATATACTCTTTGACTCTATTTTGGCCTAGTAGAACAATAAGCAGCAGACTTTTACTTTTTATCATTTCTACTGGATAATAATAATAATAATAATAATTCCTTATATTTATTATAGCGCTTTTTCCATGACCCAAAGCGCTTTACAGATACACATTACACATACATACATGTAACGGTCATGTACTGTGGACAATACCCACAGGAGCAAATTCAGGTGAAGTGTCTTGCCCAAGGACACAACGGCTTTACAGACGCAGCGGTGGGTTTCGCCCCCTTGATCTGATGATCAATGCACAGCCCACTGCGCCACACCGCCCATCTTCACACCTCAAAGTCATCAAGGCGCTTTACAAGTACACATTAGTATCATACATGTACTGTGGACAATACCCACAGGAGCAAATTCGGGTGAAGTGTCTTGCCCAAGGACACAACGGCCTGACGCAGTGGCGGCAGGAGCGGGTTTCGAAACTGGAGTTCCCCAACGCCCCCTTGATCTGATGATCAAACGCACAGCCCGCTGCGCCACTCCGCCCCGATCTTAGATCTGCGCATGCGCAATACGGGTCGGGGATTGACCAACCGGCTCCCACTGCTCTGCTGTCTGTTAACGTTGTTAAGAGTGGTGGGGGCGGGGAGGGAGCGGATCGACAGCTTGAGCAGCTGTCAACTCAACATTGTAAATAACCAACCAAAAACTATCGCCGGTTCATGTTGTTTTTGGCGTGAGAATAGTTTGGGCAGCGTGAGAGCGTGAGATTGAGAGTGAAAGCGTGTGTCACACGCCAGATGCGTGAGAGTTGGCAACCCTGTGCTAGCTTTCCCAGACGCTACATATACTCATGTTTTCCAGTTGATATCACTTCTGACACAGAAGTCTCTGTTGTGTGCCTCATGAGTGAAAGGGTAACTCCAGACAGTGTGCAGATCTGATTCATTGGACCTCCAGGCCAGAGTCCTGCATCGGGTCGGGTCACCCGTCGGGTACCTGCGGACCCGCACAAAAAGTGATTCGCGGGTGGTATTTTTTCAAACGCTTTTTTCCGGGTTCGGTTCTGGGTAAAACAAAGATGATGGGGGTCGGGTCGCGGGTGTTGCATAATAAATATATTAAAATAATAATAATTTAATTTAATGTTTAAATCCTCAGACCTCTCCCCCGCGGGATCGCGCATATTCGCATAATCATAACTTCTGCACCGCATTAATCTGCTGCCAGTGCTGAGCGCGCCACATTCGAAATGGCTGAGGTGAAGGCGGAGCTCGGAGAACACAGCATTGTTCGGCACAATCTCATGACTTTGACGTGGGTAGATATACTCGATTTATCCCAGTGTTTCACGAGAGAGATGTTGATAATTATTTTGTCCTTTTTGAACGGGTAGCAACTAGGGATGGGAACGATTAATCGAATATTTGAATATTCGAAATGATTCAGGTATTCGAATATGAGTTATGAATATTTTTTTTTAATTTTGTTTTTAGGAGGGATGCCTAAGTTGATTACATATTATCAAATTGAATAATTCAATGTATACGACAGTGCCATAGCTAAATATGTTAGGTGACACATAACTAGGGCCAAAAGGGTGGCTGGAGGGGGTCTGGAGGACGGGTTTGGGCTGACAGCCCAGGGGCACAGCGGAGGACCCGGAAGGGGTCTCGGGCGGACGGCCCGGGGGCAAGGCAGAGATCAAGGAAGGGCGAAGACCACAGCGGGCGAACTCAGGGGGCCGGGCATGAGAGCAAAGGCAGCGGCTGAAAGAGTCAGGAGGCCGGGCTCGAGGGCGAAGGCCACGGCTGGGGAAATCAGGGGGCCGGGCTCGAGGGCGAAGGCCGCGGCACTCAGGGGGCCGGGCTCGAGGGCGAAGGCAGCGGCTGGGGAACTCAGGGGGCCTGGCTCGAGAGCGAAGACCGCGGCACTCAGGGGGCCGGGCCCGAGGGCGAACAAGAAGACGGCGACGGGACAACCCCGGAGGACGGGCAGGAAGGCGCTGACGGGACAGCTTCGGAGGCCGGGCAGGAAGGTGCTGACGGGACAACTCCGGAGGACGGGCAGGAAGGCCATGACGGGACAGCTCCGGAGGACGGGGAGGAAGGTGCCGACGGGACAGCTCCGTAGGCCGGACAGGAAGGCGCGGACGGGACAGCTCCGGAGGACGGGCAGGAAGGCGCTGACGGGACAGCTCCGGAGGACGGGCAGTAAGGTGCTGACGGGACAGCTCCGGAGGCCGGGCAGGACCCAGCGTCGGCCAGACAGGAACCGGAGCCGACGGGACAGGCGTAGACGGGATCCTGAACATGACATTGGCTGGTGTCAATGGGACCCCGGATGGAGCAAGGGCTGGTGTCGACTGGACCCCCAACGGAACAGGACACAGAGTTGGCAGGGCCCCCGGCAGAACAGGTGTCGGCGGGACCCCCAACAGGACAGGATACAGAGTTGGCAGGACCCCCGGGAGAACAGGTGTCGGCGGGACCTCCAACAGGATAGGACACAGAGTTGGCAGGAAACCCGGCGGAGCAGGTGTCGGCGGGACCCCCAACAGGACAGGATCTGGTGTTGGCAGGACCCCCGGCAGAAGAGTAGTCGGAGGAACCTCCAACGGCACAGGACATGGAGTTGGCAAGACCCCCGGCAGGAGAGTAGTCGGCGGGACCTCCAACGGCACAGGACATAGGGTTGGCAGGACCCCCGGCAGAAGAGTAGTCGGCGGGACCCCCAACGGGACAGGACATGGAGTTGGCAAGACCCCCGGCAGAAGAGTAGTCGGTGGGACCTCCAACGGCACAGGACATAGGGTTGGCAGGACCCCCGGCAGAAGAGTAGTCGGCAGGACCCCCAACGGGACAGGACATAGGGTTGGCAAGACCCCCGGCAGAAGAGTAGTCGGCGGGACCTCCAACGGCACAGGACATGGAGTTGGCAGGACCCCCGGCAGAAGAGTAGTCGGCGGGACCCCCAATGGGACAGGACATGGAGTTGGCAAGACCCCCGGCAGGAGAGTAGTCGGTGGGACCTCCAACAGCACAGGACATAGGGTTGGCAGGACCCCCGGCAGAAGAGTAGTCGGCGGGACCTCCAACGGCACAGGACATGGAGTTGGCAAGACCCCCGGCAGGAGAGTAGTCGGCGGGACCTCCAACGGTACAGGACATGGGGTTGGCAAGACCCCCGGCAGAAGAGTAGTCGGCGGGACCCCAATGGGACAGGACATGGAGTTGGCAAGACCCCCGGCAGGAGAGTAGTCGGCGGGACCTCCAACAGCACAGGACATAGGGTTGGCAGGACCCCCGGCAGAAGAGTAGTCGGCGGGACCCCCAACGGGACAGGACATAGGATTGGCAAGACCCCCGGCAGAAGAGTAGTCGGCGGGACCTCCAACGGCACAGGACATGGAGTTGGCAGGACCCCCGGCAGAAGAGTAGTCGGCGGGACCCCCAATGGGACAGGACATGGAGTTGGCAAGACCCCCGGCAGGAGAGTAGTCGGTGGGACCTCCAACAGCACAGGACATAGGGTTGGCAGGACCCCCGGCAGAAGAGTAGTCGGCGGGACCTCCAACGGCACAGGACATGGAGTTGGCAAGACCCCCGGCAGGAGAGTAGTCGGCGGGACCTCCAACGGTACAGGACATGGGGTTGGCAAGACCCCCGGCAGAAGAGTAGTCGGCGGGACCCCAATGGGACAGGACATGGAGTTGGCAAGACCCCCGGCAGGAGAGTAGTCGGCGGGACCTCCAACAGCACAGGACATAGGGTTGGCAGGACCCCCGGCAGAAGAGTAGTCGGCGGGACCCCCAACGGGACAGGACATAGGATTGGCAAGACCCCCGGCAGAAGAGTAGTCGGCGGGACCTCCAACGGCACAGGACATGGAGTTGGCAAGACCCCCGGCAGGAGAGTAGTCGGCGGGACCTCCAACGGCACAGGACATGGAGTTGGCAAGACCCCCGGCAGAAGAGTAGTCGGCGGGACCTCCAACGGCACAGGACATAGAGTTGGCAGGACCCCCGGCAGAAGAGTAGTCAGCGGGACCCCCAGCAGAAGAGTAGTCGGCGGGACCCCCAATGGGACAGGACATGGAGTTGGCAAGACCCCCGGCAGGAGAGTAGTCGGCGGGACCTCCAACAGCACAGGACATAGGGTTGGCAGGACCCCCGGCAGAAGAGTAGTCGGCGGCACCTCCAACGGCACAGGACATGGAGTTGGCAGGACCCCCGGCAGAAGAGTAGTCGGCGGGACCTCCAACGGCACAGGACATGGAGTTGGCAAGACCCCCGGCAGAAGAGTAGTCGGCGGGACCTCCAACGGTACAGGACATGGGGTTGGCAAGACCCCCGGCAGAAGAGTAGTCGGCGGGACCCCCAATGGGACAGGACATGGAGTTGGCAAGACCCCCGGCAGGAGAGTAGTCGGCGGGACCTCCAACAGCACAGGACATAGGGTTGGCAGGACCCCCGGCAGAAGAGTAGTCGGCGGGACCCCCAACGGGACAGGACATAGGATTGGCAAGACCCCCGGCAGAAGAGTAGTCGGCGGGACCTCCAACGGCACAGGACATGGGATTGGCAAGACCCCCGGCAGAAGAGTAGTCGGCCGGACCACCGACAGGACACGAGGGGCTGGAGTGGGCCGAACCACTGACAAAACACGAGGGGCTGGAGTGGGCCGAACCACTAACAAAACACGGGGGGCTGGCGTCGGCCGAGGAGCCAGTACTGGAGCCAGAATGTGAGCCAGAAACATGGCTGCTGGGTCTCGAGGTTTAAAGCAGGCGTGCAGTTTATCGGGAGGAGTCACAAAGTCCCTTAAAAACTCAGGCAGTGAGCTCCTTAACCAGGGCTTATCAGCAACTTCCCGGCGTGCTCGTGAAAGAGCAGCCTCCTGAGCCTCTTTACCATGAGCCCTCATCCATTCTCCAAGAAAACATAAAAGTTTGCAGGATAATTTGCCAACCTCATCCTCAAAAAACACTGCTAGGTCCATCCTTGGTTAGATCCTTCTGTTAGGGTTGAGTGAAGCAGGCAGGACCCAAATGCAGATGACAAAGAAAATACCTTTATTAAGGTTTTAGCGGTGACAAAAAGAATACTAACCCATGAACACAGTCACAGACAAACAAGGATCTAACCAAGACAGACAGAAAAAACAGAACTTAAATACACACAAGACTAATCACACAACAAGACACAGGTGAGGAGGGAGGAGAAAACACAGGGGCACAAGGTGAACACAATCAGGAAATCAGACACACCAGGGAAACTAACGACGGGAAGGCAAACACAGGGAGTAGGATCAGACAATACACAAGGGTTGCGGTCGAATAGTCCATTTAGCTTAGGAACCTTCCTAACGGAGTGAAATGACCCGGAAGTTCCTCAGTGGCAGCCATGATAAGTGCCGTTCGAATTCTCTAAATTAAAAGGAAAGGAGATTTCAAACTTCCTTTATAACCTCCTTTAGCTTAGGAACCACTGGACCTCCCTAACCGAAAGGAGAGGAGAAAATGCTGCCCCACAATGCCTTGCGGCCACGGCATTTGCCGTCACACAACAGTCGGCTGTTCACGGAAACAACCGATTATGAACGAGAAATGATATCATGAAAGTTACGGTGCTTATTAAGCATTTTAAAACGTATGTGGTAAGTTGCCAAAGTGCTTTGTTTTGAACGTTCATCAGTATTCTTCAAAAAGAGAAATATGAACGTTAGTTTTTACTGAAATGATCAAATAAAGTCAACATTTCACAGTCTTTACTGAGCTGTGTGGGGTTTGTTCAACTTTTAAAAGATGTTTGAATGGTGATATACACAGTGATAGATGTTAAGGACTAACGTTTATAATAAATACATTTGTATTGATTTTAAGATCTTTTCATGCAATCATACGTATTGGGATCATTTGTATTAATGTGGACCGGAGGGAGAGGGTGACGAGCATAAGTTTCACTTTCCTTTTTTATTTCAATTCCAACTTTGGTCATGAAGAATATGTTTCTCTGTTGTCCCCGTTCATAAAGCATAAAGCAACAGCATCAGAGCACGGTGCAGAGTCTCTAGATGAGTTTACAGTAGTCCCTCGTTCTTATTAAACATCCATGTTGTAGTCCGCTGTATAGAAAACTGTAGTTTCCATAGTTTCCCCACAGCAGCAGACGCACATTTATGACCTCCGCTGGCGCATCATAAACACGTCGGATAGTGAAAGTGCAGTCGGATTCTCTAAAGTACCGCAGTCTCTTCTCCTAAATCCTTTTGAATTCTCCTATCCACTATCCCTTAACCCCATGACGTTTCACTCCGAGGTCAAGGAATAGACGATAGGGTTAGAACTTAGGAGCTGTTTTTTTGGAGTAATCGACCGCAACCAAGGAGGAAAACATTTCAAAACAAAACAGGAAACCAGAGACAGAAAAAGACAAGACACAACACAACACAGACAGATCGTGACAAGTATGTTCTTACTCACAAGTCTGTCTTCAGTGAGAGGAGTAGGGCACAGGCCTGGTTTGTGGACAACAACATCAGGGAAACCCCAGTCCCCACTAATGTGCCATGACAGTCCAGCAGGCCAGGAAATGTTGAGGAAAAACCGGGAGAGGTGAATTGGGGACCTAGGGATAGCCCAGTGTGTTATTTCTGCAAGAAAAGAGGTCATGTTTTTGCGAATTGTTATGCTTTACGGCAGACGTGTCAAACTCAAGGCCCGCGGGCCAAATGTGGCCCGCCACGTCATTTTATGTGGCCCGCGAGAGCTCGCAAAGAATATAAACAGTTTATTATACGGTTACATGCCGTTTAAGCACGTTGCCCATAAACAGCATGTCCCAAAATGCATTTCGTTTTGTGACGTGCGCACTGAAGCGACTTCCTATCAGCAGCGGCACTCTGAGGCGGTGAGTGACCAGTGTGTGACTGTGAGTGACACAGAGTTGAAGGAACATAATTTACAGCGGCACAGAGACACCAAACACGGAGCAAAGTCTGCTTCAGCAACCGAGACAAGCAACTCCAGTCCCAGAACAAACAGACAGAATGACCCGCTCTTTAAGAATCAGTCGGTGTTGCTGCGGCTCAGAGACACACATGGATTTATTATGTTTTAGAAAAACTCGCGTTACGGTTATTTCCGGTTTCTGGTTGATTAAAATATATGAGGTCTTGGCTTGCAGAGTATGAACGTCTTTTTGCTATATTCAGACGATAAATACTTATAAATACTTGTGTAAAGTTTGTAAAGGAAGGAGGAAAACTTCCGCGATCCCTGTCCCCTCTCACTCTGTTCCTCCTCAACACGCCGCCGCCCCCCCCCCCCCCCCCCACTCACTGCTTACTGAAATAGTGAGTGACAGGTGATAGTAACACAGCAGGATCTGGGACAGGGGGTTCTCAAAGTCTTGGCTTTCAGACTATTAAAATATTATTGCTGAATTCAAATGAAATATAGCCTACTTAAATAATGCTTGATATACAAAAGAAAAATACTTTATTATTCACAAAAAATAGATTTCACAAACATTGTATCTCTTTTTGATAAGATATGATGAGGCTAACTAAATTTCATAAATTCATGGGATTTATGTAACAGTAAGAGAGTGAAATGTTAGTCTGAGCCCACATACAGTATTTTTGTGTCTACGTGCACAATACATTAATGCACAACCATGTGCTTTCAGACGTAGTTATTGCCAAAACCAATAATACTCCAATGCAGAGGCAATATTGTTATACAGTATAAAACATTATTTTGATATTTATATATGTATATTTATATAGTGTTAAAATTACAACCGGCCCTTTGAGGGCAACCATAATGCTGATGTGGCCCGCGATGAAATTGAGTTTGACACCCCTGCTTTACGGGATGAGGAGAAGCCTGTAAAGACGGTCGCCTTGGTGAGTACTTCAAAGCCAGGGTCTCTCAAGTCAGAACTGGACGTTTTTGATCCTTTTCTCATGAAAGGAATGGTGTCTTTACCGGGGAAGAACACCAGGGTTCCAGTGACCATTTTGAGGGATACAGCAACGTCACAATCCTTTATGGTGAGGGGTGTGTTTCCCCTCTCTGAGGAGTCTGCTGTGGGTTCGGGTGTTCTTGTGAGGGGGTTTGGTATGCAGTGTGTGGGTTCGCCATTACATAATATTCACCTTGAGTCAGATCTGGTCACAGGTCCGGTAGCTGTCGGGGTTCGGCCATGTCTTCCCATTGAAGGGGTAGATTTGGTCTTGGGGAATGATTTAGCCGGTGGCAGAGTGCTCGTTAAGCCGGGGGTGAATGTGGTTGCAGTCACCCGTGACAGTTGTACGGCTACAGGATTGGACAGACCGATCAGGGACCCTCCATCGTGGCGTGAGGGTGGGAAAACAGGTACGATAATCCCCGGGGCTGTTCATAACCCTGTCGCGGCCTGTGTGGTGGCGCTGTCCAGTGCTGAAAGTGACACCCCTGTCACCTCGGAGGCCCCGATCGCTGCGGATACTCTGGTAAATATTGAGTCTCATTTAGCACACTTGCCTGATGCGCAGCGTGCAGATGTGTTGGAACTGATCGTGAAGTGGAGCGCCCTGTGTCATACCGCTCCAAGAAATTCAATCCCCACCAGCGGGTGTGTTCCACCATCGAAAAGGAGGCTATGGTTCTGGCCTTAAACCACTTTGAGGTATACGTTGGGTCATCAAACATCCCTGTCACTTTTTTTTACCGATCACAACCCCCTTGTGTTCCTGCAGAGAATGCGTAAGACAAATCAAAGGTTGATGCGATGGAGCATTTTCATGCAAGCCTTCATGTTGAGGTCAAACACATTCGTGGCAAGGACAATGTGTTGGCTGATGCATTGTCGCGCTTATGATATGTAGCCTGTTCGGTGTGTGGACTGAGTGGTTGAGCACGTCTGTCGACTTAAAGTCGATTGTTGTGATTGTTTTCTTTTCTTTTAAAAAAAAAAATTCACTAACTCATGGTGGGGGTGTTACGTGCTCTTGTTGTTTTTCTCTGTCTCTCTGCTGCGCAGGTACACCTGGTCCGCCCCTGGCTCCGCCTCCCCCAGGTGTCCTAATTCCATTCAGCTGGGGACTTAAAAAGGAGAAGCTGGAGGAGAAGAGTGTCTCTCCCTTTCCCGATGCCGGAAGACTCTGACCGTGGACAATATCTCGCTGCCGTTTGGACCTGTAGATGCCTGTTGTTAATATGTTAATGTGTGAACTCTGGAGGACCTGTTAGAATAGGTTTTCGCTGCTTTATTTTCCCGTAGGGTTTTTGTTAGATCTCTGGGCAGAGGAGGGAAGCTTTGGGTCCTACGGTCCGTGGTGTGGCTGGCCCAGGCCCCCTTCTTCCTTTTGTTTGTTTTTGCCCGTCCTCCAGACCTTGTTCATTTGCCCTATGGCTCATGTAAGTAACGGCTGTGCTCTCAATTAAATGCTCGCCGTTAAGTGCTGCGTGTTTGGTGTGATTTATTTTATGTTGCGGGTCTTCCCACGAGCCACTACCACTTGGTAGAGGACGGGTCGTAACAGCCGCCGAAACATAATTTTGGCCAATCAGCATCGTCAGATCTGATGGTCATAGGGCGCCAATTTCAGCGCCCTGTGTGTCTGTGAGTTGTTTGGACTGGTATCCAAGGTGACGCTACAGTAGTTGTCAAGGATGGCTGCGTCTGCAGGTGGAGACTCTGGGTGCTAGTGGATCGCCGGAGCTGTAGATTAACATTTACATGCTTATTGTAGTTGTAAGTGCAATGCCTGTAGCACCATGGAGCATATTTGTGGGCTGGACCTGTATTTTACAGGAAAGGAGTGAGCAGAGGGTCGAGTTGTCGATTCTTGTTCAGTTTTCTGTGACTATCTTCCTCACCCTCTCAGACTTTGAGTTGCGCGCGCTGCTAAAGAGACGCACTACCATGGAAACCAAACAATGGTGTAGCTGTATTAAAGTCTGAGTGGAAACAGTCGTGAGTAAATCTGATTTTGTCAGAAATGCGGGAGAAATATGACCCCGGGAGGAAACCGGGAGAGGGCTATGAAATCGGGAGTCTCCCGCGAAAATCGGGAGGGTTGGCAAGTATGACACACACACACACACACACACACACACATAATGTTTGTATTTAGTCTCCTGATTTTAAATGGGAATTAAATCATTTGAGTGTTCCCAAAGCACCAGTGTTCTGCAGTTTGTGTGGGCCTACTGTACTGTTGCACAGTTTATACTGTAGAAACTATGTCCAGGACAAGGTATTTGGAAGTTTTGGAAGATTCATAGCTAACCACACTGAAGATTATGGATTATCTCATATTTTTAAGCCTCAATTTGTCCTTCCCCCCCCTCCCCTCTCTAACATCACCAGAAGTCCTAATTTAAGGGGTCATTTCTCAAAACTTTCTTCCGGGGGAGCATCCCTCCGGACCCCCCTAGTATGGTTTGGTCACCATTTCCGTAGCCCCACCAAAAACATTTTCCACCAGCCGCCACTAGTACTGATGTCTCAAAATATACGTTTATTTTAAAGTGTTTTTATGTCTTCATAACCTATCTTTCTTGCTTCTGGGTGTCTTCAGTTTGAGTCGTGAGCCTTCAGTCAAGCGGATAAGATTTAGAGGCCTTTGGTGCAGATCACTCCGAGGACTGCTGACATCGCTGTAGCTCAGTTGGGAAAGAAATAGGTTTCCTGCTGATGAACAATGAAGGACAAACCCTCCACAGCGAGCTCTCTCTGTCCGCTCTCCTTCATGCAGCCAGGCGGGGGGATCCATCCCAAGATTTCCCCTCTTTAACTTCCGTTTCCCCCTTTCTCATGTCTGTCTGGATCTCTCTTTTAACATCACATTCCCTTTTTTCTGTCAAGCTTCTTTATTTATTTATAGCTCTCTGTTTTGGCCTTTTTCCTCATAGTATCAGGCCTCTTCCCCCCCTCTCCCAGTTTCTATAGACAGATCTCCAGCCTTCAGTTTCCGCCCACTCAAGACACTCTGGCAGGGCCCATTATTACACTTTCATTTATTTCCCAGAGTGCAGTGTGTAGATTTTTGAGTGTGTCAGAGAAAGAGGCTGAGATGGAATAGGAAATAACCTCGCAGCATCTCGAGGATGATTTAATTTGGATTCAATGCACCACGCAGTGTTTCTGGTGTTGGACAGCCCAGGATCTGGGTCTGCTGCATGTCACACACCCTGCAGTTACACTGAGCCAGAGATATCACACACACTGTGATAGTAGAAGCTCCACCACTGAGGGAGAGCGAGCACCATCTGTCGCTGGAGAAAGGTTCAGCTTTGCAACATGTTTCTGTCACTGAACAAAATGAACAGCCTGCTTTGTAACACTCAGAAACAGCAACCAGCTGTCTGTGTGCAAAATTGGTCATTTTAACGACAACATGTATTCATCAACAACTAACCTTTGCTTTCTGCAAGACTGGCTGATCATATGCATTTTTGATACAAGCAGAATCGATAAAAGAAACAATGAATTCTATATTTTTACCTTCTTAATTCCATTAAAATATTGAGTCAGCAAATCTCTCAGCTCGGTTGCTGTGGGGTTAGAGCAGTGGTTCTCAAACTTGTTCTGTCATTCCCCACTTTGAACAGGTGGGCCTTTTCAAGCCCCACCTGTTCCTCATCGCTCCAATCAAATGAGGCCAAGCTTAAAATTGTCAAATGTATCGTTCTATATCAGGGGTCTCCAACCTTTTTTAGGATGAGAGCTACTTTCAAAAAATAAAACAAGTCGTGAGCTACTTTTACTCCTCTTTTTTTGTTTTTTGCAGTGTATATATTTAGCACATTTGAACATTATTATATGCTGACCTTTAACCTTTGTGTGCTGTTTGGGTCTGTGGGACCCGTTTTCAGTGTTTACTCAAATAAAATGTATTCAATTTAATTATTTTAACCTGCTTTATTTGGGGGTGGACCTCACCTCCTCTAGGGTGGACCTCCCCTCCTCTAGGGGGGTCCGGGGGCATGCTCCCCGGGAAGATTTTTTTTAAATGTTTTTTTAAATGCATCAATCTGGTGCACTTTGAGCACAACATGAATGTATGGATACAGCTCTCAACACTCAGATGAAAGAGAGCTGTATACTTTTCAATAATCCAAACATCTTTAGAATATGATCACAAGCAATAACAAATCATTTAAACTTGTTTATTCTTATCTTATGTTACAATGATTTCTTACTTTCTTTTTTACAACTAGGCTATATTAAATAGATAAAGGTGTGCTCTCTCTCGCTCTCTCTCTCTGTCTCGCTCGCTCACAGAGGCTGTGTGCTCCTCCGTGGCGACCACTGTACATTTCCCTTATAAATAAACTAACAATCTTAATAGTTTTGCCCATATATTTTTAACAATGAATTTAATATAATGTAATTATATCCCAAACACCAAACAAAATATAGTTGAGATGATGTACTTGTAGTCATTGTAATGTATTAACAAGCATACTGGTAATGCCACAATTCTAAATGTAATCTGCTCTGATGACACCATTAAATAGATTACACCAAAAAACATAATGGTGGTACAAATTAAAAACCTCATTAACACCAACCAACTCATTTACACATGAGTGTCTTTATTAATGCATTGTTGATTGGGTATATTGTTTTATGTACATAAACAAACTCAACTTATAATTGATGTGATTTCATGTGACGCATCATTTGATCAATTGTCTGGAATCTGATTGTGTCTCAGGAGGTTACTCTCTGATGCTGCTGTCTGTCACCTCTGCTGCTTTTATTTAGTCTCCACGGAGCAGGTGGACTAGTGTGAGACACATGCTGGAGTCAAAGTGTGTGTGTGTGTGTGTGTGTGTGTGTGTGTGTGTGTGTGTGTGTGTGTGTGTGTGTGTGTGTGTGTGTGTGTGTGTGTGTGTGTGTGTGTGTGTGTGTGTGTGTGTGTGTGTGTGTGTGTGTGTGTGTGTGTGTGTGTGTGTGTGTGTGTGTGTGTGTGTGTGTGTGTGTGTGTGTGTGTGTGTGTGTGTGTGTGTGTGTAGTCATTTTGCTAGTGAGATTTATAGTGCATCAGAGGTAGGGTCATTGGCCAATCATTTTTCTAATAGGTTCCTTTATTATCCCCTCAAGGGGTAATTCAATTTCCACTGTAGTGTTATTTTTCACACATTATCGGACCTATACACATGCATGACTGAGAGATGTTATGGGGGGAGAGGGACTACATGGTCTGGCACCTTGAGCAGTTGGGGGTTCAGTGCTTTGCTGAAGGGCCCCTCTGCAGTGCCCAGGAGGAGAAATTGCCCCTCTTTAGCAACAAGTCCTCAATCTTTTCTCCTCTTAATAATAATAAAACATTTTATTCAGAGGCGCCTTTCAAAGCACCCAAGGACACTGTACAATTCATAAAATATTCTAAAGAAAGGTTCAAAACAGTCATGGCTTCAAGTCATGGCTTCTGCGTTCTCACTTTTTTGTGGACACATTTCTGGAAGAGGAGCTACCATTTCAAAAACAAAGTGTGGTGGCTGAAGGAGCAGAAGGAGGGGAGGAGAGGAGGAGCTGACGGGGGGGGAGGAGGTGCACACTGCCCAGCCTGTCGGTCTGACAGACTGATTGAAGGCCTGAGTTTGTGCTGGCTCAGCAGAACTCAGCCGGCACAGTAAGTAATTGAGCCGCTCCACTCTGCAGTGCCCAGGAGGAGAAATTGCCCCTCTTTAGCCACAAGTCCTCAATCTTTTCTCCTCTTAATAATAATAAAACATTTTATTTAGAGGCGCCTTTCAAAGCACCCAAGGACACCGTACAATTCATAAAATAGTCTAAAGAAAGGTTAAAAACAGTGCAAAAGGATAGGGGACATGTAGCACTGCAGTGAGTAGGATGATCTGAACAGGTGGGTGTGGTGTGGTGAATGTGGTGATTGTAGACTGTTGGATGTGTGAGGGGAGAGAGTTCCAGAGTCTGGGAGTCTATGTGGTCAGAGGATTTGGTGCGGGTTAATGGTGTTTAATGAAACCATTTAGCTTCATACATTTCTCCTCTCTTTGATAATGTTAATGAATGAACTCAAATTTGTTTATAAATAAGCACCATGGTGTAAACTCCAAGCAAAACTCATTAGGAAAATGTTTACTGAGGTAATAACCAATTGAGAGGTAGAATATTGTTTTCATAGACTTCTATGCAATCTTCCCTTTGGAACAGCTGGCCCCTGCTGGTCAGTATTACATTACATTGGCCTCACTTCATTCAGACCAGGAGGTTTAGGGTTAGGTTTAGTTGCAAGGGATTTTAGATATTTTAAACAACAACAAATGTATAATTGGATTCATGCCTAAGGAAAGCATTCCCATCACCCATGATACACACACACTTCAGAAAGAGCCCTATTCCACAGTTTGAACTGGTAATAAAGTACAATGTTTACCAAGTCATGGCTTCTGCTTTCTCACTTTTTTGTGGACACATTTCTGGAAGAGGAGCTACCATTTCAAAAACAAGGTGTGGTGGCTGAAGGAGCAGAAGGAGCTGAAGGAGGGGAGGAGAGGAGGAGCTGACAGGGGGGGGGGAGGAGGTGCACACTGCCCAGCCTCTCTGTCTGACAGACTGATTGAAGGCCTGAGTTTGTGCTGGCTCAGCAGAACTCAGCCGGCACAGTAAGTAATTGAGCCGCTCCACTCTGAGTTTAACTGAGGTAGTGTTAAACTGTGGAGCCTGCTACATCCACATGTAGGTATTAGAGCGAGGGTGTGAAACTCATTTTAGTTCAGGGGCCCCATACAGCCGGAACAGTACACACAACATAATAAGCTATAAATACAACTCCAAATGTGTTTGTTTTATTGAAAAAAGTACATTCTGAAAATCTTCACATTCAATGAACAAAACATTATGAACAACCTGACATTTCCTAGGAAAAATAAGAGCAAATTCAGCAGTTTTATACTTCAGTTTATCATTTACACATGTGCAGTACAACACACAGATCACTTGTCAAGATCTAGAAAGATACATTCATTTCCACATCTGTGTAGCAATCCTGACACACCACCAGACAAACTAAAGAGGGAGAAGGTTAAGGTATCTCTGTTAATGTATCAAATATAGAAAATACATAAAAGTTGTGAAAATTGCAGTGAATTTCTTCTCTGTAGTTTTTACACTTTGCAAAGTCATCCTGCGTGCCGTATGTTTGAAACATGCATAATATGAGGTCTAGTATTAGAGGAGAGGACTGCACAGCTTCCTGTTGCTGTCACTAATATTCCTTTAATCATTTACCACTCATCTCCCCTTTCCTCTCTTCTCTCCTCCTTCCCAATCATCTTCCTCCCCCTTTCCTTCTTTTTCCCATTCTGTCTCTCTTGGTTTTAAATTCTCCTCATCGTTTTGGTTTTTCCTTTCCCTTGTAAAATGTCTCTTTTCTCACATAGCTACATTCCTTTCTTCATTTGTCCTTTAGTTGTACTTTCCCTTCCTCACATTGCAAATCATTTAAATATAACTTCTACACAACAGTAATACGAGCAAATACACACAATACTTAAAGGGGAGCTATCATGCAAAATGCACTTTTGTACGTCTTTTCTACATGAATATGTGTCCCCGGTGTTCCAGGGAACTCACCAAGTGTCAGAAAACACAACCCTCTCTATTTTCCTCCATACCCAAATCTCTAAAAAAGGGGCTGCAACGGATCTGATAAAAACTGATCCAGATTTGAACACTGTCCTGACATCAGGACGGAGGAGCTCGGCCTATATGGCCAACTCTCCACCTATCAGGGGAATGAGAGGTTGCCGTGGCATGGTAACAGCATGGTAACACGACGCTCGTAACTCGGCCCCCTCCTTTGCAGGGGGGCGTAGTCAGCTGCAGCGCATGCAAAGACAGGGTGGAGGACAGCAAAATAGAGCGAAATGAGGCATGGCTAAAATGCATGATCTGTTTGGTATTTTGAAAAAGAAAACATATAAATATACCTTATATAGGTATGGTCCTACAATATATTATTCAAATATAGCATGATAGGTCCACTTTAACACAACAATGAACAGGAGAGCTGCTCATCTTTTTACTTTTCAGTACCTCCCTCTTCTCTTCTTTCTTGTCCTTTCCTTTAAGTTTCTATTTTTGTCCAGCCTTGATTGATGTTCGTCATCCCTCATTTAATCCTATCCTCTCCATCCCTCCTTTCAGGGCGCCGCCAGGTATTTTGGGCCCCTTGAAAAGATATCACATTGGTTACTTAAACATTTTGTTCTTAATGTTCTAAAATTGTTTGGGCCCCTGTCAGCCACGGGCCCTTAGAATCGTCCTAACTTTTCACCCCCTTACGGCGCCCCTGCCTCCTTTAATCCTATCCTCTCCATCACTGCTTTCCTCATCCCTGCTCTACTTGTCTCCTCTCCTCTTTCCTTGTCTCCTCTCTTTTTCTTCCCTTCTTTCCTCTCATCTTCTCTCCTTGTCTCCTCTCCTCTTATTTCCCTGTCTCCTCGCCTGTTCTTTCCTTCTCTCCCCTTCTTTCTTTCTCTCCTCTCCTCTTCTTTCCTTGTCTCTTCTTCTCTCCTTGTCTCCTCTCCTCTTCTATCCTCGTCTCCTCTCCTCTCGAATTTCATACCACTCTCCTCATCCATCCGCGCCCCCGAGGACAAACCGTGCTTCTGGAGACCCCGCCCAGCTGCGCGCGCTGTGTGATGAGGGGGGAGTGAGGGGAGAGGGAGCGCGAGTGCTGTGTGCAGTTTGTTGACTGTGTCAGAGAGAGAGAGCGAGAGAGAGAGAGAGCGAGAGAGAGAGAGAGAGAGAGAGAGAGAGAGAGAGAGAGAGAGAGAGAGAGAGAGAGAGAGAGAGAGAGGGGGAAGGCGGGACGCAGCACAGAGGACAGTTGTCTCTCATTCATCCTAACAGCAGATAGTGCTCGCTGCTCCGCGTGTCCGGCACGAGAACACCAGGTAAGACATTTCCTCTCACTTTGTCTGTTTGTGTTTATTGTGTGCGCGCGTTTGTTGTGTGCGCTCGCTCACAGCCCCATGCGGGGGTCTCTGTCTGCTGTCCGGTGACCATGTGGACCAGTGTGTGGATCAGTGTGTGGATGTGTGTGTGGATCAGTGCTGACTGAGTGACCCTCTGACAGTCTGTCTCATGTCCGTGCTGCTGCTTTAAAGCCTTATTGTGACCGCGGATGTTTGTCTCTTTTTATAAAGACGCGTGAGTGAAATGCTAAGGATGCTGCGGGTATGTGACAAACACACACACACACACACACACACACACACACACACACACACACACACACACACACACACACACACACACTGCATGAAGCTGCAGCTCCGTGCTTCCATCCAAAGTGGCTCCTAATGAGCGGAGCGGCCCTGGGGCCCCGCAGGGAGCACTGCAGCCCGGGAGCAGGGGGGGTGTTGTGTTTAAGAGACAAACATCACCAAGTGTGAAAAGGTGTGCTGGGACTGCCCTTATTTTTGCAGAGAAACAGTTATTCAATCAAAGGTCGTCGGACACCCTCAGAGTATGCTTTTAATAACAAATTATAAAACTAAATACATATAAAGAGGGACACAAGGTGAGACCACCGACCGTCTCTACATGGAGATGGATCTGCTGCTTGGTAAATCTCTGAAGATACTGCGCCTCTCGGCTGCGTACACCAGCATCAAGTTAGCGTTAAATAAACACTTGACTTCCGGTTTGATTTTCTAAATAAAGCATTGTGCTGAACAGATTACGGAACTGGACGGTCCAAATGTTTACGGAGTAAAGCAGTATTTGAATCTAATGCCCTAGCCACACGGAGACGCAACGGGTCGTATCCGCTACAGTTCTCTATCTTATAGACAGTTCGGCCACACGAGGCCGACAGGGAAACGCAGATAACGATAACGATAACGGGTCCCAAGGTGGGTAGATCTGCGGACGCAACGCTCTGGGGGGCCAAACGGCTCCGTGATTACGCCCTATACGATCATTTCCTGATAACGAAAATACTGACTGGATGTCAGGAGAGGGGGAGGAAAAGAGAGACTCCGTGTATTATTCTTATATTATTATATAGAGTCGTTATTCATTTGTTTTAAAGTTCAATAAATAACAAAGAAGACCTTTGACCGGCACTTTTATAATTTTGTACGGAAGATTTAAACTTTAACGGACATGTTGACCGGAAACTCTGAGGTGGGTGTTTTTCAGCTGCTGGTGGACTACCGGGGAGATTTACAGCAGGAGCACACGCTTGCCTGGCCTCTGCCTCTCCCTCCACTTCTCCCCTCCCTACACCCCTCCATCCCCCTTTGACGGAAAAAGGCTGTAGGACACAGATGCAGCAACAGAACAAGATACTAACAAATGATGGAACAATGATGGAGCCACATCATGTTCCCCTAAGGGAAGCTTTTAGTAATAATTAGAGTCACCTTCAATGGAACTCAGTGTGTAGTGTGATCAGATGTTTGCCTTTTCTATTTTGATGTTTGGTACATACGGCCATTCGCACAACTCCACAAGCATCTTCTCCTGTTCAATATCTGATAGATTTTTCATTACCGTTCCTTCTTCCTCTCTGTCTGCTTCTATCTGCATCTCCTCTTCCTCTCCTCCATTATCTCGATTGCACTCTCTCTTTCACGCTAGCTTCCTCCCATCTTCTCTTTCCTCCTCTCTCCGCCCCCCCTGCTCCCTCTGCATCTCCTCGCCTCCTTACATCCTCTTCATGTTTTCCCTCTCTGTGTAGCACAGCTCACTACTGGCCGCTCAGCAGATTGTCTCATCAGGAGCCCCACACAGCAACATATGTTGCCTGGTTTTCTGCATCTTTTAACCTTTATTAACACAGTGGGTGTTGTGCTCCTCTATCATCAGCACCCCACCCCACACTCACACATTCACAGATCACACTTGGGAGAAGCTCCGGGACAACCACAGCCCTGTGCTGCTGCGCTGGGCCGTTACATAACAGAATATTTATCAACTCAGCTCTTGAAGTGATAATCGGCAAAAAAATGTATACAATAAATTATTTGTTACTCAACGCTTTTGATTTAGCAGAATGCCACAACATGAAGCATTTCCCATCTGTCACTGGATGTGATGAAGGGATGTGGTTAGTAGGGCCCAAAACATTTCAGCTTGCTTCAGAAACGAAGCAAATTAGTGCTGCAACCAACAACTATTTTGATCATCGATTAATCTGTCGATTATTTCTACGATTTATCATTTATGTTTCCATTATTTTATTCAGAAAACTGCAGTTTCCAACTTGACATCATCAACACACAAGAACAACCCAAATGTAAGCTATAAAATATGTGCAAAAGCTGTATCACAGCTTTTCTTTTACAAAAAATGTCACTTTAGGTTGTTTGAAAATTGTGAATCGCAAACAAAAGTGTTAACAGGCTTTGCTACAACAAATAGGGCTAGCTGGGGCCCCGAGCCGGCAAGGGGCCCCAATGGCATTGACCGGTTCACGCAGTCTTCAAAGTAACCAAGCAACCTAAATTAATTTGTAATTTGTCTGTCCAATGACCTTGCTCCCTTTCATGTCATGTGATACCTTGCGTGACGAGCGAACCGTTTAATCAACCTGTACTGTACTGTAGCTAGCAGCAGCAAGTTCGGCAGCATTATAAAAAATGTAATAGCTTGCATTTATAATGTACAGCAAACCAAAGCACAAGAGCGGCGCTCAAAAGAGAAAGGACAAGAGAGAACAAGGAGATGTAACAGCTAAACTGACAAAATTAGACCGTTTTTTTTGTCATACATCGTCCTCGAAATCGAGCGCTAACGTCAGCAATGTTGACGTGTAGCGGCAGCCGGAGCCGGAGGCTAACGATTGCTCACCACCATCATTGCCATCTAGCTCCACAAGTGAAGCTGTATCCGTGGCCGTGTCTGTGCAACCTTCTTCTCCAGCCAGCCAGGAGGAGAGGCTGGATTTGGCTGTGCGATTTGGTGTGATTTGGCGGTGGTCCAACAGTTCCCCCAAGGGCCCCAACCGATAGGGGACTCTATGGCGCTATTGAGACCCCCGACGCCAAGATCAAAAGCTATATTATAGCAACCGGTCTATGTAGGCCTACCGGCCCATTCCCCAGAGACAAACATCAAGGAAACAGGTTTAATCCTCTTCTTAGTTCGCTGTGCCGTTGTCAGGCTGTGGTGGTCTGAGGCCAGGGCAGGCTGTTGTTGATAGCCTATACATGTGGCGCTTCTGAGTGGTTGTGTATGTCTGTGTGTGTGTGAGCGCATCAGCGTGCGCTTATGTTTGGGGCGATGGGGGGGGCCCAAAACAATATTTGCACCGGGGCCAATCACAACCTTGTTACGCCACTGCCTGTGGGATGAAACTGTCTCTGAGTCTGGTGGTTTTAGTCCTGATGCTGCGGTACCGCCTGCCAGACGGCAGCAGACAGAACAGTTTGTGGCTGGGGTGATGGGGGTCTTTTATAATCCTGAGGGCTTTCTTCCTGAGCCGCTGGAAGTAAAGCTCCTCCATGGATGGCATTTCCGTCCTGGTGATGTGCTGTGCAGTTTTCACCACCCTCTGTAAAGTCTTACGGTTGAGGGCGTTGCAACTGCCGTACCAGGCCGTGATGCAGCCAGTCAGGATCCTCTCTATGGTGCACCTGTAGAAGGTCAGGATCCTCTCTATGGTGCACCTGTAGAAGGTCAGAATCCTCTCTATGGTGCACCTGTAGAAGGTCAAGATCCTCTCTATGGTGCACCTGTAGAAGGTCAGAATCCTCTCTATGGTGCACCTGTAGAAGTTGCAGAGTATCCTGGAGTCCATGTTGAACCTCCTCAGCCTGCGGAGGAAGAAGAGCCGCTGCTGACTCTCTCCACGTAGTCCCATTGATGGCGATGGGGGCGTGTCCCTCTCTCTGCTGCTTCCTGTAATCCACAATCAGCCCCTTGGTTTTGCTGACGTTGAGGTTGTTATCCTGGCACCAAGATGTCAGGTTTTCGACCTCCTCTCTGTATGCCGTCTCGTCGCCGTTGGTGATCAGGCCGATGACGGTCGTGTCGTCAGAAAACTTCACGATGGTGTTGGAGCTGTGTGTGGCCACACAGTCGTGAGTGAACAGGGAGTAGAGGAGAGGGCTGAGCACGCAGCCTTGAGGGGCTCCGATGTTGAGGATCAGGGTGGAGGATGTGATGTTTCCCACCCGCACTGCCTGGGGTCTGCCGTCAGGAAGTTCAGGATCCAATCACAGAGGGCGCTGTTGAGCCCGAGGTCCCTGAGCTTGATGACCAGCTTGGAGGGCACAAAGTGTTGAAAGCTGAACTGTAATCAATAAATGGCGTCGTCTGTGGACCTGTTTGCTCTGTAGGCAAACTGCAGGGGGTCCAGAGAGACAGGGAGGGAGGAGGTGATGAATGTTTTGACTAACCGCTCAAAGCACTTCATGATGATGGAGGTGAGTGCTACTGGGCGGTAGTCGTTGAGGCAGGTCCTGGAGCCTTATTAACCCTTTTAAAGGTTTTGCCCACATCTGCCCTGTCTAAAACAAAAGGGCAGGGCTGCACCGAAAACACAGAACCTTGTGGTGGCATGATCAATCTGCAGATTACTTCAAGAGTTTTTTCAAAGAGGGATTTATGATTGTACAGCCCACCAAACAACATAAAATAATACACAATGAGCAACAAACCAAAGAGGAAACACAAATGTATCTCCCTAATAAAGAAAGTATTGCTCCCTCCTTTGGTCTCATTATCCTTCTCTTCTCCTCCTAACTTCTCCTCTGTCTCCCCGGGCTGATTGCTCTCCGGGGAAACATTCAGGGCTGTTCCGTAACTCCAGCCTCACATCCACACACTCTTCACTGTTTTGAATTACACAAATGATCCGGCTGATTGGAGCATGGTAAAAGAGTGTGTGGTGAGTGTGTCAGGACTGGTATAGATGGAGACAGGGGGATTGATTTATTTTGGGGCAGAACAAAAGGACAGGTTGACAGACAGGAAGGAGCTCCGTCACTTTGGGGATTTAACTGTACATTTGAAAATATGGGAGCTCTGTATGTGAGATGCATCACTCCCTCAAGTTTGGCTGAAATTGGATCAGGGCTTTGTGAGACACTCGTGAGCGGCAAACAAATGAATGAGCAAACAGGCTGATCTTTTCCAATCCCTTCCCCTCCTATCTCATCAGCTTGGATAAAGAAAAACAGATATCAAGTTTAAGACAGGGAAACAGACAGACTGAGGCTGTGATGTCCGAAATGATCCAGGAGATTGACTTTGAGACGGAAAGACAGAAAACAAAGGCTAGAAATCAAATGAACATGGCCTTTGGGAGAGGACAAATACCAACAAGTAAACAAACAAAAAAACGAAAACAGAGCCTTTAGAGTCACATATGGAGCACAACAGAATCAAATACGGCTTTATTTCATAACGGTTACCCCAGGTTTCAAGTCAGGTTCCCAAGAACTAGTTAACCTGTTCCACCCTGAGCCTGTTTTTCAGGTCTCAGGCTCGAAAATGACATTCCCAGAACAAATGACCATATCTTCCCTTCTAAAAGGGTTACATTAATAATCTTTGTTCTCAAAGTAATGATAAACCTGTGAGTTGCATGTAGAAAAGTCAGAATCAATATAGATGTTTTTTATTTTAAAGAAAATTCAGATTGAACATAGTAAAAAACTGTAAATTATAGTGTCCGTCCAAAAATTCTTGTTTACTTATAGTGAAAACTCAACCTGGTCTCACCAGAATGCGTGACTCCACCACGACTCCTTAACACCGCAGTGCGTGGTGGAGTCATGAACTTTGCTACATTTACGTGTCTGCACCACGCAAACAACCCCAATGTAAAGTGAATGAGGCTCCTTTGTCGTGGTGCACACACGCATTTCTACAACGTCCAGCAGTGAGCTTTTATTCTATAAAACGTTTTTAAAATCTACTTTATAGCAGTGGCAAGCCGTCAGGGCCCTCTAGGCCCTCTGTGAGGGCCTAAGATATTCTAAAAAATAATATTTGAAATTTTTTTTTTTTTTTTTTTTTTTAAATATTAATTTTTTATATATTTGTTTGTTACATTTTTCATTAGTTGTACCAAAATAACTTGATTTAATTGTATTTAAAATAACATTTCTAAAGAAATAAATCCTTCGAATCTGCCTGTTCAGTTTCTGTTGGAATGTGAAGGGTTAAATGCCGTCTCCTGCGGGAGAGCTTGTTGGTCCCTCTGTACATTCACAGAGGGCCAGCTATAGTAACTCAATGAGAGAGTAATGTCAAATGACAGTACAATTGACCAATCATATCCTCCCTCTAAATGGGTGGGCTTTATTTTCACGGACTTTATGACAAGTTCCGCCCGCTGTGGGGTTTATGCAAGTGGTACAGTGACGCGTCCTAAAACCCGGAAGTAAGCTGCGCTCGGGTTCCCTCGACAGAAAAGCAATGGGATTTCTCATGGATGTAATAGCTCGAAATAAGGTCTGTGGATAACGAACCTGTTAGATAAATGCACGTTTTGTTCAGCCGGATAATATCCACATGTCTACCCTACATTTATTATTTTCGAATCATAAATGTAATCGATAGATTTATGATTAGCATAAGTTCGTTCATGATGGCTCATTTCAGTGATAGTGATGACATCGTTGCGAAATTATTAACCGAGTGATTTTCAAGATTGAGTTACAATGATAAACTGGAGTGGCAAAGGATCAGCTGCATGACCCCGCCATCAAGTGCTTCATCCAAAAGGACAGGAGGATGGACTTTGTGTTTAAGTGAATTGATCATCAAAGGTAGGCCTAAGTCATTTTCAATGTGGGCCGCCGTGCCGACTTAATTCATTTGTAATTGTGACTTGGCTGTGGGTGCCCTGTCATGATAGGTGTTTATATAAATGGTGTTGTTTTGTGTGGTAGAGGGTCGCTGTCATTGATGCGTTTTGTACCCCGGGCCGTTGTTTTGATATTCCGCTGAAGTATACGCTGAGACGTAATAACTCTTCTTTTTTTTCGAGGGAAGGGGGGGGGGTCAGAGGGCCTAGGTATAAATGTCACGGCTCGCCACTGCTTTATAGCTTGTAGTGACTCACGGGAGGCTTCTTTTATTTTATTTGTATTCATAATAATTTTTATTTTTTGTCAGAATGTATTATGGTGCATTAGTTACGAATTTTTGTTCAAATAATAATAATAATAATACAACTGTGATTTTTATTAAATTAGTTCGTTTTTAAGGAAGGCCAGAGCTTCAGCTGTGTCAAATAGATTGTTCCCTTTAGTTAACGTTATTTAAAAGATAATTATATTCCTATGGCTATTTGATCATGTCCCCTTTATTGTATTACGGACGCAGAGAGCAATGTGAGCGTCCATTCCCATTGGATAACGGAGGATTTTACACCCGGAAGTAAGTATTCTCCTTACTGTCGATTGATTTTACAGTGATATCTGCACTACTCATCAACTCAAAAACACCAGATTATCCTTGTTAATTACACAACATTGATTGGTTTAAATTGTGTACAATGCTTTTGTAATTTTCCCCTTCGATTCAGAGAAACAAATATTTGTTCAGAGTTTAGGATGGCCGAAGACACTACACTACCCAGAATCCTCAGCTATTGTTCCGCTTTGCCTCAAGCTCTGTGATTGGTTGACCTCCAACTGCATTCCATATGAAAAAAAAACGTTTCGTAAAAGATAAAATCATACTTTATTCAGCAGTGCTTGCTTTACTCTTTGAAAGTCATCACATGAATGCATTGTAATGAATGGTTTGGTTGCATTAAACATTACACATCTGTCGTAGTTCTTTATTTATCTACAGAGATCGGGCCTCAGAATAGACCGGAAACTATTCTTTTACCGTTCTGTTTTAATTTCACAATAAAGTTAGTAGTAATAATTTGTTTTGATATTATTGTTTTTTATTAACTACTAGATCGCTGGGTCATGTCATGTTGCTGTGGGTTTTTTACATCGCTTTTGTGTTACAAATATCAAAACAATAACAGAATATATCCGTCGTAAACTAAACCAGAAACAGCAGTATATTTTATTTTGTTAACACTGTAAACTTGACAGCTTTTTAACCCGCACCTCCTGCTGGTTAAAGCACGTTATTACACGTTTAGAGTCATTGCAATGCAGGTAGATTGTGTTGCTTTTTAATGACTGTTTTAAAATGCCTTTTTCTTAATGTCTTTCATTTTTGTAAAGCACTTTTGAATGTGTTATATTTGATGAAAACATTTAAATATTAAGAGTACATACTCTTAATATAGTGGGAAAGTGGAAGGTCAATGATATAAATAATATAGAATAGAAAATATCAAGAAGATACTGTAAGTAATCTCTACAATAAAACAGTTTAGTGCCTGATAGGAGGATGTGCAAAACAGACAAACTAATAAGGCTTTATTTATACATATTAATTATACTCTTATAAGATGTATGTAGATAGTATAAGAAATGTGCAGAATATGTTTAATGGTGGAGATACACAGATATCGATAGATGTCTTGTAATGCACTGTTGAGGAACCTGTGCCCCAAGTTTTTCATTCATTGCATAACTTCACCGTAGTTGTGTATATGATATTTCAATAAACCTTAGAAAATCTTGAAATCTTGAAAGGGATGTGCAAAATAGCCATTATATACAGTTTTTAATTAACTATTAGTAGAGAATAACGAGTAATGAATATACTTTATAGGGATCTGCAGATAAATATTTAGTCTTCTCGAGCACCCACTACCAAATATCTCGCCTGATTGTTGGCACTTGACAATCACCTTCACTGAATTTTCCTCAGGTGTAACTAAAGTCTGATTTAAGGGTTGTTTATATTTCACATCATTAATCCAAATCTGTAAAGTAACTAAAATAAATGTAGTGGAGTAAAAATACCAGGTTAACCTTAAAGAAAGCCCTCAGGATTATAAAAGACCCCCATCACCCCAGCCACAAACTGTTCTGTCTGCTGCCGTCTGGCAGGCGGTACCGCAGCATCCGGACTAAAACCACCAGACTCAGGGACAGTTTCATCCCACAGGCCATAAGACTATTAAACACCTGAACTTAGAAACAACATCCATAACATTCATCTGGCTGCTACTTAGAAATTATTTATCTAATATATCATATTCCAATCACTTGTATATAGACTCTTATTGCACTATTTCACTTTTTACTATTTTACTATTTTTCTTTTTGTATTTACTTGCACTATTTTTTTTCTGTTGGAGGAGCCTGTGACCTAAGGGGGGGGGGGGGGGGGGGGGGGTAGGACACGTTCTAAGCACCTGGTGTAGTCCCAGAGCTGAGGATTCTGGGTAGTGTAGTGTCTTCTGCCATCCAAAAACTCAGAAAAAATATTTGTTTCTCCGAATCGAAAGGGGAAAATACAAAAGCATTGTACACAATTTAAACCAATCAATGTTGTGTAATTAACAAGGATAATCTGGTGTTTTTGAGTTGATGAGTAGTGCAGATATCACTGTAAATAAAATCAATCGACAGTAAGGAGAATACTTACTTCCGGGTGTAAAATCCTCCGTTATCCAATGGGAATGGACGCTCACATTGCTCTTTGGGTCCGTAATACAATAAAGGGGACATGATCAAATAGGAATATAATTATCTTTTAAATAACGTAAACTAAAGGGAACAATCTATTTGACACAGCTGAAGCTCTGGCCTTCCTTAAAAACTAACTAATTTAATAAAAATCACAGTTGTATTACACACAATGCACTGTTTTTTGAGAACAAGAATTGGTAAATAATGCACCATAATACATTCTGAATAAAAATAAAAATTATTATGAATACAAATAAAATAAAAGAAGCCTCCCGTGAGTTACTACAAGCTATAAAGTAGATTTTAAAAACGTTTTATAGAATAAAAGCTCACTGCTGGACGTTGTAGAAATGCGTGTGTGCACCACGACAAAGGAGCCTCATTGACTTTACATTGGGGTTGTTTGCGTGGTGCAGACACGTAAATGTAGCAAAGTTCGTGACTCCACCACGCACTGCGGTGTTAAGGAGTCGTGGTGGAGTCACGCATTCTGGTGAGACCAGGTTGTGAAAACTACCCTTGGATGATGGGTTAGTAGACTAAAAGCTTTAGGAATCCAAAGTACAACATATAATAAGTACCCTGTATCAAGATTGATGCAAAACAAGTGAAATTTGACCTTTTTAGAGAGATTTAGCACAAAAAAAAACACTTCTGGGGTCATTTGGGTGGATTTGACCTATCTCTGGCCCCCCCTTGGTCGATTTTGATGAATGAAATCTCTTTATAACCGCTAGAGTCAATGGAATCGAGGGAAAGTTCTACACACACCAACACATTAACAAATAAGGAGTGAGAGTGACGCGTGGCCAAAACCGGAAGCTGCATACACTCTGTTGGCTACCATTAGCAGCTAACTTTTTTTCTCCGATTTTTACATAAAAATGAAATTATGGATTATAAATAATTTTTTCAAAGCCACAGATACATTATTAACCTATGGATCAACCGATGCAGCCGCGTTTTTTCTCGTTTTAATGCCATTGAACACGTCTTTTGATCAGATTGACAGCTACGGTGAGACGATCTCCCGTAAAAGCTCCGTAAAGGTACGTGTTGTGTCTGTGTTTGCTTCCCCTGTCGCGAGTTCGGATCGCTCAGTGATGATACTATACCTATATAATCTGTGGAGTCTCAGCTTTAATCGGATATATTGTATGTGCAGTTCCGATAAGTAATAAGGGTATCTTTATCTTGAGTTCTGTGCTAAGTGCGTTAGCATATTTTCGCTTAGTGCTAATTCAGAGGCTTGGTATTACCCTTGTGTTTTGTTTTGGTAAAAATGGTTCATATCTTCAGTTAGCTGAGATTCTTCCCGTTAATCTAGTGCTACACATTAATAGTTTCATAAATGTTAAGAAGCCCTGAGACACAGTCCAATGGGGGGACCGTCGTCCTTAAGAGGTTAATGTCAAGACACAAGTCTTTTTAAGCATAGTGAATTAATTTAAGCAAACTAAGCCAAGTCTGAGAGAAAAACACTTCCAGTCATTTGTGCAATCCCTTTTGTGACTTTAAGCAGCTATATTCTATATTTTGATACGACATTCTGAGAAAAATCTGTTCCATCAAGCCAACCACATTCTCATTTAATTCTGCTGCACTGCATTGTGTTTCTGCATATCACACTGAAGGTCTGCATCACGGTACAGTACGGGTGTTTCCTACTGTCTGGAAATGAGGCTGTTTCGAGATAAAAGAGACTAAATCCCAAAGTCACAACTCATGACCTACAAAGAGTGCTGCATCTGTGTATCAGAGATAAACTAACTACAGTGTGTGTGTGTGTGTGTGTGTGTGTATGTATGTGTGTGTATCTGTCTGTCTGTCTGTCTGTCTGTCTGTCTGTCTGTCTGTCTGTCTGTCTGTCTGTCTGTGTGTGTGTGTGTGTGTGTGTGTGTGTGTGTGTGTGTGTGTGTGTGTGTGTGTGTGTGTGTGTTAGTGTGTGATCTGGCCTCCTGCTGAGAGAGGCTACAAAATCCCATCTTATTATCAGATGTGTTTCAGACTGCGTGTTATAAAGGCTCTGAAACTCACACACACTGCCAGGGAGAAATTAATTGTATGCATTAGAGTCAACTTTTACACCAGTAGTGCATTATGGGTTGAACTGAGTCTCTGTGTCTATCTTTTACTTTCATTGCTCGGCGGTTACCTAACCACTTGAGTAAGTGTGGCGCGTTTCCATTGATATTCCTCTCACTCCGTCACACCAATGTCTCTCAGCTGTTTAAAGTAATTCCTTTCCTTCCACCGCCTTCACACTTAACCTTTGCCCTCCTCTCTCCCTCTGGCCTTTTCTCTGTCTTACCTTCTAATTTATTCAATTTGCATTGAATTAAATGATTACCCCTTCCTCACCTTTATAACTTATGTGCCCTCACCCCACTCTCTCTTTGTTTCTACAGCCTATACATATGAATGAGAAGTGCTATAAGCATGACCCAGGCTGTTTCTCTTCAGGGATGAAGATTCCACCAGATACTGTGTGTGTCCATGTGCTTTTCAAAGTTTCTGAAGGCTTCCTGCTAGGCAGGGCAGCTGTTATGAACTAGGTTACACAAGGAAATAAGGACTCAAATGCACGACCCGGGAGCCAAAGGTAAAGTATAATTAATATACTTTATTGTACAAAAGGTAACAAAAGAAAAATCACTCTTTCGAGATGACAAAAAAAAGGTTTAAACAAGGAACAACAGAAAATCGCTCACAACGTGAGGAACTAAACTTATAATACGTTTCAGGAGCAAAAAATAGGCTTGAATCAAAACGAGCAAACGCTGAAGAGCAGAGTTCTGACATGAGGACAGAGGCCTGTACGACGAAGCAGGATTTTCGCTTAGCGGGCTAACTTCAGGGAAAACTCGGGGTTTCCGGTCCTACGACGCTGGTTCTCTTTTTAGCGGGCTAGATCTCCATGGTAACTCATGCTGAGCAGCTAACCTGCTCCAGAGCAGGTTAGGTTGCAGGCTAAGAGATCAAGTCAGTGAAAGCACTGCCTGTGTAGCAGGCCCCGCTATGCAGGGCGCGATGACAGATTATATTCCTGTAGAACAGGAGAAATTATGAGCAGAGAATGCCTTTTGCTGCTCGTTTGGCGGGTCTTGCCAGAATTGATTCACAATTGGCACAAAACAAAACACAATTGTTCTTGCCCTTTTCCTACTCTCAATATAAACACATGTTTATATGTTCATGTCTTCAAAATATACTTTTAACATGCTTGAAGTATTCAAAATAAACACATTTGTCTATAACCAAGTGTCATTAACTTCATGACTAAAAATAAGAATGTACTGTTAAGTACCTTTTCAGGATAACTATTAGCATTAGTCTAAAATGTGCTAGCATTAGCATCTAACAAGCATTTACAATAATTAAAGAACGACTGACCATAGTACACATAGGCTATAGATAATACAGAACACACATTGTCATTTGGAATATAAACACTGAAAATAGGTAGCTAATAAAGTGCACAGAAGCTATAAACAATTAACTTGCATTCACTTTCATCAGGGAGCGTGAGTCTACTACATCTAAATAGCGACCACCATTATACACACACAGCCACCACGAGGTGGTCTTCTACGCGGCATTAAACATAATAAACAACATCTAAACATCACTTCAAACTTAAGACATTGCGATTTATAACATTTGTGACAATCTGTACACATTACTGACCTGTAGAACAGGAGAAATTATGAGCAGAGAATGCCTTTTGCTGCTCGTTTGGCGGGTCTTGCCAGAATGGCAAGCTAACGACAGCTCCGTCATCACGTCAGACATTTTACGGCAGACGCGTAAATAATGACCAACCCCTTTGCGGCAGTGATACCCTGCCATCTACTGCCCCCTGCTGTCCATTGTTAAACAGGTCATATAAAATCATATTAAATATAAACATACAATTGTGATTACACTTTGTGTAGGTCACACCTGCTGACCAATCAGAGCTCAGTGTGCGGAGTTTAAAGCGATCAAGTCATATTACAGGATAGAGGAAATACAGAAAAACTGCCGTTGCAGGAAAGACGGCTGGCAAAAATCACCTGACTGTGTGAACGTGAACATTAATAAAATATCACCTCCCATCTTCAGAGCAATCTGACTATTATAACATTACCGTTAAGAAAGCTTAATTAAATATCTGCCACAACATAAGTAACCGGATCAGAGTAACATTAAGTACAGTCCGCGGCACTGTGAGTGCAGACGTCGATGTGTCCCATTATCATTCATATCACATCATAATGTATCATATATTTCCTTATCTGAGTCAGCTGAGCCGTATCTGGCCGTGCAACACTCACAGTGTCACATACTGTATGCAGAAGTATTATTTTAAGCAACACATTAAGTTGACGAAACACTCGAGTCAAATGTAATTAAAGTCAGATCCACTCGTGTCTTGGACGGGGCAGTGATTTCATAAACCTGTTAATGTACGCATTCAAACGCTTTTTCTGTTACCAGCTGTATTCACCTTGCAGGTGCAGCTATGTGGCTTTTATCCTGGATAAAGTGTTTAAGTCATGGATGTTTAAAGTTTAACTTCTTCATATTTGACTAATATTAAAGTTCACTTTTCATTCAGGAAGTATGACGCTGCGCTGTCAGTACGCTTGTCCATGTTTGTGATTGGTCGAATGCTCCAAATACCACCCCTTTCATGTGAACGCGCACCTAACTAGATAGGACACGGCTGGCTTGAGCGATCCACTTGATAACCCGCGTCGTAGTACAGCTTAGCGAGAGCGCGTATGTTTTGGATTGGGCCAACCGGCTAACTCAAACATATCCAGGTTAAGTTGAACCAGCTTCGTAGTACAGGCCTCAGGACAAGACGAACTGACAATAAACAGAGGGAAACAGGGGAATATAAACAGGAGATAACTGGGAACAGGTGAAAACAATCGGGCGGGGCTGGTGCTGATGAGCGCGGGAGAACACATTAGGAAAGGGAGTCAAGGAACCTGAAATGAGATGTGACAAATGAGTGACAAAACAAAACAGGAAGTGAAAGACAATACAAGAATAACAACATGAAACATGACTGACTAACACTTTTGGCGGTGCACAACAGCAGCCTATTTATACAGCACCTTTCAACACAAGGCAATTCAAAGTGCTTTACAGAAATGAAGAAATATTGCAGAATGGCATCTAAAACTGATTAAAAAGGAAAGAGAAACATAAAACAAGCCAATAAATGAAAAAAGTTAAGAGCCCAAAATACATCACAGCTTCCTGAAAAGTATTTCTCTCATAGACCTCCATTAAAAAAGCATTTGGACAATACAATAACTGCAAACAAGGCCATTCATCAATCCTAATTCTTATATACTGATGATTTTTAAACTTTCCCAGAACATAAAAAGTTCAAATTCAAGAGTGCGTGTGCGTGTGTGTGTGTGTGTGTGTGTGTGTGTGTGTGTGTGTGTGTGTGTGTGTGTGTGTGTGTGTGTGTGTGTGTGTGTGTGTGTGTGTGTGTGTGTGTGTGTGTGTGCTCAGTGCTTGCCTATTAAAAGCTCAGAGGAACTCTGGATGCTGGATGAGAGTTTATAGCTTGTAATCCCTGTAATGCTACTGTATGATGTCCTTTTTGTTGTTCTGTTTATGTTTTTATGTTTCATGTGGAACCTACTTGAGCAGGTCTCCCTTGAAAAAGAGATCAATGATCTCAATGGGATACACCTGGATAAATAAAGGTTTGAAATGAAATTACACCATAATCTTTGTACTGTCATGTCCTCTTTTATGACCCCTCTCCTCTCCTCCTCTGCACTCCTTCTCTGTTTTCAGTGGCCTCCCCTTCCTTTCCCCACAAACCATGTTCCCACCCCCCTCAGCGCGTTCTCACCTGGGGGTGTGATGGTGTGGAGGGTGCTGTAGAGCTCTTTGTAGGCAGGTGTAGTTTGGATCTGAGTGGACTGAAGGTTTGAAGGGTGTGATTTTTGGACTCTGAGCCTCTCAGAGATGTTTAAATGACACACCAGTAACAAAAGAGGCCATCTACTGTATGGCTCGTCCTCCTGTTCTGCTTTCTCTAAGGTTTCAAACGCTGTCCCATCTGTTTAGTAATATTCAGATCAATGTTTGAATGATAAACCTTAAATGACAAATTTTGAATAATTTAGAATCTTAGCAGCTAACATGTAATAAATAGCACATAGTACAGCTGAGATGTTATCAGTTAGAATAAAATACTGTATAAAATAATAGAAGGCCTTTATTGTCACCGTACCAAATATACAGTACAACCATTTTTGAAGTGCAACCCTGTCACAGTGCACAGTGTCCAAAACAGACAAACAATAAAAACACACCAGGAGGACAGATGCTAGATAACAATCATACAGGGGGAATACATAATTAAGAGCAATTGCTTAAAAAGATCTAAAGTGCATTAAAAAAGTGATAAAGTTCATCAGAGTTAGGGATTTAAAAGAGTATTGCACTTGGGCCTGTTGGTTTAGCAGCCTGTCTTTCAGTCTGTTGGTTCGTGTTTTAAAACTCCTGTACCTCCTACCAGAGGGCTAGAGAGAGAGCAGTTTGTGATCTGGGTTTGGGACCTACACTTGTTATGCCACAAACCAAATACAAATTAAAACACTCAAATGTTGAGGGGACATGAATGTGCCCAATTTCACTGAAACCCATCCTAAAGTTAAGATATTGGAGTCTCGACCAAGTGTGTACTTCAGAGAGACTGACAGTATTACAGCAGAGCTGCATGGCTAACAGAAGAAAACACATTGTGTGTCTCATTCAACTATTCTAAAGTGCTCCTAATGTATTGGTTAAATTCATCAACAAATTAGAATAAAGGAGGAAAAGCAATAATGAGGAATAAAAGTAACAGCATTCCTTACAAAATGTCTGTACTTGTAGTCCAAATAAATGTCTGATATTGTTGAATGGAAGGACCACACACATATCCACCTCAGGAATATTAACCAGTCATACCTGATAAACTCTCTCACTCTCAGAGTTAAAATAAATCTGTGTTTTTTTCATCCTGGATCCTCCCACTCTTTCTACTTCCTGTGTGTGACTGACAGGTTTAATATCTGCCTAGTCATCCTTCCCCCCACCACCTCCTCTGTCCTTCATTGTTCCCCCACCTCCATTCACACTTCCTCCACCCTCAGCCACTACTTTCCTTCTTTGTGAGAGTATGGAGTGGTGAGTGATGTCATATGGCCCCATCCAACCCCTGTGTCTTCTCTAACTGAACCTGGTGTTCATTCTGCTGCCGTCAGTTAAGATCATGACCATGGAGTCAGAAGACAATATATAATATACAGTACATCCAAGCAGTATGTAAAAGAACACTTCATCAAAAATCCTTAAACCAGACTTCTATGTCATGGTCTTCTTAACTCATTATTGGTGAAGAACAATTTATTTGAAGGAACAGAACCTATGGATTAACTGTGGAGTTGTGAATTAGTTGGTAGGGATCCAGAATTGCAGAAGTTTCTGTGGATGTTTTGATACATTTTGAGAATTTTTTTTTTTTAAAAGTTTGTTGCAACAACTTTTCAAGCCTGTAGGTTTTCGTTCTGTGTGCATCAAAAAACGTTGTATCACATTTCCCCAGTGTCTTTAAAGAAAGACATAAAACGAGCCAGTAAGGAAGCAATGGCCGAGTCTGGTGCAATAACCAATGCATGGACATGGTCACACATTGACATGACAATACATCTTTGAAATTGAACAAGGCTCTTGGAGGACTGCAGGAGCTGTGCTGTTAGTAAAGAGAAGCAGATTGTCCTGCAGGAGTTGTTTTAGACAGTACTGTGGACTTTTTCATGACCTTTCCTCTGCTGTGTAATGTTGCCACTATTGGAGTTCATGGCTGATTTCATGCTGTACGCAGACTCTGTCCTCACAGGCAGAGAAACTCCTTTAAAGTCCACATGGAGCGAGCGTTGGATAGTTTAAAAAGCAATTTTTGAATTTTTCTTAAACTGAAAAAAAGACCCAAATGTATTTTCATTGTGACCAGGTTAATTTACAAATGTGTTACACATTCAAAAAAACTGTGTTGAAAAGTGCACAGAAATGTGACATGTGACCTGTGCTTGTTTCATGTATTATTGTAAGGAAGGTTACATCAGATTGTGTGAAGCTATGACCAAAATGTTTCTCTTCTCTTCAGTAGAAGGTGATTTAACATACTTTGTGTATAAAATCAATTATTAGGGTTAGTCGTGTGCAAATTGAAATTGCGCATGATAACAGGTGGATGAAAACGCACTGTGTGAGGAACGCTTTGTGGTTGCTTGCCTTTTTTTTTGTTTAATAAATGTGTCATCCTTTAAATTGATAGATTTACACAGTATACATACGTGTACATTTTCACACACACACACACACACACACACACACACACACACACACACACACACACACACACACACACACACACACACACACACACACAGAACACCCCACTGGTCCACCCACATGCTGTCTTTGGTCAAAGTCAGGAACTGTGCCACCAGCTGTCCCCCTATTGGCTGCTGTAGGAGGTATGTGTGTGTGTGTGTGTGTGTGTGTGTGTGTGTGTGTGTGTGTGTGTGTGTGTGTGTGTGTGTGTGTGTGTGTGTGTGTGTCTGTGTGTGTGTGTGTGTGTGTATGTGTGTGTGTGTGTGTGTGCATGCATGTGTGCAGGTGTGTTTTTAGGAAGGGGGGGCCTCTCTCCCTTTAACTCAATGTATGTCTCTCAGTCTTTCTCTCTCCTCCACATCCAGGCACTTGAGCTCAAACTCATTCATAGGACAAACATGATAAAATACATGTATATATTTGACTGTTTGATACATATATAGTTTTTGATTATAGTATTATACTATATAATGATGAATTTTTTTCTGAGCGTCTCAGTAATGATCGGTCTGTGGACATTTCTCTCTGTAGTCCGATGTGGAGGAGCCATGAAGGTAAAACCCTTCTGTGTCTTACACTGAGCTATGGTACCTTTAGTGAGTGAAAAGTACACTGCCAGCCAACTACATCAGGGCTCGACAGTAACGGTTGCCAGGTTGCCATTGGCAACCATTCAGAAATAATGTCAACCACTTCTTGGCCTTTGGTTGCCATCAGTGGCAACCAGTTTTTAACATAAAGAAATAAGGACAGCAAACAGCAAAATGTGCACCCCAAAATAGATAAATGTTAATTATTTGTTGTATTAAGAGAGTAATATTTAATTATTGTTGTGACCAGTCGGAACCTGATACTTAAAGGGGACCTATCATGCAAAATGCACTTTTGTACGTCTTTTATACATGAATATGTGTCCCCGGTGTTCCAGGGAACTCACCAAGTGTCAGAAAACACAACCCTCTCTATTTTCCTCCATACCCAAATCTCTAAAAAAGGGGCTGCAACGGATCTGATAAAAACTGATCCAGATTTGAACACTGTCCTGACGTCAGGACGGTGGCGCTACGGCTATTGGGCCAACTCCACCAATCAGGAGGAGACAGCCACGGCATTGCCATTCGAAAGTGCTGGAGACGCTGTAGTACATATGCCAGGCCGCTAGATGGTGCTGTTGCTCACAGAATCAACCCTTGCAAAAACAGAGCTAACATTTTTCAAATTGAGCGAAATGAGGCATGGCTAAAATGCATGATCTGTTTGGTATTTTGAAAAAAAAAAAGTATAAATATGCCTTATATAGGTATGGTCCTACACTATATTATTCAAATATAGCATGATAGGTCCACTTTAAGTTGCACATGCATTGGTGTGATTACGGAGCCAGAAAGCGATGCACGTTTACTCGCGTGCACGGTGCGCCGTGTGTTTGTTTTACAAAAAAATGGCGAAGCAAATTAAGTTGTTTGACTGTGGGGTAAAAAGTTCGGCCAACCCGTCAACATCTCAAACGAATGTTCAAAGTGATTCAACTGATAAAGTGCAAGGTGAACCCGAACGAAAAGCAAAGAGGAAATGCGTAAAGTCTTGGGAGGCGAAATATTATGTACATTCTGCTCCGTTGTGCATTCACTTCCGGTAAAAGTTCCTTCAAAATAAGAGTCCTGATCGAATTACTACCAAAATAAAAATGCAAAACGAAACTTTACCATAGGAACATATTGGCATACAAATATAATCACTTCTATAAAAAGGTAACACATTTTAAATATAGTTAGACATTATTAAAGGTAATTTACAGCATTAATAATTAATATCTAATTCTTAACTGTGAATGGTTTTCATTTATTTAACATTAGACATTTATTAGTCTGGCCAATCCAAGACTTCAATGCTGAAGGGCCAATGGATCTATGGTGGGGATCAGCACAAAGGTCAAGAAAACCCACAATTGAAAGGGAGACAATGGATGACCAAGAAACTAGTGATCTGTGAAGAACATGGCAACAGCTGCACTACTGGTGTTTTGTATACCAGCAATTGAGGGTGGACAAGTTTACTACCAATTAAGTTTCAAATAATTGTGTTAATTACTTATTGTAAAGCATTTGAACATTCTTTTGTGTCACATGTTCATTATTAAGTTGATGTATCTTAATTATTTAAAATATAAGGTGACTAAAAATGGCAACCGTATTTTCAGTTTTGGCAACCAAAAGCTGATGCCTGGTTGCCAGCCTGGCAACCACTTTTAAAAGTTAGCGTTGAGCCCTGTACATGTATATGGATGACATATTGTGTCGTTTCTATTATTTAAAAAAAGAAAATGCTCCTCACATCATAGATACACTGTGTCTTATTTTCATTGAGATTGAGTGCAGATTTTTATTTCAGATTTGTATAAAGTTAAAGTTCTTTATTCTTCCCATGAACAACAGTCCCAGTGAAGCCATCTGCTAGTGAATATGAGAATAAAGTAGGAATAAAATGTAAAAGGAGTACTGTGGCAAACTGATGCAGCTGAAGTGAATAGACTGTAATATGGACATGTCAGGCACTAATGTGGTAATAGTTTATATGTTATAAGGACTGGTTATGGACAGGTTAGAACAGGATAGTCGTGCAAATACATATAATACTGTTGTGATGGTTTAACAGCTTATTATCAATACATATACGGCGATGTGTATATGCACTGAAAAAACTGAAACGTTGACTTTATAAAAATGTATATATTAGGTTCAGTTTAGGTTCAACGTTTCAGTCTTTTCAGTGTGTGATGTTCTTTGACCGTGTTAGTGTTTCTGTACTTGATTATTTTTAAGCAGGTATTATTGGCATTGTGGAAAAAGTGCAGGGACTTGTATCAATATAAGATTTCCAAATATGATAGTGCCCGTAATTCAATTTGGGTTATTTATTTGACTCAAACTGTGGAAGCTGTCTGGAGCTGACGATCAGCTGCTGAGTGTTCTCTGTTCATTTAGTGGGAATGCTGATACAGCATTCCAACTATATGTTATGCTACGGACAAAATTCTTATTATTCCATCCAATTATTTTGTCCGTCTTCTCCTCCCACATTCAACATCGCAGAAACTCCGTTCAAACATCAAAACGTTCAGCTCGGTCGGGAATCGATGGCTATTACTTTTATCATTCATAACTTTCATAATTCCAGTGATACATCCCATAATTCATCACATTTTTAACATTTTAACTTTAACATTGCGCAGCTCGTTAAGGCAGAGTGCGTGATGTCACAGCTAGAGGGTAGGACATCTTGAAATTTGCCTTCATATTTTTTTTAAAAACTGCCATAATTCCCAAACCCTTCACAGATATCTGTTATCGTTCTTCCACAAAACGTTCACATGTAAGAGGTTTATCTGTCATTCAGAACAATGCAAACCTTTGATCTTTTCATAGCTCGTTAGCTCAACTATAAACACCTGTGTAATGGAACACGATGATGTCATCACTCCAACTGACAGCAGTCAGTTCTAACTGTTCATTTCATACTCACACACACACACTCTCTCTCTCTCTCACAAACTCTCTCTCTCTCTCTCTTTCTCTCTCTCTCTCTCTGCCGCACCGGTCCATGCCTCAACAGCTCTACGCCAAATCTGAAATCTCACCATATGCCGTTTCCATGGAAACGCATCCCTCGCCATAAAACACGATGTCCCTTTAACATGAAAATGTTC
The DNA here is from genome assembly GCF_902827165.1 of Trematomus bernacchii. Classification (NCBI taxonomy): domain Eukaryota; kingdom Metazoa; phylum Chordata; class Actinopteri; order Perciformes; family Nototheniidae; genus Trematomus; species Trematomus bernacchii. The sequence goes on from NW_022987621.1 coordinate 127,022, forward strand.
AAAAAGTGCTCAAAATGCACATGTGTGCTAACAGTCCAGCTGTGAAGACATCTACGAGACAGTTTTGAGATTTCTTCAAATGCCATTGCCATAGCAACACAATGCTCGCCATGAAACACGGTTTTCTCATAACTTCAGTGAAAATGCTTCAAACGGCCCAAAACTTCACAGGTTTGGTAACGATGCAGCCATCAACGCATCTAAGTGTATTATGGGGTGTCATCAAATGTCGTTGCCATCGCGACAGATCATTCACCATCAAGTTAGTTCAAAAGTTTGCAGTTCAAATATTCTGCTGCTTTTCCAAGCCTTTGTACTTTCTTTTCTTCACTCATCACACATTCAAGCCAGTGTTCATGTATCATTTCAATCTAAATTCTTCACTTTCTTCTTACACATTACATTTCAGCATAGCAGTTTAGCGTCAGCATAAAGCATTCCAACTAGCAATTTCTTCAGGAATTGCATTCTCTAGTTATTATTACTATTACATGTCACTTGTTAGATGCTTTTATCCAAAGCGACTTACATACTCAATACTGTGGACAATCCCCAAAGGAGCAATTTGGGGTGAAGTGCCTTGCCCAGGGACACAACGACATGCTGACTGCAGTGGGGTTTGAACCTGTGACCCCCTGATCCCAACACCAAGGCTCTATCCACTGCGCCACATGCCTCCACATGTTCAGAGGCAGGCTTTGAAATCAGATGAGGTCGCTTTCAGCCACAGTCTCATCACATCTTCTCCCTGTCTGACACACACACACACACACACACACACACACACACACACACACACACACACCTCCACACTGTGACTCATCACACACTGGTAACACATCAAATCCTCTCTCTGACTTCTTTAATCCGTCTCACGGATGTTTCAATGAGTGTAGATTCTTGGCCATGATCCAAATTACCTTTCATATACTGTATATTTGAGTGGGTGTGGGTGTGTGTGTGTGTGTGTGTGTGCGTGCGTGCGTGTGTGTGTGTGTTTGTGTGTGTGTGTATGGGTGTGTGTGTGTGTATGTGTATGTGTGTGTGCATATGTGTGTGCGTGTGTGTGTGTGTGTGTGTGTGCGTGAGTGTGTTTGTGTGGTTTGAGTTTTGTGTGTGTGTGTGTGTGTGTAGTTTAAGTTACATTATATTCTGATGCTTTCTTCATTCTGCCCTCAGCAGCAGCAGCAGCAGCAGTTAGGTTGAATTAATTGAAAAAGAACACCATGGGCTCCTGCAGGAGGAACTAATTGATGTTTCAGACTCTGTAACAAGAAGGTCTGATGTTGGGCAGACTCTTTGCTCCTGAACAAACTGAAGCCCAGAGAAAATCAATCATTTGAAAACACAGAACAAAGCAAAACCTCAGTTCTTTCTCCATCAGAACAGGTGTTTCATGAGCCTCACTGGGCTGTTATCAGAAGTATTTGTACTACAAAATTAGAGCAAGGTGGAAAAAGAAAAGTAAAATAAATACTTATATCAGGTTATAAAGGCCAAACTGTAAAAGAGAAGATATATTTATCCAACATTCAGTGTTTCGGAAGCACCTGTGTTTGTGTTGATCAGTCATTTAGTTTTTTGACAAATTACCAACAAGGCAAGGCAAGGCAAGGCAAGTTTATTTATATAGCACTTTTCTGTACGCGACAATTCAAAGTGCTTTACAAAACAAATTAAAAGACTTTTTATGAATAAATACAGTAAAAACACATTATATAATGGCATTTTACAACAGGCATTACAAAGCAAAGATAATAAAATAATAAAAATAAACACCACAGGTGTATGTTTAAAAGGCATACTGTAGTTCGAATATGAGCAGCTCAATTAAAAGCAGCGGTAAAGAGATATGTTTTTAGTCTTGATTTAAAAATGGTAAGCGTTTCTGCGGACGTGCATGATTTGGGTAGTTTGTTCCAGAGTGTCGGGGCATAATAGCTAAATGCTGCCTCTCCATGTTTTGTTGTTACTCTCGGAACTGATAGCAGACCCGTCCCAGAAGACCTGAGGCACCTTGATGGCTCGTAATTGTGTAGGAGTTCAACAATATACTTTGGTCCTAAACCATGTAATGATTTAAAAACTAGCAATAGTACTTTAAAATCAATTCTTTGGCCGACTGGAAGCCAATATAAAGATTTCAGAACCGGACTGATGTGATCCACTCTTTTCGTGTTAGTGAGGACACGTGCAGCAGCGTTCTGAATCAGCTGCAGCTTTCTGATGGATTTTTTTGTCAGCCCTGTGAAGACACTATTGCAGTAGTCGAGTCTACTAAAGATAAAAGCATGGACAACCTTTTCTAAGTCCTGTTGCGACATTAGTTTTTTAATCCTCGATATGTTCTTCAGGTGATAGTATGCAGACCTAATGACTGTTGTAATGTGGCTGTTGAAATTCAGGTCTGAGTCCATCACTACACCCAGATATCTGGCTTTATTAGTGGTTTTGTAGTCTGCCGACTGAAGCTCTGCGATTACTTTTAATCGGTCCTTCTTTGCTCCAAAAACAATGATCTCAGTTTTTTGTTTGTTCAGTTGGAGAAAGTTCTGAGTCATCCAGTCAGTGATGTGCTCAATGCACTTGCTCAGTGTTCTAATCGGAGAATAGTCTCCTGGTGTAATTTTAAAATAAATCTGGGTGTCGTCTGCATAGATGTGATAGCTTAGATCGCTCTTTTTAATAATTTCAGCCAGAGGTAGCATATAAATATTAAAAAGCAAAGGTCCTAAGATGGAGCCTTGAGGAACCCCGCATGACATATTTGTCAAAGTTGATGTGTAGTTGCCTATTGAGACAACGTTTTTTCTGTCCTTTAAGTAGGTACTAAACCAATTTAGAGCTGTTCCTGAAACTCCCACCCAGTTTCTAGACGGTCTAGCAATATATTGTGGTCAACAGTATCAAAGGCAGCGCTGAGATCTAATAATACTAACACTGATATTCTGCCACTGTCTGTGTTTAAATGAATGTCATTTAAGACCTTTACAAGTGCAGTTTCAGTGCTGTGGTTTGGTCGAAAGCCCGACTGAAACACATCAAAACCGTCATTTAAAAACATGAAATGACTCAACTGTTGAAAGACAACTTTTTCAATCAATTTGCTTAAAAAAGGAAGGTTTGATATTGGCCTGTAATTATTCATTACGGTTGTGTCCAAGTTATGCTTTTTTAGGAGCGGTTTAATTACTGCAGTTTTCAGGGCCTGCGGAAATACACCTGTTTGAAGAGACTTGTTTACTATGTGTAGTATATCTGAGGCCAAGCAATGAAAAACAGTTTTGAAAAATCCTGTCGGAATAATATCGAGGCTACAGGAGGAGGATTTCAGATGTTGAATAATGTCTTCCAGGTCATTAGCATTTATCAGATGGAATTGTGTCATGATGTCTGGATTGACTTTAGGTGAACATAGGGGCAGTACATTTGCTGTACCTGATGCAGAGGCACTGACTGCCTGTCTAATTTTCATGATTTTGTCAGTGAAGAAGGAGGCAAAATCATTGCAGGCCCTGGTGGATAGAAATTCTGAAGCTACTGACACTGGGGGGTTTGTTAGTCTGTCGACGGTAGCAAACAAGGCACGTGAGTTGTTTTTATTTTTGGTAATGATGTCAGAAAAGAAAGACTGTCGTGCCTTTTTTATTTCCCGATTATAGACGGAGAGTCTCTCTTTATATATTTCGAAGTAAACTTGGAGATTTGTTTTTCTCCACCTGCGTTCAGCTTTTCTGCACTCAGTTTTTGCTGTTCTCACAGTCATGGCTTTTCTCCATGGAGATATTTTCTTGCTAGATACTTCCTTTGTTTTAATGGGAGCAATGGTATCCATGACATTTGTTATTTTGGAATTAAAATGATCAACTAGCTCATTTACTGAGAAGTTAGGATGGGCAATTGAGGGAGTAAAACTCTGGGCAAACATTTCCTCTGCATTTTCAGTTAAGTGGCGTCTAGTGGTTACCTCTTTCTTAACAACTGTATGGACGGTAATAGAGCCCTCAAAGAAAACACAGGAATGGTCGGAGAGCGCTACATCAGTCACCACAAGCTTAGAAATGTTCCGACCCTTTGATACAATTAGGTCCAGAGTGTGCCCCTTATTGTGCGTCTGACCCTTCACATGCTGAGTCAGTCCAAAATTGTCGATAACACAAAACAGTTCTTTAGCCCCTCTGTCCTGGGGATTGTCAACATGGATATTAAAATCACCAACAATGACTAGACGGTCAAAGTCAATACACACTATAGACAGTAACTCGGTAAAATCATCAAAAAAGCTTGCACAGTATTTGGGTGGTCTGTAGATGTTTAGGAAAAGAGCTCGAGAGGAGCATTTCAGCTGAAGGGCCACATATTCAAAAGAAGTAAAGTTTCCATACATAGTCTGCTTGCATTGAAATAAGTCATTAAACAAAATTGCAACTCCAACAGCATCAATTGTCTTAGATTTAAATGACAGCGGCCCACAGACTATGACTGTTGCTAAAAGCAAAGAGGAAGAAGTAATGTGCTATATTAAAAAAGTATAAAGAAAATGTATATGTGGGTCCACAAATGTCTGATGTTCACTTCCTGGTACACACTAAAGGTCAATATTAGTTTCTTGATACCATGTATGAATTACTAAGTGGTTATACTGAAATGATGCCATTGGCAGGCTACTTACCTTATTATAGGTGTCATTAAACAAACTCTACCTTACTTGTTCCAAATCATACCCGGGATGTTTCTGCACATAACACAAAGCTGAGCCAGGGTGTGTGTTCTAAACAGATTCATGTTCCTGCTGATCAGAGAACTCTTATACATGTCTGGCAGATCTACTACTCTATTAATGCATCAAGGAAGCGTTTGCTTTTAAGCTACTGTATATGTAAACTCTATGCTTTCCGCTTCTATATAATTGGTCAGGTATTTTTTGGCTCAGGGGAGAAATGGTGGTCGACCAATCATACGTTTTAGATTGCTGGTCTCTGCAGTCAACATGCCTTGGTGTCCTTGGGCAAAACATTGGAACCCCAAACTGCTCCTGTAAGCATGTCTGCAGTATTGTAGTTTATGTAAGTCACTTTGGATAAAAGCATCAACCAAACGGAATGTTATATTATCACATATAAAGTATTATATGATATATTCTCAGTGCATCTGGTAGCAGGATGCCCCTTTTTATGTAATTGTGTTTGTTTCATAAGAGGTGCCAGCTTTCAGCCTGATTTTCGGCTGCATGTCTAAGTGTGCCATGTGTAAGAAGCTTAAAGAGCATCCTGCTCTTCATCCCTGCAGATGAGTTTTTATTTAGCAAACACTCCTAAAGCTGTTTGTGTTGTTGTGAAACATGTTGCTTCAGCTTGAGTCATTTGCATACTGTAAAACTGATGTGATGTAAGCCTTTGTATGATCAGCATATATATGTGTGTATGTGTGTGTGTTTTGTGTTTTGTGTGTGTGTGTGTGTGTGTGTGTGTGTGTGTGTGTGTGTGTGTGTGTGTGTGTGTGTGTGTGTGTGGGTTGAAAAAAACGCTTTAAAATCTACACTGAATTGCTTTACCTAGTGCAGGTTGATAAGTATGCTTCAGATGCTGTTCACTAGCAGGTCGCTACACGCTAGTGTTTGCTAGCGCTGACAATCAAATGAAAGGATGTGAGAATGCCGACGTCATCGTACGACTGCTAGATCGTCCCTGTGTCGCCAACTCGAAATCTGATTGGTCAATGCAACAGTTTCCTTGCCATGTATTTTACACTACAAGGTCTGCTCTGTTGATTCTGAAGGCCTCAGGAAGATTTCTTTGACCCATCAACACATTCTGAATGAAATATGATTGGATAAAAAAGCTCCAACTTTCCATTACTGGACACAGCGCAACCGAGCGCAACACAGAGAACAGCTATGAATTCAGGAGAATAGACTATTGGAAATAATTGAATGCATGTTAATGAAAAACTATATTAAAAGGTTAGTCAGTGATTCTGATAGTGTTTAGGCCAGCAGAGAACATGGACACCTTGCTTTAGTATTGGTTGCTGTTCATACATGAATACTAAAGACATACAGTACACTGTAAAAATATTCACCGTGAATTCACAATAAATACTTGGCCAAATGTTGCATGACTTTCACAGTAAGATTCACAGCAATTTACTGTGAATGTCTTCACAATAATGTATTGTAATTTCACACCCATGATATTACAATACATTGCTGTGAATGTCTTCACAGCAATGTATTGTAATTTCACACCCATGGTATTACAATGCATTATTGTAAAGGTAAAACTGTATACTGTAACTTCACAGCTTCAATGACTAAGGAATTACTGTGATATTACAGTATGTTACTGGGGAATTACATCATTTTGTTGTACATGCATTACAACAAGGGCCTGTACTTTTACATTTCTATTGTGAAAGCAATGCAGGAGTTGCCAGTAATTTACTGTGAATGTACAATGTGTACTGTGAAAGTAATGCAAAAGAGTTGCCAGTAATTTACTGTGAATGTACAATGTGTACTGTGAAAGTAATGCAGATGAGTAGCCAGCAATTTACTATCAATTTACAATGATAGACGTGCATAACTGTAGTCCCCAGCTCCGGTCCTTCCTGGAGGAAGCTCATACAATGGTTTCCTGTCAAATACTATTGGATGACATGACTAATCACGTCATCCACATACAGCAAGCAAAAATGCACAAAAAGCATCTCACCCAGTCCAGTTGGGTCAAATCAAATAGGCTACACTGTAAAAAAGAAAACTGCCAAACAAAAACCCTTAAATTAAAGTAAAATACTTTCACTGAAATAAAGTGCTAAAGCAATTAATAAACAGGAATTGTCCTTAAAGATTTTACAGGAAAACATTGTAGTGTTACAGATGTTTCCTCTCTTTTCAAAATCCATTGTCTTAAAATGTTACATTCAAATACCTTAAATAAAGTTCTGATGAGAAAAACTGTTTTTTACATTTTTTTTATTAGATTTTTATGATCAAACACAAAAGTAAATGCAGAACCTAAAGTTCTACAGGTAGAATACTGTTATTTTACAGCTTTTTCTAACATTTTCCAATCAAAGACGTTCAATAAAAAGACAGCACAAAATGTTCTGTAGGGAACAATTACTATAAAAATGTTAAAACTTAAAATATAAAAATATTTGTAGAATTATACAACCATTAATGAATACAGCATTTAATATTTAAACATCTACTTATAAACAGTATAAACAAAAAGTAAGTTTAATTTTTTAAGATTACTTTGAAACATTCTCAACTGAAAATAACAGAAATTACAAAATGGCGACATATGTTCACATTGTCCATTTGAAGGAGCAGTGTGCAGGATTTAGTACGTCTAACAATGGTAGGTTCCAACCAATGGATAACTTGTTCACTCACCCTCCTATCCCAAGTTTGTAGGAGAATGTATATTGGCTGCAAAAAACTTGAGGCCCAATCATGTTTCCTCTGTCCATTCTGCGCTACTGTAGATGTGGCAGTGCAACCTAGAGGACAAAAAGACAACAATTAGTAAACCATAATGATGAATGTTATTATCAGCAGCTGCCAATAGATCCCCCATCTTGTATGATGGACCTTTGAAGCAGGGTTGGAAACTTAAACACACTATTGATTGTAAAAACAGTTCTTGATGGCATCCCAAGGGAATTGATCAAATGCTAAACCCCTTCCAGAAAACTTTCTAATACCTTAGAAACTACAACTAGGCGCTGGCACGAATGCAGTGCTTCAGCTTCCTACAACTTTAAAGCTGTGTGGATGTGGCTCTATGAAGAGTTGTTCATATTTTTCTCATTCATTTCATAAGTTTAGAAGCGGGGAACATAGTCTAACAACAGTTAGCTTTTGTTAATGTTACCTTGAGGCAAACTTGTGAGACTTGTTTCTGAAATCCCTTTCTCTTAAAGTGAATAAATAAAAAAACCCTTACCCTAAAACTAACCACTGGATTGCTTGTCTAACATGACCTAGTCCATAAATGAGGTAAGGGTGGGAACAATCAAACGCACTCTCGCAGGCACTGCGTGTTAGCGAAGTACAACTGGGATTTCGAAGAGGAAGATATGCTTGGTCAATTCTTAATAAAAAAGCAAAAGTAACAAATTGAGCACTTGAGTTTTCATTAGCAGCGCCTAGCTACAGCTGCGGAGCTTCGGTCAATACCGCTAACAGTCTATTTCCTTAAAATGGTACATATCGCTGAATCTATATTTTCATCTTCAGTTGATGAAATCTGCATAATGTCCCTGTACAATAAGATTCGAGCATTTTGTAATCCAGTGAGGAAATTCAAGACCAGTAAATATTGATTGATTAAACAACACTGAATACAATTGTAGGGTTTTCTTCAAACTCAGACTCTCTGCTGCGGCTGTACCTCAAAAGACAAAACAATTGTCTGATACGGTGGCCCGGAAGTGCAAGACACCACAGCATTTCAGAAAACACCACAGCATTTCAGAAAACACAACAGCATTTCAGAAAACACCACAGCATTTCAGAAAACACAACAGCATTTCAGAAAACACCACAGCATTTCAGAAAACGCAACAGCATTTCAGAAAACGCTACACCATTTCAGAAAACACAACAGCATTTCAGAAAACGCTACACCATTTCAGAAAACACAACAGCATTTCACAAAACGCTGCAGCATTTCACAAAACACAACAGCATTTCAGAAAACACAACAGCATTTCAGAAAACACAACAGCATTTCACATTGGACGGAAAGGGTATTCCTTTAGGGAGAACACTTCTTGTTTGTGATTGGACAGAGCCAGCCAGAGAAGCACTGCTGTGATTGGTTGTTTTTGCTGCCAGTCAAGAAATGACGCTTCGTGATCGGTCAGCACCCGACAGCCAACATGTCCCAACACATCAACCGTTAGCTGTTAGCACACACTCAGAGCTCACAGCTCCTCATATCTGTTCAGAAACGGGACAAAAGTTAAACAAGTACAAACCATAGACTGTATATGTCATGGCGAATACAGTGGCTGCTTTATTTATGTCTGTATGACGTTGTTGTGAGTGTGGACGGAGCAGCTACAGGTTAGTTTAGCCTGATGGATCCGATTCCATTCAGAAAACACGCATTTTAAAAGCTTTTCGCCTGCCGTCTTGTCTGCAGACTTGTCAAAGCATTAATTCATGGTTTTTACTAACCGGTATCAGTATGTAGTTACTTCGGCATCACTTTGAAACGTGTATTACAATTAAATCACGGTCAATATGTTCATTTTGTTGTCGAGTTTCACCGCAGCTGTCAGTGTTTACTCCTGTCATTCAAACAAGACGTGCTGGAGAGGGGGCGGATCGATCAGGCTAAACTAACCTGTAGCTGCTCCGTCCACACTCACAACAGCGTCATACAGACATAAATAAAGCAGCGACTGTATTCGCCATGACATAGACAGTCTGTGGTTTGTACTTGTTTAACTTTTGTCCAGTTTCTGAACAGATATGAGGAGCTGTAAGCTCTGAGTGTGTGCAAATAGCTAACGGCTGATGTGTTGGGACATGTTGCGCTCGGGTGCTGACCAATCACGAAGTGTCATTTCTTGACTGGCAGCAAAAACAACCAATCACAGCAGTGCTTCTCTGGCTGGCTCTGTCCAATCACAAACAAGAAGTGTTCTCCCTAAAGGAATACCCTTTCCGTCCAATGTGAAATGCTGTGGTGTTTTGTGAAATGCTGTTGTGTTTTCTGAAATGCTGTTGTGTTTTCTGAAATGCTGCGGCGTTTTGTGAAATGCTGTTGTGTTTTCTGAAATGCTGTTGTGTTTTCTGAAATGCTGTTGCGTTTTCTGAAATGCTGTAGCGTTTTCTGAAATGCTGCGGTGTTATCTGAAATGCTGTTGTGTTTTCTGAAATGCTGTGGTGTCTTGCACTTCCGGGCCACCGTAGTGTGATGATCTTTGTTGAAAAAGGTCTGATTGTCCTGTACATGTACAATGTGGGGTATTTTTAAATACTTTACTAAACCACATTGAATATTATGTTAGACACAAGTTATTACTCACATATCAAAGTCTTTTCATCTGCAAGATGGAAGAATAGCTGGGTGCTGCCTGGAGAAACTGATGAGGAACACAGGCTGGCGTCAGCAGCTTTCCACACAGCCATCACATCTTCTCTTCCATAGTCTTTACTGTCCACTGGTGCTCTGTCAAAAGAGTGAACATCACAGCTGTCATGTTAACCCTTTGTTACACAACATACAACCAACATGCGTCAAAAGTGACCCGAATTAGTTTTAATTGTAAATATCTTTGCAATAAATTACTTTAATCATTCAGGATTCCAGGTATTCCTCAATTAACCTGTTTTGGATCAACACCAAATTTTAATTTTTCCTTTCTTACTTTTTGAATACAAATCATGTTTGTATCACTACACTTCACAACATGGGTAAAAAATGATCCGTATTATTTTGCTATGTTATTTCATGCATGGCTGAGTGTTTCTTTACTATACATTTTCAAATCTATTCCTTTAGTCATTAATATTCAAAGTATTAATTAAATGCCTTGTTTTTGATTACCACAAATCATTATTTTCATTCTCCCATTCTTAAATGATGAACTAAAATAGTTTAGGCCAAGTGTGATAAAAATGCAAAAAAAAATACATACTATAATTTTAGCAGTGATTTGGACCAAGCATGTATGATGTAGTAATACAAAAACTATTTTAGTTCACAGTGTGTAGTAGTTCACTACTGCTGTGAAATCCTTGCAATGTTTACAATGTTGTTGTGATATTACAGAGGATTTCGATTGCAGTATTTTATTGTGAAATAATAGTTAAATGCTGTGAAATCCAAGGATACAGTCCTTTTTACATGTATTTGTTACATGTAAAAAAATACATACTATAATTTTAGCAGTGATTTGGACCAAGCATGTATGATGTAGTAATACAAAAACTATTTTAGTTTACAGTGTGACATTAGCTAGTCATGTTAGCTTGTAATATATATACAATATTTCTCTGTAATATGATACTCTTAAATGCTGTGAAATCCTTGCAATGTTTACAATGTTGTTGTGATATTACAGGGGCTTTTTATTACAATATTTCTCTGTAATATGATTATTAAATGCTGTGAAATCCTTGCAATGTTTACAATGTTGTTGTGATATTACAGAGGATTTTGATTGCAGTATCTTATTGTGAAATAATAGTTAAATGCTGTGAAATCCAAGGATACAGTCCTTTTTACATGTATTTGTTGGGATATTACAGGGGGCCTTGATTACAATATGTCACTGTAAAATAATACTGTTAAATGTAGTGAAATGCTGGTAAATTTTTACAGTGTACTGCTGAGCTTCTACAGCTAACATTATATCATAAAACTCTGCACGTCAGATGTGGATGAATCCTGCAGAAGCCTCTGGCTCTCGTTATGCAGCCCTGATCCCAGTGCTGCTCCTCAGAAGCTGCTGTTAGATTCTCAGGCCGTTATCATCTTTGTTATCTTATGAGCTTCACTGATATCATTGCTCTCAAAATTGTCTGAAAAAAAGGATTCAAATCTCTGCAGCAGAAACAGAGATATCATTTTTTTATCGACACATACCTGTCAAAACCTATACTAGCCACAATGCATCTTGGCTGATAACAGTTTGGTCCGAGATCAGTGCTATGCTACCACCTGCTAAAGAAGTCTGTATCTTCTAGCCTGCAGCAGATGTGAGAAGGGATGCAGAGCTCAGATCACTCTTTCTAACTCCTCACTGAATATTTTCATCCAGAATTTGTATCTATAAGATTTCCTGGATCTTCCTCGGAAGCAATCATAGATACAGCTTTTCACATAATATGCAGTGGTACTCCCAAACACCCGCAGACCAGTGACGTGCGGTGAGGTTCATGGCCGGTGAGGCACTGACTCTTTCAGAGTCAGATTTACAAATATTATATTTTGACCTTAATCGAAATATTCTGTTATTTTCAAAAGCTTTTTTAGTCTGATGTTTCGATTAATTTTAAACAGACCCTTCAACAAAAGGATACCCAACATTTTAATATTGGATTGTTCTCTCTTAGTAAGATCCCATTTTCATTACAATTGTGGTCTTACCTTGACTTGAAGATGAAGTCCATGCTATCCTTCTGGACAACAATCTCTATTACTTTTTTGTAAAAGTCCTCCTTATCTTCCTCTAGTTTCAAAAGTCTAGCTTGTTGTTTGCGTCTACCGTCTCTGTGTAGAATAACAGTAGCAACAAGAACCTGTGGGCTCACGTGCGCCCCCTTCAGTGCGGCAGAGGTTATGGCTGCCTCCCCTGGTGCTTTTTTCATTGCCGTTGTATGATGAGACCAGCAGTGGCGTAGCCACCATAGGGCCAGGGTGGGCCCAGGCCCACCCAGTTTACTCATTGGCCCACCCTGAGAAAGCTTCGGTGTAAATTTTAAATTTTAAATTTTAAAATGTTTAAATTTCTTTATTATTATTATATAAAAATGTATTCACCTATTGAGAATATCCAAGCATTCAAAGTGAAATTCAAGTGAACAAATATCGAGTTGAATTAATGTTGTATGTGTTTTATCCTCTGAACCGAACTCATTTACGGTAAAAACTGGTTGTTGGTTCCGGCGCGCGCCATAGTAACGTGAGAGAGGCAGAGAGCTGCCTGCAGGGACGCGCTTTTCTGTAAAATGTGCAGACATTTCCCCAGCCCAGGAGCTGAAGGTGCATTTACGAGGGATGGATATGTAGACTGTTGGAGAGACATCAAAAAAGCGAGGACCACTGAGTCCATGAGCAGGTTTGAATGCTACAACCTATTGTTGCTGTTACCTAGTGCAATACAAGAGTAAACTAGAGAATGCAATTCCTGAAGAAATTGCTAGTGGGAATGCTTTATGCTGAAAAGCTGACGCTGAATTGCTATGCTGAAATGTAATGTGTAAGAAGAAAGTGAAGAATTTAGATTGAAATGATACATGAACACTGGGGGCTTGAATGTGTGATGAGAGAAGAAAAGAAAGTAAAAAGGCTTGGAAAAGCAGCAGAATATTTGATATGCCAGCTTTTTAACTAACTTGATGGCGAATGATCTGTCGCCATGCCAACGGCATTTGATGACATCCCATAATACGCTTAGATGCGTTGATGGCTGTGTTACCAAACCTGTGAAGTTTTGGGCCATTTGGAGCATTTTCACTAAAGTTATGAGAAAACCGTGTTTCATGGCGGGCATTGTGTTGCCATGGCAACGGCATGTCCCGTAGATGTCTTCACGGCTGGACTGTTAGCACACATGTGAATTTTGAGCATTTTTTTAACATTTTCATAGGAGTTAAAGGGACATCGTGTTTTATGGCGAGGGATGCGTTTCCATGGAAACGGCATATGGTGAGATTTCAGATTTGGCGTAGAGCTGTTGAGGCATGGACCGGTGTGGCAGAGAGAGAGAGAGAGAAAGAGAGAGAGAGAGAGAGAGAGAGTTTGTGAGAGAGAGAGAGAGAGTGTGTGTGTGTGAGTATGAAATGAACAGTTAGAACTGACTGCTGTCAGTTGGAGTGATGACATCATCGTGTTCCATTACACAGGTGTTTATAGTTGAGCTAACGAGCTATGAAGAGATCAAAGGTTTGCATTGTTCTGAATGAGAGATAAACCTCTTACATGTGAACGTTTTGTGGAAGAACGATAACAGATATCTGTGAAATTTCAAAACGTGAAGCATGTCAAGGAAGTTGAGTATCTGAAGTGTACTTTTTGTGTACTTTCGGGTTAATAATGTGGCCTTTTTGGCAGTTTAACTAAAGGTGTGCGGCTGCTGCTGTGAGGAAATATCTGCCTGAAATTACAATGGGCTTTAATGGAGACATGTTGAACGTTTTTGTCACTTCATGCCCTCAAGAGGCATTTTGTTTAATTATTTTGCTTAATTATTTGTCATTTTTCAAGCTACGAGATGTTTTCCTACGTTTGTCACGAAAAATTATGTCTCAAGAATGTAGGGTTTGGGAATTATGGCAGTTTTAAAAAAAAATATGAAGGCACATTTCAAGATTTCTTACCCTCTAGCTGTGACATCACGCACTCTAGTTAATGTTAAAATCTGAAGAAAACCTCTTTAACAAGGTCTGAACAATGTTTAATATCTCTAAAAGTAAGAATCAGATTTAAAAGTTGTGTTACACGAATAATGTCAGAAAGATGTGTGACATTTTAAAGTTGGAATGAGGTTTCTGAGTGAAAGTATGAATGAACAGTTAGCAGTTGAAGTCTGAAGAATATCTCCATTGACTTCAATGTTAAAAATGTGATGTATTATGGGATGTATCTCTGGAATTATGAAAGTTATGAATGATAAAAGTAATAGCAGTCGATTCCCGACCGAGCTGAACGTTTTGATGTTTGAACGGAGTTTCTGCGATGTTGAATGTGGGAGGAGAAGACGGACAAAATAATTGGATGGAATAATAATAAACTTTTTGTCCGTAGCATAACATATAGTGGGAATGCTGTATCAGCATGTAAATAACGATTGTAAATAACCCAATTTGTGTTCTGTGAAACTGAAAAGGATATTACATTGTTTTTGTTACTTTCGTTGCAGTTGTAAATACGTCTTAAATGTAATTTAGGTTAACTTCCTGTGTTATTTAGATGCTTTTATTTTGAAGGCGAGTTTACGCTGTTGACAGGAAGTTGTTGTTGCTATGGAAACAACGTGACGGAGATTAATCTACATATAAAGACGGAGAAAGTAAAGGATAAAGTTTATATTTAAGATTAGCACCCCCCGAAGAGGCACAAGGTTGGTATTAACTATAATATAAAAATGTAGGTTGTGTCCTAATTCGTTTGTATGCTGTTTTGTAGCTTTGCTGTCTGTTTACAGTTCACATTTGGTAGTATGCTAAAGTGATTCTTATACGGATGGAGCCTACATTTATTTGTTATTTTTGTGTCTTTATAGCTCTTACGTTGATATTGAAGAATTCATATCATCAGTCAGGTCTTCGACCATTATTCGGAGGGAAATGCTACAACGATGCTTGGCAATGGGCATTATTATTATATATTATTATTATAGGCCAGGCCTACTTTAAAGTCATTTTTCCACCTATTTTATACAGGGTGGGCCAGCTTGTATAAAATAGTACATTTCTGCCTACGCTACTGGAGACCAGTGAGCCTAAATATCATATACGTGAAATAAGTTATTAAGAGACTATGGATGGCGAGGACACATGTAATAAAGGGATCTACAAACATTACATTTGTGACCTACAGTGAGATGGTAACAGGCATGCGCTTAGTGCCCGTGCTCCAGCCAGTTTCTGTAGGGTTACGTGAGGCAGAGCTGCCTCACTTCTCATCGCGCATGTAGTTGTAGCGGAGCTCGGCAAATTTGCCGATTTCTACTATAAAAAGCGATTGGAATCATACAGAAATCCCATTTACAACACAGATCAGTGGAGACATTCTATTATTATTATTATTTAGTTTTTCTTTAGTTTTTTTCCGGTTGCATTGGAGTACGACAGGTGAGGCTCTGCCTCCCTCTCCCCTGACTGCACGTCGCTGCCGCAGACATACTCTGATATGTAATGGTAATATGGGCTTTTGTGCAGAATGAGTCATTTTAATTTCAGTACTTTAAGTACTTTTTGATGCTTTTACTTATCATGACTTTTTCTTGTAGTGTAGTATTTTACGATTACAGTATTTGTACTAATACCTAAGTAAAGGATCTGAGTACTTCTTCCAACACTGAGTCCTGCTCAATGTGATGTAAATACTATATTATGAATCGTTTCCAAGAAATGAGCTGGTACCCTGCGGACTGATCTCTGACTCTCATGTTTCTCCTCCTCTGAGGTACAGAGTTTATTTTAGATGGCAGCAGGGTCAGTGGCTGTGACCGTGTGTCATTGTTGCTGCAGGATAACGACACAGTATATGTGTAGCACTGCTGTTATTTAGCATGGGAGCACACACATCAGAGGTTACACATAAAGTACACACACACACACACACACACACACACACACACACACACACACACACACACACACACACACACACACACACACACACACACACACACACACACACACACACACACACACACACACAGACACACAGACAGACTGAAATAAACTGTTTGGGTTTTCTTGATGACTTCCTCTCATTCCTCCAAACATGGCCATGTGTCATGGCCAATAATGTAGAAAGTTAAACAACCCCCACGCTGTGTTACTGCAGGGAGCTCCTCTGTGTGTCAGCATGTTCAGAGTATTGTGTCTGGGGTCTGCCTCTGTTATCTGACCGCCTGCCTGCTCCATCGTCTGGCTGCTCTGCCTGTTCACACTCTGTGGCTCAGACATGGGGTGCTGGGGGGTCTTCTTTTAGCAACACATTCACAACTACAGCAGACTCATCCTAAAATCAATTCTCTACACACAGCTCAATAAGAAAAGGTGAAAGGTGGTCTCATCATTTATCACACTTTTATAAAGCAGAGTTTCCTGTATATCACATATGGTATTTTATCAGGAAGAGCTCCTTGAGCAAAGACATAAATGAGCAAAAAATAAAAGATGGGTTTAGTAGTATGGAAGATTACAGTAGCTGCAAACAGATAGACACACACGACAGAACGCAGGATCCACCCCAGTCCAGGGGCGGACTGGGCGGAAAAAGTGGCCCGGGGATTAATTGACAGACAGGCCCACTTAATGCGCGGCATGTATCGGCCGGCCGGCGACGAAAGTATGTCACTTAACAAAAAACCCTATGCATTTTATGTTATTTTGGACCATTATTCATATAGTAATCACATTACCTGAGCCCTTGAGTTGCCTAGAGCAAAAATAGTTACAGCATATATTTAGTGATTTTAATGTTAACAGATCATTGATGCAATAACATTTGGACGCAATTCGCCTGACTTGACACATGGAATAAAACATGGGTGTAGGAAGCATCCTCAATGTGGGTGAGACAATTTGACAGGGGGTGTGGGCAGGTGGTGGACCTCACCTCCTCTAGAGGGGTCCGGGGGCATGCTCCCCCGGGAAGATTTTATTTTTAAATGTTGAAGTTAAATGCATCAATCTGGTGCACTTTAAGAGCAAAATTAGGGACTAAATCTATGGATACATCTCTCAACACCCATATGAAACAGAACTGTAAACAGATTGACTTTTTCTTTCAACATTTATTTGAACAGCAAGTGGAGGCAAAAGTGACTGCACCCAAAACAATAAACCTGCTAGCTAACTAGCCTAAACTCAGTAACAGAATGTGGGCAACACGTTCTTCTCCACAGCCGCGCGACCTCTGAGTCAGACGTCACTTCCCCCTTTTCTATCCTACGGGTGCAGCCACTCCCCCTGAACCCCGTTTCTCTGCCAACCCCCCTCCCCCTCCCCCATGCAAGCCCCTCCCTCTGAACCCAGGGCTCGCTACAATACTGTATACTGTATACACAAACTATACAAAAACGCCTTTATGCTTTGGAGCTTGTTTATCCATCTGTAAGCAACTGCCAGCTAGGTCTCTCAGTCACTCACTCCTGATCGTTCACTGCGCAGTGACAGCTGCTACGGGCCTGATGTGTGAAAGTGAAACTATCTGATAGATAGAACATATGTAGCCTATCAAAATGGCCCAGCCCAGCCCAGTGGGGTGTGGGCCACACTGGGCCACTCCCAGGGAGTGGCCGGAACACTTACAAATGTGTGCCGGTAGGATTTAGGCAAACATTTAAAAAATAATTTTTTTTTTTATTTCCACGGTCCACGCACAGCACCGGCCCACCAGGAAAACTCCCGGTATTCCCAATGGCCAGTCCGCCCCTGCCCCAGTCTTATGCCACCCAAAGATAATAATAAACAGAGAGCACAAAGGAATCATATTAAAGGAAAATACTGGTTGATTTTCATATTTTCTGCAGCTAATACATTTCCCAAGCAAATAATTACCTTTATTGATTTCCTTGGTTTCAGGTTATTCTTGCTGAATATAAAATATTTTTTTAAAAGAGGATATATTCTGCTCATTTTCAGGTGTATATCAGTATGTAGTGTCTCTACTTTAAAGAGTCCTCTCCTGCTGATGTTCAAGTGTATATCAGTATGTAGTGTCTCTACTTTAAAGAGTCCTCTCCTGCTGATGTTCAGGTGTATATCAGTATGTAGTGTCTCTACTTTAAAGAGTCCTCTCCTGCTGATGTTCAGGTGTATATCAGTATGTAGTGTCTCTACTTTAAAGAGTCCTCTCCTGCTGATGTTCAGGTGTATATCAGTATGTAGTGTCTCTACTTTAAAGAGTCCTCTCCTGCTGATGTTCAGGTGTATATCAGTATGTAGTGTCTCTACTTTAAAGAGTCCTCTCCTGCTGATGTTCAGGTGTATATCAGTATGTAGTGTCTCTACTTTAAAGAGTCCTCTCCTGCTGATGTTCAGGTGTATATCAGTATGTAGTGTCTCTACTTTAAAGAGTCCTCTCCTGCTGATGTTCAGGTGTATATCAGTATGTAGTGTCTCTACTTTAAAGAGTCCTCTCCTGCTGATGTTCAGGTGTATATCAGTATGTAGTGTCTCTACTTTAAAGAGTCCTCTCCTGCTGATGTTCAGGTGTATATCAGTATGTATTGTCTCTACTTTAAAGAGTCCTCTCCTGCTGATGTTCAGGTGTATATCAGTATGTAGTGTCTCTACTTTAAAGAGTCCTCTCCTGCTGATGTTCTGGTGTATATCAGTATGTAGTGTCTCTACTTTAAAGAGTCCTCTCCTGCTGATGTTCAGGTGTATATCAGTATGTAGTGTCTCTACTTTAAAGAGTCCTCTCCTGCTGATGTTCAGGTGTATATCAGTATGTAGTGTGTCTACTTTAAAGAGTCCTCTCCTGCTGATGTTCAGGTGTATATCAGTATGTAGTGTCTCTACTTTAAAGAGTCCTCTCCTGCTGATGTTCAGGTGTATATCAGTATGTAGTGTCTCTACTTTAAAGAGTCCTCTCCTGCTGATGTTCAGGTGTATGTCAGTATGTAGTGTGTCTACTTTAAAGAGTCCTCTCCTGCTGATGTTCAGGTGTATATCAGTATGTAGTGTCTCTACTTTAAAGAGTCCTCTCCTGCTGATGTTCAGGTGTATATCAGTATGTAGTGTCTCTACTTTAAAGAGTCCTCTCCTGCTGATGTTCAGGTGTATATCAGTATGTAGTGTCTCTATATGTCTCCATGCTTTAATGTTCAAAAAGCTCTTTATTTTTCTCATACTGCCTGTGCTGCAGCACCTCTTTTCACCCTCTGTCTGAAACCAGAGCCCAGTCTGCTCTGATTGGTTAGCTCTGTTGTAATTGGTCAACCGCTTAGAGATGTCCAACCGATTTTAGCCTTTGAAGAGCATTTACTTGAACAGAAACCTAAAGAACACACTACAGGGAAGGGCAAACCCCAAAAGCAGAATAGGGCCTCTTATGTTCAAATCTGCTTAAATGATCATTAAAATATAAGGCTAAATGCAGTGGTGTAGTGGGGATTTTTTTACTGGGTGGACGGGGGGGGAGAGACACTATGGACGCGCTTGTGAACTGTCAACGGGGGGGGGGGGGCGTACACTGTAGACCTCTGTGGACCTCTGTCGCCTGTCAGCGCAACTTACATGATGCCATTTAAAAAATATAATAATAAAGGGCGGTGCCGGCCGTCAGCGAACCGAGCCGGCCTTTCTGCGTGACTGTCACTCAAATGCGGGACATAGTCTCAATTTGTGGGACGCGGGACAAATGATAAAAATGCTGTGTGTGCAGCACACAGCATTTTCGCCCTTCACCCTACACACACACACGGTGCTGCCCCTCACACACACACTTCAAATCAAGTTGCATAAATACTTGAGCTACATTTTTATTATAATTACTGTGAAATGTATTATGTTTTCGTCATTATTACAACAAATACACACTTGCAACTGATAACACTGGCAAAGATTTTATATTTATTAGACTTTTCAAAAAAAATCATGCTTCAAAAAAGTGGGGGCTCCAAATAAGTGGGGGGACGGCGATCCCCCGCGTCCAACAACCACTACACCACTGGCTAAATGTATATATTCGGTTCTCTTAGTGGTCTTTGTGTGTGTGTGTGTGTGTGTGTGTGTGTGTGTGTGTGTGTGTGTGTGTGTGTGTGTGTGTGTGTGTGTGTGTGTGTGTGTGTGTGTGTGTGTGTGTATGGAATAACACAATGACAGTGTTGCTCATTTGTTTTGAATCGTTTTTGGGCTAAACAGATGATTGGCACAAACATTTCCTGTTAGTGAATACATTCTTTTCTTTTTTGTCCCTGCCATAAGATTGTTTTAATATTACAAAAATAAAGAATGTTTCTTGCCTGTTCAATTGTGTGTGATTATATTGCTGATGATAGATAGAGGAAGCCTGTGGTGTCAGATGTAGTCCTTCAGAGAGACTGAAATCATACTGGTGGAGGTGAAGAGGACAGGAGACAGGACACAGGAGACAGGAGACAGGAGACAGGGGACATGAGACAGGACACAGGAGACAGGGGACAGGAGACATGATTTGACAGATTCAAGTAGCAGTCAACACACCCTTACACCAAAACTTCTTATATGACCTTTATATGTAATGTTGTGAAACTAACTTACTTGGTTAGGTTTAGGAAGAAGGTTGTGGTTTGAGTTAAATTAGTACAAGGCTTAGTATTACATATATGTGATGTGAAATTCTTGTAGTAATGTACAAAAGTCTCAAGGGATAAATACGCTGCTGTTAAAAATCATACAGTATACAGGCTTTTGTTTGGTGAGCCTGACAGGGGGCCATATGAATTAACCTTTGAGTTTATCTTTAAAAGTTCAAGTGAAAATGTCACAGTTTGCATCCCTTTTATGATGACTCTCACTGCTGCCCTGACAGAACCACCATGAGCGTAGACCCCTGACTACTGATGTTAGTCTGTGGTGGAGAGTAACTAGGTACATTTACTCAAGTACTGTACCTAAGTACACTTTTAGAGTACTTTACTTGAGTATTTTCATGTTCTGCTACTGTGTACTGTACTTCTATTCCACTACAATTCAGAGGTAAATGGTGTACTTTGACTCCACTAAATGTTTTAATACCTTTAGTTACTTTACAGATGTGGATGAATGATATGAAATATAACCAAGTCTTAAATCAGACTTTAGTTCCACCTGGAGTAAATTCACAAGCTACCCTGCAGTATACAAAGTCATTCAAACTAGCTGCACCTTTACCAGCTTTGAGAACACTTTCATGATCAATCATTATAAAACATATCATATATATTATTCTGAAATGGACCAATCTGCACAATGACTACTTTTACTGTCACTACTTTCACTATATTTTGATGCTGATACTGTTGTTCTTTACTTGAGTAACATTTTGAATGCAGGACCTTTACTTGTAACAGAGTATTCCTACACTCTGGTACTTCTACTTTTACTCATCTGAGTACTTCTGCCGCCTCTTCTGCGCTCAGCTGTAAACTTATTTTTCTCTGACAAACCTTTTCTCCTCTCTTCTTCTTTCTTTCTGTCACCATTTGTCTCCTTTTGAGGTCCCTGCAGCAGCTCCTCTGCATGAGAGTTACTGCAGAGCTATTGGTTAGTTTATGTGTGTGTATGTGTGTGTGTGTGTGTGTGTGTGTGTGTGTGTGTGTGTGTGTGTGTGTGTCAGATCTCAGTATGATTGTTGTGTTTGCTGTGTACTTGTGTGCTCGTTGACTCTGCCCACCCCCCTCGTTATGCAGCTGCCTCTCTTTCATTTCTCTGCTCCCTCCGGCCTCTCAGTCTCTCACTTGTTATCTCTGTCTCTCGTTCATCCCATCATCCCTCGCTTCCTTTCAGCCTGTCACGGACTTCTCTAAAGGCTTTGTTTCACAGCCTGACACTGAGTGCCACTCATAGCCTCTCTCCCTCTCTCTCTATCTCTCTCTGTCTCTTTCAGCATGTACACATTCAGACTTACACCCTTCCTCATACAAAAAAACACGCACACACACACACACACACACACAGTATAATACACACACATGCCGATGTTTAAATGTTTTATATCAATTCAATTAATAAGACGCTTCATTCCACCGTGTCCAGAGGCTTTTGAAGATACTTAGCATATTTTCTGTGCCACTCTCCTACACACGCACAGACAAACACGCACACAAACAAACAAATAAATAAAAACAGGAAAGCAAAGACAAAGCACATCCAGGAAACTTGAATGGTATTTGATGTGTGGTGCAGACTTTGCATTTGTAAAGGTGAGTAAAAGTGTGTCACTGTTCAGGTTACTCAGAACTTTTCTAATCATATAGAAATGTATTTGATATAAAATAACTTTGCTTCAAATGGAATTTGTCGACACTGTGAATTAGTAAGAGAAAACATATTTCTGAAAAGACAAGTTCGTGTTGAGTTTTTCCAAATGTTTAGATGCATAGATCATCACAAATAAATGCCTTTCAACTGAACTAGGTGGTGGCACATGTCTAGGTGGCTGGTATCTAAAAATGAATCAATTTCTCAAAGAGAAGTGGGAAACTATATTTTGTTGTTGTATATTGTTAGAAATGTTCTCATGGAGAGATGTTTTTATACAGCCCCACTCTAACTGGCAGCTCACTGAGAGTTAATAATGGGATTTATGACGGGGATGAAACTCAAAGACACACACACACACACACACACACACACACACACACACACACACACACACACACACTTCTCTCCACATGTCACTCTTCAGTACACTATGTGGAATCCTGTGGGTGGTGTCTTCTGAAAGTTTCTGCAAAACCTTACTCCATGTGTGTGTGTGTGTGTGTGTGTGTGTGTGTGTGTGTGTGTGTGCGTGCGTGCGTGCGTGTGTGTGTGAGTGTGTGTCTGTGTGTATGTGTGTGTGTGTGTGTGTGTGTGTGTGTGTGTGTGTGTGTGTGTGTGTGTGTGTGTGTGTGTGTGTGTGTGTGTGTGTGTGTGTGTGTGTGCTGTGATGAGATGAAGTGTGATGCAGGAAGTCACCAGAGTACCTGAGCTCCTCTCAGCAGCCCCCCCCCCCCTGACAGCTTGGGGAGTGGGGACACAGCAGAGCTGAGGAGTTGTTATTTTATAAAGTTATGTTCTCATTATTTACCCAAGAAGTGTGACGCAGTGCATGAAGTAGAACCACCAGCCTTTAAACTGAGCAGCTGTGGTTCCACTACTGTGGACCCTCATCTTCTGTTCTTGGAAAGGAAAATTAGAAAGGAAAATACCTGTTGTCTCAGTTACGGCCTCCTCAGGTTGTTTAGGTCTTAGTTTAATTAAATGTAATCAGCAAAATCTCTGGTTAACACAAGATTTAAACGGCTGCTTTGAAATTGTGGAGATCTACTGATTAAAAAAACAAATACATTAGTCGGCAAAATCCTGTCCTCCCATGCCTCCATACCGAACCAATAACAGTCTTGATGAATTCAAGTAAACGGGGGCCAAGTTGAACAAAATCAAATCCATATAAAAAAATCCATATACAACTCCTGCAGTACAATCCAAGTCTCATGTATCCAGTCATATATTACCTATACCCAAACACATCATACCATTCATAAGACGTACGCTTCAACAGGACTTCACCAACAGTAGTTGTTCTCTGCAAGCGACAGACTGCTATGCTGTTGCTAAATGTGGCCCCCCATTTCCTTTAATTGATTAATTAGTTTAACTCTTTTTGGATTCTTCTTCATCGTGGAGGCATGCAAGAAGTTATTTTCAAGATGGTTTTCAAGGTAATCCAAATAGTTATTTTTGTATCCTTTAAATTGATCCTGGCCTTATTCTTGGAATGTGTGAATAAAGACAGTTAGGGGAGCGACAGATTATAAATGGGGCCAAACATGACGATAGCGTTGATTACATAATGCGAAAGAGAGAAAATAATATCAGCCGCAGCCGTTTTCCACTTCAGATTTGCATAAATGTGTTTCCATGTTGTGCAGCTTCATTAATACAGTGTGCACAATAACCAGTGCACTTCTCCTGTGTCCCCACAGAGAGAGCTGCTGATGGAGCTGCAGGAATAAAACACAGAGCAGAGGGGAAGGTGGGGGCACCAGAGGTGTACAGTAACAAGGGTACATTTAAGAGAATTAACATCATAACAGAACTAGAGAATGCAATTCCTGAAGAAATTGCTAGTGGGAATGCTTTATGCTGAAAATCTGACGCTAAACTGCTATGCTGAAATGTAATGTGTAAGAAGAAAGTGAAGAATTTAGATTGAAATGATACATGAACACTGGGGGCTTAAATGTGTGATGAGAGAAGAAAAGAGAGTAAAAAGGCTTGGAAAAGCAGCAGAATATTTGAACTGTAAACCTTTGAACTAACTTGATGGTGAATGATCTGTCGCCATGCCAACGGCATTTGATGACATCCCATAATAAGCTTAGATGCGTTGATGGCTGCATCGTTACCAAACCTGGGAAGTTTTGGGCCATTTGGAGCATTTTCACTGAAGTTATGAGAAAACCGTGTTATATGGTGGGCATTGTGTTGCCATGGCAACGGCATGTCCCGTAGATGTCTTCACGGCTGGACTGTTAGCACACATGTGAAGTTTGAGCACTTTTTGAACATTTTCATAGGAGTTATAGCGACATCGTCTTTAATGGCGAGGGATGCGTTTCCATGGAAACGGCATATGGTGAGATCTCAGATTTGGCGTAGTGAAGATTGGGGGACGATCGGACCGTGTCCATTGGACTTACAGCGACATCGTGCTTCATGGCGAGTGGTCTGTCGCCATGGCAACGGCATTTGATGACACCCCATAATACACTTAGATGCGTTGATGGCTGCATCGTTCTCAAACCTGTGAAGTTTTGGACCGTTTGGAGCATTTTCACTGAAGTTATGAGAAAACCGTGTTTCATGGCGAGCCTTGTGTTGCCATGGCAACGGCATTTGAAGAAACCCCATAATTGACGTAGAGCTGTTGAGGGCTGGACCGGTGATATACAAGCGAAGTTTGGGGGACGATCGGACCGTGTCCATTGGACTTACAGCGACATCGTGCTTCATGGCGAGTGGTCTGTCGCCATGGCAACGGCATTTGATGACACCCCATAATACGCTTAGATGCGTTGATGGCTGCATCGTTACCAAACCTGTCAATGTGACATCATCGTGTTCCATGACACAGGTGTTTATATTTGAGCTAACGACGACAGCTGTGTGTCACCAATAATGTATAAAATAGGTGGAACATGTTGAAGTCAGTATGAAGTCTCCATCAGACAGAAAATAATAAGCTCAGACAGTCTGTTAAACTCCAGTGACCACGTCATTAGCTCAAACACGAACACCTGTGTGTTATGACATCATCGTGTTCCATGACACAGGTGTTTATATTTGAGCTAACGAGGTGTGCAGAGATCAAAGGTTTCCATTGTTCTGAATGAGAGATAAACTTCTTACATGTGAACGCTTTGTCGAAGAACCGTAACAGATATCTGTGAAATTTCAAAACGTGAAGCATGTCAAGGAAGTTGAGTATCTGAAGTGTAATTTGTGTGTACTTTCGGGTTAATAATGTGTCCTTTTTGGCAGTTTAACTAAAGGTGTGCGGCTGCTGCTGTGAGGAAATATCAGCCTGAAATTACAATGGGCTTTAACCCTTAAAGACCTAGACGGAATTTTCGCCTGCCTGACTCTCCTGTATTTATTTGTTTCTCCTAACCTGTTCTAACCTTTTCTAGCAGTCAGCATCAAGTGCCTTACCTCATTTGATTCAGGAGAACCTCTAGTTCAAGTCTGGTTAATTTAAAGTCCAAATTTTACCTTAACTTTGTGTGATAATGGCTGAATTTACCAGCACTTTTCAAAAACGCCAGTACAAATGTTGTGTTTTTTTACTGTTTACTCCGCCAGGAACATAGGAATTTTCTTTTTTATTATTTATAAAGCTGCATTTAGATGTTTTAGGCTTTCAAATGAAATGTAATCTGCATATTATGTTCCCTGAGCAAGTTACAGCTATTTATTACAATATTATATAATAATATGGAATAATAAAAACGAAATGTATTTCCATATTTAAATGACTGATCATGTTTCTTCTGTCAAAAAAAGGTTGAGAGAGTAAAAAAAAAAACATTAAACCATAACAGATGACATTGCAACAAAAATAACTTGTTTCAGAGAAATATATTATCATTTGATCATTTAAATACAAACACAAACAGTGAAACAAATTCCAAGTGCTGGAGATACAAAGTGCAAATGATCAAAGTGCAAATTATCTTGAAACTATAAACAAAGTATTAGAAATATATAGAAAGTGCAAATGTACAAAGAGCAAATGATCTTCAAACTATAAACAAAATATTAGAAAAATATACAAAGAGCAAAGGAAATGTATCAACATTTCTTAAATTATTTACATTAAATTACAATCAGACTTGATTCAGTCAATCGAAAGGTTTTACGTGCGGCTGCTATGCCACTTGCTGAAGCAATTTCTGTGAGCCACAAGACACAGTGTCACATCACACCACGCACACTTCCAGATGGAACGTTTTTTGCAGAGCACACATTTTCGCTGACCTTTTGTTGCCGTGTCTCCTGACCTCCGTCTCGCAAATGAGTCAATTCCCTCTTCCTCCTCCTCCTCCTCGTCTGCACAGGACATTGACTCTGGCAAGCACTGTGCCCCTCTGGGTGGCACAAAGCTGCCAATTGGGACTCCACACAGCTCTGCAGACAGCTCCTCCATGAACTGGGTGTGGGACATGGCCACTGACCCTGAGGACAGACACATCTCCTTGTGCAGAATATAGCTGTTGGTTGCAGCAATGTCTATAAAGTGGTACAGCAGTGTCCTGTACCACCTGTTGGACCTCTTGTGCACTGAATAGTATTGGATGAGCTGGTCAGACAAGTCCACCCCACCCATGTATTTATTATATTCAACCACACAACGAGGTGCCATGATGTTTTCTTTTTGCCATTTCCTCGTTTCCTTAGCATACACATTCCTGGTGACAGTGTCTCCATTGAAGGCTTGGTGTATTGTAGAGCACACTGACACCTCTCTCGTATCCATCCACTTCACAAACAAAAGCTCCTTCTCTCTGAGCCATCGGATTGAGCCCCTGGGGCTCTTTGAGGTTAGCGCATTCAATTTTGATTTAGGCACGTTCTTCCGATTGTCGCGGAATGTACCACATGCCACAAAACCCCTTGCAAATAGGTCAGTAAAAAGTTTTGGGCAGGTGTAGAAATTGTCTACAAAAAGATGGTTACCTCTCCCCAAGTAGGAATTATCCATTAGGCCGCTGACAACATCATAGGAGAGACCCTGCCCTGAAATGAAGCGGCTCTTTCCAGTATAGATGGAAAAATCGATGGTATACCCATTGCTGGAGTCTGCTAACACAAACAGCTTCACACCCCACTTAGTTGGCTTGGCCTTCATGTACTGCCTCAGTCCAATTTTGGCTTTTGTGGCCACCATCCGTTCATCAATTGAAAATTCTTTCCTAGGCTGCCACATTGCCTTGCATGCCTCTTTTATGGTGGCTTGAAGTGGTTTTAGGCGATGGAGTGGATCGTACTCTGGGGTGTCCTTTTTCCGGTTATTTGCCAAATCATGGTCTGGGTCGCTCAGGTGTACAGCTCTGCTGATTGCCATGAACCTGCCTCTTGTCATGACAGAAGCAGGAAAGAGAACACTTAGGTGTGATCCCTTCCTCCAGTAGTCTCTTACTTTTGGCAGTTTTAGAAGTGCCATGAACATCATAAGGCCGACATACATGAGGAATTTTACCGGCTTTAGCTCTTCCCAAACAAACTGTTTCCCCTTAGCCTGCTCTTTTTCAGCATTTTTGTTTGTGTTCTTGCAGATGATATTTACAGCTTTGTTGTTAAAAAAAATTCTAAATATTTGTGCAGGAGTATACTCCACACCAACAAAACCTTGGACTCCAGGGGCTCTTTTCGGGCAAAAGTGTGGTAGTTGTTGGGCAGTATCTGGCACCTCAGGTCCGTTCCAAACAGCTCCTGGCTCTTCTGGGGTCAGAGATGTTTTTTTCCCTTTGCCTCTTCCTCTCCCTTTCACTGTCAGGGGGGCTGGCATTGGTTTGGCCTTTTTTCTGGATGCTGCACCCTCCTGGCCACATTCTTTTCCCTCTCGGTTTGAAGGAGGCCTACTGATGAGGACAGTGGCTTGTGCATCCCCTCTCTCATTCTCTGGACTAAAATAAAAGGAAGGAAAATATACAGATATAAATGTCTGAATTTATTTTATTTCCTTTATTGCTTTTACTTCTCCAGTGTCATCCTATCTATTTTCTAAACACAGTCTCAACTTTTGATTTGATACACACTTTAACCAGGGGTTAAGTTGGGATTTGATATGTGGGGGGGCTCTGTGTGGAGGTGCGAGAGGGGGGCGGAGGTCGAGGATCTCATTATTTGACCTTAAGGGATATACACTGTGGCCCTAAAGCAACTGCTCCATTATCTGTATCAAATGCACACATTGATGCCACCAAATGTCACAATAAAAATAGAAAGTACTACAAATAAACTGGAATTAATTTACATCTTAAATTATTAATATATATACACAAAAAAAGGTTTACAAATATCCAACCTTCAAATTGCTTTTTTAAATCAACACTGCTCTGCACACTTGCTAAAGAACATTTGTGTGGACATTTCAATTCATTTGTAGGGCTGCGTGAGTATGGCCAAAAGTATGAGAGTAAATCTGTTACGACTGAATAAACGGGTTTGAACTCAAATGCACGACTCACACAGGTTTTAACAAAAAAGGTTTATTCAAACCAAAGCTCTACTACAGAGATCAAAAACTAAATAACTCTTAACGAGGAAAAACAGTTTCAAAACAAAGTCACTCTTAATGAGGAAAAACACTAACAAAACAAAATCACTTCAATGAGGAAAAAACACTAGGAGCATGGATAACTAAATACTCAGACAACAAGACGTGGCTCAAAGCTCTGCTTGGGATTATTCCTGGCATGATACACTGGTAGTTAGTCACAGGAAACGAAACAAACTGGCACAGGACAAAGGGAGACGAGGACAATAAATACACCAGGTAATGGGGAACAGGTGGAAACAATCAGGGGCGGGGTCGACAATCACAGGTGTGGGAGACACACAAGGAAGGGAGGTCAGAGTATCTGAAACGAGAGGGAAGGTTACTATTAAAAAATAAAGGGGAAAATCACTAGACAAAGACAAAAACACTAAACTAAACTAACATAATTTGCGAGAGATGACACTGTAAACTATTTAATCATCACCAAATTCTGTGTTATTATGACCGATCATAACTCATTTACAACACATTTAGCATGGTGTACAGGGCCGGTTTTTGGCATAGGCGACATAACACCCTTGTAACACCCTTTTCACCCCGGTAACACTTGTCATTTGCCCTGTACGACGGGCGCTGTAAGTGATGAAAGTGGGGGGTGTTGGCTTATCAGGCGTCCGCAGCTCACAGCCAAAGTGGGCGTGGGAGCGAGCAAGAGAGATAAATGCAATTTATGTAAACACATATTTCCAAGGCACTCCTTTATAATTATTGGGATAAACAGGTTTGAAATCATTTAAATGTATACTATAGGACAGTAAACCAGAAATATCGTTTAAAACTTGAGAGATACAAAAATATGCATAAATAAATGTTAACTAGGTAAAATAAGATATGAATGAACAACAAAAATAAAATAAGTTACATTTATTTGTTATTGGCTGTGGTATGTTATTGGTTATGTTCACATATTTGGTTATTAAAATGTAAACCGATCTGGCCAGCTAAAATCTCGCCTAGGGCAGCAAATTGGTTAGAACCGGCCCTGATGATGTAGGAAACGGGCTCCGTGTTACAAGACGGGTCGGGGGTTTGGCGGTACCGCTGCAGACTCTCTGCACACACACACACACACACACACACACACACACACACACACACACACACACACACACACACACACACACACACACACACACACACACACACACACACACACACACACACACACACACACACACACACACACACACACGCCGCTGCAGACTCTCTGCACGAAGGAGCCGCGGTGCTGCGGAGCAGAGACACACGTTCACTAAGCGGTAAAACTATATCCTGTCACAGAGATCTGCTATTTTAAAGTAAAGTCAACACATATCGACCCTAAATAAAGTCTATATTAAGAACGAGAGATGTTTTAACATATGGCTTAAACAAATGACAAATGAGCGAGGGTGACGACGTCAGAGCATCGTCCTATGTGCCGGGGCTGAGCCCCGGACAGCCCCGGCCCAATTTAACCCCTGACTTTAACCCTCTGCTAACATTACTAGTTGATGGAATCAGTAACTGAATTGTAATGCAATGAATATAATAACATTAGACCTTATAACAAACAACCAAAGAGGGCAAGCAGAATGAGGCAATAAATGAAAGGTATTGCTTGACGTTTTTTTACTGAAATAAATAGTAGCCTCTATTGATAGTGAATCTTGAGCTCAGGACTTCACTTTATGACACAATTACGGCAAATGGCCATCCATTATAAAAACTCTTAGGACTAATTATTTTCGGCGTTATACAGAAATAGCAACCGATAAATTCAACACAAACAATAAGAAATAAGCAAAGTTACTCACTTTTTATCTTCGAAGGGATCAATCCCGTGATCATACTCCTCTTCATCACGCCAGCTGTCAGCTTCGGAATCTGAGGAATCCACCGCTGCATCGCTAAGCGGTCCGCCGGACAAAATCAATTCTACGGCTTCTTCCGTAGTGTAACGCCGTTTTGACATGTTGGTTTGAATTTGTCTTGGGATGTGTGTGTGTGTGTGTATATGTATGTATGTGTATGTGTGTGTGTGTGTGACTGTATCTAGATATCTCGTGTTGTATTTATTTCTCTTACGCTGGCAAAATTACTCTTCTTTAGTATTACTCTCTCGTCTCTCTGTTTCTCTTTGTTTATCTCCCGCCGCCAAAAACATACACAGCAACCTATGTTGATTGGTCGAGAAGATGGTAGCATGGGCAGAGGTTTGCCTGAACCTTTACATTTTAAACCTATCCGGACACAGGGGGGTGGGACTTAGTCTAAAACCTTTGCTGTTTGGCTCAGACGGAGGGGCCGCGTGGGTCTCCTTGACGAATCAAGGCTGTACAATGTGATGACGTTGCCCCGATCACGTCGGAGCCTCTGAATCCCGGAAAAGGACATAGTGATACCAGCGAAAAGCCTAGAATCGCCGCTTTACCTCACTTTTTAAATCAGATGGATAGGATTAGCGGTTAAAAAGTTATTAAGCATTTTAGAACGCTGCCTCTTTGAAGCCGCGGGCGGCTCGCTCGGTCTTTAAGGGTTAATGGAGGCATGTTGAACGTTTTTGTCACTTCATGCCCTCAAGAGGCATTTTGTTTAATTATTTTGCTTAATTATTTGTCATTTTTCAAGCTATGAGATGTTTTCCTACGTTTGTCATGAAAAATGATGTCTCAAGAATGTAGGGTTTGGGAATTATGGCAGTTTTTAAAAAAAAATATGAAGGCACATTTCAAGATTTCTTACCCTCTAGCTGTGACATCACGCACTCTAGTTAATGTTAAAATCTGAAGAAAACCTCTTTACCAAGGTCTGAACAATGTTTAATATCTCTAAAAGTAAGAATCAGATTTAAAAGTTGTGTTACACGAATAATGTCAGAAAGATGTGTAACATTTAAAGTTGGAATGAGGTTTCTGAGTGAAAGTATGAATGAACAGTTAGCAGTTGAAGTCGCATGAAGATTTGTTGAAGTCTGAAGAATTTCTCCATTGACTTCCATGTTAAAAATGTGATGTATTATGGGATGTATCTCTGGAATTATGAAAGTTATGAATGATAAAAGTAATAGCAGTCGATTCCCGACCGAGCTGAACGTTTTGATGTTTGAACGGAGTTTCTGCGATGTTGAATGTGGGAGGAGAAGAGGGCCAAAATAATTGGATGGAATAATAATAAGAATTTTGTCCGTAGCATAACATATAGTTGGAATGCTGTATCAGCATTCCAACTATATGACATGAGAGAGTGCTGAACTCTCTGAATGCAAGATATTATCATTATTTTGTTGGTTGTTTTCTATCTTATGAAATCATAAGCAAGTTGTTCCCAGTCATTCTATATTGTTGGTTATATTTTTCTTACCAAATAACCAAATGTAGTGGTGCACTATGCAAATGACAGCAATTATTATCAACAAAATGTACTTGTGTACTATTTAGCGAGCAGTAAATGTTTCCTGTTTTTCTATTATTGATGTTTCTGGAATAATATTACTGCTGCTTCATGTGTTATATACCGCTGTAGATGTTTAAGGTAGTGTTCCTTTAAAGGTCCCATGTCATGGCCATTTCTACTGATCATAATTCAATTGTTGAGGTATACTAAAATAGATTTTAATTGTGCAATTTTCCAAACTCACATTGGTTTCTCATACAGCATCTCTGTAAAGTATGTGTATTCACCAGTATTCACTCTCTGTCCTAAACGGCTTGTTGGAGCTCCTGCCCCCCCCTCCCTGTGAGCCCAGTGTGCTCCGATTGGTCAGCTCGGCCACTCTGTTCTGATTAGTCAAGTCAATAGACTATTATATGCCCTTTTATTTCTTCCTTAGTAATTGAATGTTTATTTTGTAAACCTCGCCATAGTTGGTTTAATTGCTAAACGTGTTATGTTACAAATATCTTACCTTCCTATAGGTTGTAACACGAATGAACCAAGTCCCAGCACCTATTATGTGCATGGTACACCACCCAGCAGGGACGTGCACAGATATTTGGAGGGGCTATTGCTCTAAACTAGAAAAAGGGCCTCCCCCCCGGAAAAAAAAACACAAGACCTTATGAATTTTTTTCTAAATGAAAACCAGGGACATTTTTAGTTTTGCGGTCCATATCTCATTAAAATATCTAATTTTACTAAAAATGGGGACAATTCTGTTTTAATGTAGGCTAGTTTGACCATTATAACTGCTGTGCAGACATACTGATAAAATAGGGCTTCTAAGTAATTTTCTTAAATAAACTCACTAATGAATGAAACCAGTTCAATACGCATTATTCTTATTCTTATCATTCTTTATGAGCGCAGTAATGGTAAGGTATCTAATTACTTATTTATTTAGTATTCCATAACTTAATAACAGAGATGGTCAAACTAAAGTGGAGACATGGCAGAAATCCTACAATGAAGCGGGACAGAGAACTGTTCTCCCGTATGTGAGAGAGGGCGATCAAGAGAAGAGAGCGAGCGGCCCCGTTGAGGGAGTTTACGGAGCAGATGAAAATACACAGAAAGACAGAAGCACAATAACAAGTATATTTAGGGTTTTTTGTTGTTGTAAATAACCGACGGTGTCAAGAGGAAGTAAAGTCCCCTGGTGTGTCCCCTATACTCTAACTGCCATGAGAAAACTCAAAATCAATTTAAGCATATTTAAAAACGGGGACATTTCCGGGGACAGATTGACCCGGGGATTTGCCACCAATAGCCAGGCGGGCATTTGGTATTATCACTATAGCCATATGAGGCCGGAGGGCTGTCCTTTGCTTTCAGCTGTCAGATTGTAAACAAAGTCACGTGACTGGGGACAGATGACAGCGCTGACAAGGTGTGTTTGATCGCAGCGAGACGCTACAATACTAATTGTGGGCTTATCATGTTGATTCGGCCACAACAGAAAAAAAAACCCTCTTGCTCTCTCCAGAGGGGCAGGTCAGCCAAAAAGGGCAAAAGGGCCGTTGCCCGGGCAACATTAGCCCGTACCTGTGCACGTCCCTGCCACCCAGAACTAGAGCCAAACTGTCTCAACCCATACACCCTGCAGAACCTCCATAACATTTACAGATTCGATTATGGACCTTTGAGGCGTAGAACGGAAGAAGAGTAAGTTATTCTTACCTGTAATAAACTACTACTGTGTTTGATGAAAAATCAAATCATGGTTTGCTATATATGAATGATATGTTATAGGGGCAAATAATTCAGGGAAGAAAGGCTACTAAGTATTTCCATCAAACTTTATTTTTAGAAATGTACAAAATGAACATGTGTAAATATACATATATACACTGTATATCATCCATTCCTCCCCTTATAGGCGTTTTCGGCATCTTGCCTATCACAGCTTTGTAAGCTGGTGCTGGGGCTTTTTAGGACGAGGCATCAGAGTGGGTCATCCCGTCATGTGTTGTCCGCCGGATACGCCAGGAGTTCCTGACGAAATCAAATGCAAATCACAAAATATTAGAGAAACTTAGTTGTTTTAGGTTCGTTAGCTTGCCAGCTAGATTAATATGCTAGCCTACGTTTGCTAGTTGTTCAGTGTAATATGCCAACCTACTATGAACAACAGCTAGTGGTTCATATTAGGCTAGCAAGAACATGTTTACAATTGCAATCATATACGGGTAGTGTGCTACATTCATTGTAGCTGGCATAAAAACAATGTTTTCCCCAGCATGTCTAGCTCTTGGTAGCCTTCTTGTTTAGCTCGGTAGCATACACGCTAGGAACGCCAACTATAATGTAATTAACATTACATTACATTACATTTTATTTAGCTGACGCTTTTATCCAAAGCGACTTACAATAAGTGCATTCGACCAACAAGATACAAACTTGAGGAAAACAGAATCATATAAGTACATCAGGTTTCATAGAGCCAAAACATTTCAAGTGCTACTCAACTGGCTTTAGATAAACCAGTCCTTTATTAGTATATAAGTGCTTTGTTAGTATATAAGTGCTTTGTTAGCAATTCTTTGTTAGTAATTCTATCGCTCGAAGTGGAGTCGAAAGAGATGAGTTTTCAGTCTGCGCTGGAAGATGTGTAGGCTTTCTGCTGTCCTGATTTCAATGGGGAGCTCATTCCACCATTTTGGAGCCAGGCTACAAACAAACAAACAGGATAGCAAACCGACGTGTTTTTGCTGATGGGAACTTGGGTCCCCCTCGCAGTGCTGGTGCAGCGAGCCGTTTGGCCGATGCAGAGCGGAGTGCACGTGCTGGGGTGTATGGTTTAACCATGTCCCGGATGTAGGAAGGGCCAGATCCATTCGCAGCATGGTACGCAAGTACCATTGTCTTGAAGTGGATTCTAGCAGTTACTGGAAGCCAGTGAAGGGAGCGGAGGAGCGGTGTGGTGTGGGAAAATGTTGGAAGGTTGAAGACCAGACGAGCCGCTGCATTCTGGATGAGCTGCAGAGGT
Organism: Trematomus bernacchii; assembly: GCF_902827165.1. Taxonomy (NCBI): domain Eukaryota; kingdom Metazoa; phylum Chordata; class Actinopteri; order Perciformes; family Nototheniidae; genus Trematomus; species Trematomus bernacchii. Next base: position 162,371 of record NW_022987621.1, read on the forward strand.
CGGATGGCACATGCAGGTAGACCAGCCAGGAGGGAGTTGCAGTAGTCTAGGCGTGAGATGACGAGAGCCTGGACCAGAAGTTGTGTCGCTTTCTGGGTCAGGAGTGGACGTATCCTCCTGATGTTGTAAAGAGTGTATCTGCAGCAGCGGGTTGTAGCAGCGATGTTTGCAGTGAAGGACAGGTTGTTATCTAGGGTCACACCCAGATTCCTTGCAGTCTGAGTCGGGGAAACAACAGAGGGGCCGATCTTGATTGTTAAGTCAAGAGTGGGACAATCTTTTCCCGGAAGGAAAAGCAGTTCAGTCTTGTCAAGGTTGAGCATGAGGTGGTGAGCAGACATCCACTGAGAGATGTCAGCTAGACAAGCAGAGATGCGTGCAACAACCTGGGTCTCTGAGCGGGGAAAGGACAGAATTAATTGGGTGTCGTCAGCGTAGCAGTGGTATGAAAAACCATGCGGGCTAATGACAGATCCGAGCGAGTTTCTGTACAGAGAGAAGAGGAGGGGACCAAGAACAGAGCCCTGAGGGACCCCTGTAGTTAATTGACAAGGGTCGGACTCGGACCCTCTCCAAGTTACCCTGTAGGTGCGGTCTTTGAGGTATGAGGTGAGGAGGGAAAGTGCAGAGCCTAAAACTCCAAATTCTTGGAGAGTGCGAAGGAGGATCTGATGATTCACCGTGTCGAATGCAGCAGACAGGTCCAGAAGGATGATGACAGAGGAGAGGGAGGCTGTTTTAGCCGGGTGCAGTTCCTCAGAGACAGCGAGGAGGGCAGTTTCTGTTGAGTGACCTGCCTTGAAACCAGACTGGTGCGGATCCAGAAGGTTGTTCTGATGGAGATAACAGGAGAGTTGTTTAAAGACAGCGCGTTCTTGTGTTTTAGACAGGAACGGGAGGAGAGAGACAGGCCTGTAGTTTATAACATCGGACGGGTTGAGAGTGGGTTTCTTTAGGAGAGGGTTTACTCTTGCCTCCTTGAGAGTGTTTGGAAAGTGACCAGAAGTTAGAGAAGTGTTGATGAAATGGGTGAGAAACGGTAGAATATCAGGAGCGATAGTCTGAAGGAGGTTTGAGGGGATCAGTGGCGAGCCGTCAGGGCCCTCTAGGCCCTCTTTGAGGGCCTAAGATATTCAAAAAAATAATATTTGAAAACATTAAAAAAAAAACATTGTTTTTCAAAATATTATTTTTTATATATTTTTTTTTTTACATTTTTCATTAGTTTTACCAAAATAACTTGATTTAATTGTATTTAAAATAACATTTCCAAAGAAATAAATCCTTCGAATCTGCCTGTTCAGTTTCTGTTGGAATGTGAAGGGTTAAATGCCGTCTCTGCGAGTTACTGTGAAGACGGGAGAGCTTGTTGGTCCCTATGTACATTCACAGAGGGCCAGCTATAGTAACTCAATGAGAGAGTCATGTCAAATGACAGTACAATTGACGTGAATGGGTGGGCTTTATTTTCGCGGACTTTATGACAAGTTCCGCCCGCTGTGGGGTTTATGCAAGTGGTACAGTGACGCGTCCTACAACCCGGAAGTAAGCTGCGCTCGGGTTCCCTCGACAGAAAAGCAATGGGATTTCTCATGGATGTAATAGCTCGAAATAAGGTCTGTGGATAACGAACCTGTTAGATAAATGCACGTTTTGTTCAGCCGGATAATATCCACATGTCTACCCTACTTTTATTATTTTCGAATCATAAATCTAATCGCTAGATTTATGATCGATAGATTTATGATTAGCATAAGTTCGTTCATGATGGCTCATGTCAGTGATAGTGATGACATCGTTGCGAAATTATTAACCGAGTCATTGTCAAGATTGAGTTACAATGATAAATTGGAGTGGCAAAGGATCAGCTGCATGACCCGCCATCAGGGGCGGACTGGCCATCGGGACGTTCGGGATGAATCCCGATGGGCCGGTACTGAAGTGGGCCGGTCGGACGATGTGGGCCGCTCGGATAAGTCACTAGCACCCCCCCCCATCGACAATTTAACTCACTAGCAGATGTGAGAGGACAGAGAGAGTCCAGAGAGGATGAAAGAGTAGAGAGGAGAGTTTCTGCAGCAGAGTTTGGAGGCAGGAGTTGGAACGAGTCAGAGGAAGGGAGGGCTGAGAGCACCAATGAGGTAAGAGTAGAGGGGGAGAGGGAACGAAGGTTACGGCGGACAGGTGCAGGATGAGAAGAGATTAGTTTGTTATGTTTGGAAAGGGGTAGAGAGAATGAAATGAAAAAGTGGTCGGATGTGTGAAGCGGGTTTACAGAGAGGTTAGAAGTAGTGCAGTTCCTTGAGAATATGAGATCAAGGACAGAGACAGTGAGAAAGCAAAGGCGGTTAAATTAGATGTTAGTTCAGATATCTTCCCTGTCTGGAGGTTGAAGTCTCCGAGATGTACAGCAGGAGGGCCAGTTTCAGCGATGTGTGAGAGGAGATTATCTAATTCCTCCAAGAAGTCCCCCAAGGCGCCTGGTGGATGGTAGAGAGCAACAATGGTTAATTGTATAGGATGGGTTACTGTGACGGCATGGAATTCAAAGGTGGAAGGAGTGAAGTTAGGTAGCTTGAAGAGGGAAAAGCTCCATTTGGGAGAGAGCAGGAGACCAGTGCCACCTCCTCTGCCAGTGGGTCTGGGTGTATGGGTAAAGGAATATGCTGTGGAGAGAGCTGCTGGGGTGGATGTGTTGGATGGAGTAATCCAGGTCTCAGTGAGAGCAAGGGAATCCAGAGACTGCAGGGAAGCGTAGCAATTAAGTTTTGCGACTGACCGTACGGGAAATCACCCGGAGTATCCTGTCTATGAGTATTTTGTGTGTGAATGCAGACATTCTCCTGCTATGAGATACATGTAAGGAGGCCATCTGCTGACATTGGAGTTGATATATGGAAACGCTAGCAACTTAGTTAGCCCAGTTAGCACTGTGTCAATGGCTTAGCAGCCCGAAAAACGTTTACCCATTTAAACAGTCGTGGTAGATACCTTGTTTGTTTTAAACATCATAAATACACAAACAACAATGAATACTTACAGGTTGTGTACCCGAATATCCTGCTGGTCCAAACAAAGTAGGAACAGCATCGTTCTTCAGTGCCCTACGCCCCTACGCTGTACATATCCGGCATGAATCGCTGAAAGAAGAAAACAATGGAAAAAGATAAATGTCCAACGAGGTGTTCTGGGGAAGCATAGACAGGTCTTTTCTGTGTTAGAGTTTTACTCGCTACAGGGTGTACTTTGAGGGTTTTTGACTCTGCAGACCGTTTACATGCATAAAAACCTTCATAACACACAAGGGGACAGGTAATAACCGGAAAAGCATCGCATGGGCCCTTTAAACTCCTCTATATAATGTTTGGTAGTGTAGTGCCGAGAGAAGGCGGTGCATCGAAGGTGCAAAGTTGGTTTTATTCAGCAGCAAAAAAACACATGTTGCCGGCTTGAAGCCCGGGAAGCAAAGAGGAAGAAGCAAGGAGGGCACACAATAAGTACAGTCAACAACATATATGTCCGTGCGGAAACAATACCCCCAACCTGTAGTTCCATGAGTGAATTATGATAAACAGTGATAAACAGTGATCACTACAGTATAATCATTTACAGCAATGCATCATATTTTGTTCATGATCTTCTTATGTTTGTTTGTGTTTCTGACCTGTGAGAACCACTTTTCTCCAAAAATTCAATTTATGATGAGTTTCTCCAAAAAACAGCCCTCTTTTCAGCTAGTGATGAAAGCTGATCAAATGGTACTGTACTATATACAGTAAGGACAGTGAGGGGATAAACAATTGTATTCTGTAAGTCACTATTAGTCAGAGAGGTACTGAGATGTAGTTCAGTAGAGGTATAAAGTAGCCCCCCTTTGTCGATTTTGATGGTTGACACCTCTTTCTGACCGTTAGAGCCAATAGAATCGAAGGGGGATTCCCCCACACACACACACGTTGTAAAACAAAAAGGTGGGGGCTTTGCGCATGTAGTTTTGCATGAGAGTGAAGCTATCTCTCGCTCTGACATCTAGAAACGGAAAAGCAGTCTTATTGCTCATGGATTATCAGAAATCATTTCACAGACACATTGGATTAACCTATGGATTAACTTCAGCAGCGTTTTTATCGTTTTAATGCCATTGAAGACTACAGAGACAAGGTAACCATGTTAGCATTTTTAGCTACCTAGCGCCACATGTTTTGATGTCTGTTTTTGTTTATAACGTCGCGATTTCGTATCATTGAGTGATAATGTATGTACCCTTCGATTCTGTGTCACCTCACGATGTGAAACGATGTCATGGATGTGCAGAAAAGATAAATAATAAGGTTTTGTGAGTGAATTTCGGTGCAGTAATCTGTTAGCATTTTTCGCCCGTTGCTAATTCAGAGGCTCAGCGTTAGCATTGTGGGTTTTATTTTGAAAAATAAATAAAAATGATCAGTTAGATGAGTTTCTTCCTGTTACATGGATATAAAACATTCATAGTTTATTAAATGAACATGCCCTCAGACACTGTTTCCTGCAAGATGTTGCGGCAGTGCCCCGGTACCGTGGTCTCTCGGGCTTAACAGGTTAAATAAGACTAAAAAAAAAAGCACCGACTTCAGAGAAGTGAAACGCTTTCTGTTTGAACTGATGCCATCTGGCTCTTGATTTAAAGCAGCTATTTAACAATCTTGTCTTGGCACTAAAACACTGAGGTCTTGCTGGTGCCTTTTCAGATTTCCTGAAATCCTGATTGTAGTGTTAGAATGTTTTTCCTAACAGAACTAAGGCTTTGCTGCGTAATTTACAGTTTTTTACTATGTTCAATCTGAATTTTCTTTAACCTGTTAAGCCCGAGAGACCCCGGTACCGGGGCAGTGCCGCAACATCTTGCAGGAAACAATGTCTGAGGGCATGTTCATTTAATAAAACTATGAATGTTTTATATCCATGTAACGGGAAGAAACTCATCTAACTGATCATTTTTTCAAAAGAAAACCCACAATGCTAACACTGAGCCTCTGAATTAGCAACGAGCGAAAAATGCTAACACCTTACTGCACCGAAAATCACTCACAAAACCTTATTATTTATCTTTTCACCACATCCAACTCATCGATTCACATCGTGAGGTGACACAGAATCTAACGACACCGACATTACCACTTAATTATACGTATTTGCGACGTTATAAGCAAAAACGGACATCAAAACAGGTGACGCTAGGTAGCTAAAAATGCTAACATTTTTACCTTGGCTCTGTAGTCTCTCCAAAGTGGTCTTCAATGGCATTAAAACGATAAAAACGCGGCTGAAGTTAATCCATAGGTTAATCTAATGTGTCTGTGTCCCTTTGAAATGATTTCTGATAATCCATAAGCATTAAAACTGCTTTTCCGTTTCCAGATGTCAAAGCTAGAGATAGGTCCACTCTGATGGAAAATTACATGCGCGAAGCCCCCACCTTTTCTCTTCAAAACGTGTGTGTGTGGGGGACTCCCCCTTCGATTCTATTGGCTCTAACAGTCAGAAAGAGGTGTCAACCATCAAAATCGAGCAAGGGAAGCCAGAGATATGGAAAATCCACCCAAATGACCCCAGAAGTGGTTTCTTTTTGCTAAATCTCTCTAAAAAGGTCAAATGCCACTTGTTTCGCATCAATCTTGATGCAGGGTACTTATTATATGTTGTAGTTTGGATTCCTAAAGCTTTTAGTTTATGAACCCATCATCCAAGGGTGGTTTTCACTATAAGTAAAAAAGAATTTTTGGACGGACACTATAATTTACAGTTTTTTACTATGTAAAATCTGAATTTTCTTTAAAATAAAAAACATCTATATTGATTCTGACTTTTCTACATCCAACTCACAGGTTTATCATTACTTTGAGAAAAAAGATTATTAATTTAACCCTTTTAGAAGGGAAGATATGGTCATTTGTTCTGGGAATGTCATTTTCGAGCCTGAGACCTGAAAAACAGGCTCAGGGCTTAACAGGTTAAATGTGAAGGAATGTGTGTATATTAACTGTGGGTTTTTCTCTGGAAATTTTTCCTTGTACGATGTGAGGGTCAAAGGACAGATGATGCCGTTTTTCTCATACTGATATTCCGCTATGCACGCTGGGATTTGGTGTTTATGCGATGTGAAATCCGAAAACATTTAAAAAAAATTAAATAATACATTATTCCGAGTGTGCTTGCTTTTCTCTTTGAAAGTCATCACATAACGGCATTGTAATATACGTTTCGGCGGCATTAAATATGACATATCTGCCGTAGTTAACTCTATTTATAGAGCCCTCATGACAAGACTTCTAGACAAACAGGAACTGCCGCCAAAACTGAAAACTTGACGTGGTTCTTAAATATATAAGCAATTAAACAACATCTTACATTTCTTTTCACACAATACGTCTCCTTGCAGTATCAACACTAATTCGGCTGACTTTTATATTTGATCCAATTGGTAGATAGGCTGTATTTACGCCATAACGGTGCACAGCTGATAGAAAGGGACACCTACTGGTTAAAGCACATTATTGCATTTTATAATTGTATTATTAGATATTAATAGGAGGATGTGCAAAACAGACAAACTAATAAGGCTTTATTTAAACATTAAAGAATACTTTAGATTAAGGTCTTCTTTTGAATAAACTTTGCGGGTATAGAAGATGAATATGGAGGGATGAAACCCTCTTTGATGGTCACACATGCAGTGATGCAGAGCACACAGCACACACAGTGAAATTTGTATCTACAGATAAATATTAAGCCTGACAAAGTACTTAACGTCTAATATATTGCTTTCCTGCAATGTTAACTATGTTTAAGCACTTATTTTAACTGATATTATACATATGGATTATACTCTTATAAGATGTATGTAGATAGTATAAGAAATGTGCAGAATATGACAATGTAATGATGGAGGTACACACATATTGATAGATGTCTTGTAATGCACTGTTGAGGAACCTGCGACCCAAGTTTTTCATTCATTGCATAACTACACCGTAGTTGTGTATAATATGATATGTCAATAAACCTTAGAAAATCTTGAAATCTTGAAAGGGATGTGCAAAATAGTCATTATATACAGTCTTTAATGTCAATAAACCTTAGAAAATCTTGAAATCTTGAATGGGATGTGCAAAATAGTCATTATATACAGTCTTTAATGAACTACTAGTAGAGAATAACGAGGAGTAAAGAATATACTTTATAGGGATCCTATTAATATCTAATAATACAATTATAAAATGCAATAACGTGCTTTAACCAGTAGGTATCCCTTTCTATCAGCTGTGCACCGTTATGGTGTAAATACAGCCTATCTACCAATTGGATCAAATATAAAAGTCAGCCGAATTAGTGTTGATACTGCAAGGAGACGTATTGTGTGAAAAGAAATATAAGATGTTGTTTAATTGCTGATATATTTAAGATCCACGTCAAGTTTTCAGTTTTGGCGGCAGTTCCTGTTTGTCTAGAAGTCTTGTCATCAGGGCTCTATAAATAGAGTTAACTACGGCAGATATGTAATATTTAATGCAGCCGAAACGTGTATTACAATGCCGTTATGTGATGACTTTCAAAGAGAAAAGCAAGCACACTCGGAATAATGTATTATTTAATTTTTTTTTAAATGTTTTCGGATTTCACATCGCATAAACACCAAATCCCAGCGTGCATAGCGGAATATCAGTATGAGAAAAACGGCATCATCTGTCCTTTGACCCTCACAGCGTACAAGGAAAAACTTCCAGAGAAAAACCCACAGTTAATATACACACATTCCTTCACATTTACATTTTAATTTACATTAAAGTATTTTGTGAGGCCTTCTAACATGTTTTTAAATATAACTACGGTTGTAGTTGAAGAGTTTGTAAATTAACATGAACCGAAGCTGTTGCCTGCTGCAATATACAGTCTATGGTTGCTACAGAGGATTGTGGGTAATGTAATGTCTTCGGCCATCCAAAACTCATAGAAAACTACTTGTTTCTCAGAATTGAAGGGGAAAACGTGACAAAAGCATTGTACACACACTAAAACCTATCAATGTTGTGTAATTAACAAGGATAATCTGGTGTTTTTGAGTTGATGAGTAGTGGAGATATCACTGTCAAATCAATCGACAGTAAGGGGAATACTTACTTCCGGGTGTACAATTCTCCGTTATCTAATGGGAGTGGACGCTCACATTGCCTTTAAAAGCCTCCGACACAAACAGATGCCGTGCTTCCATGAGCGTCAAATCCCGCCGCAGATGGGAATACATTGCAATCAGTTGAAAGCTATTTGCGTCTGTTTATGAAGCTGAAGGAGCCTAGGAGCGTCCCAACTGCACGCCTCGGGACCCTGACCAAGCGTCGCTCCTGGACGTTTATGGAGTGAGAGTGTGTTGTCAAGGACTATAATGGCCGTTGCTAAGGAGGATCAAGAACGAGAAAGGAAAAGAGGTTAAAATAAAAAAGAATCTTAATAATGAAATGTTTCCACACAAATCATAATGTTTTGCAAATTATTTGGCGGCAAATATTGAATTTACATTTTCACCCTTTAATATTTTATTTGGGCTTTTAAATGAAGACCGCACCAAGTTAATAAATACAACTATTCTGCTGGCTAAAATACATATTTTTAAAAGTCAATCAAGGAGTAATCTTAATTTAAGGTGTTTGAAGAGTAGATTAAAAATACAATTTCTTTTGGAAAAGATTATTGCCTAAAAATCAAAGGGTGGCTCAACACGCCAAGAAATGGGAAATAATTAGCTCTAACGAAGAGTGGGATTAAAGGAACAATAAATATGCTTGCCATGTTGTTTTTTTGGTGGCATTTGGTTGTCAACCTATTTTTGTTTGTGAAATGTTGAAGTGATCCTACTGACTGTATCTTTATTTCTTCTGTTTTTGTTTTGTTGTTGTCTGACTCTGAGATGGGAATGTCATCTCCTATATGTATTTGTTATGTCCATGTGTGTGTCTTCAGCCTGTAAAGAAAAAGGAAAATAAATTATTTGGCGGCCCACTTGCAATGCTTTCGTGGACCGCGGCCCACAGGTTGGGAACCGCTGCCATAGGCTAAATGTAGCCTTTTGGTTGTATAATTGGTTGTGGAGGTGACGCCACCTGGTGGAGCTGGCTCCTAAGGTCCCTGCACAGACAGGCCCTCTGTTTTAGTACTTATTTCTCAGAGCAGAAGGAAACAAGTGTCAAGTGTATCCTCGACACTGTACTATATTGATGCACTTTGTAGAAATGTTGATGCTAATCGCAATTAGCATGTTAGCATCACTATTTTAGACTAGCTCTCAGTGATGGCAACCCACAGGTGTATGTGTGATGTAATTAAACAGGAGACGAGCAATCAATCATGCATACTCATTAGACAGATAGGGCCAGGAGACAGTCCTTGAACACTGTGAGGAGTACATGTCTCACTTTGGACATTTTCCTTGTACAGTCTATGGTGCAGACTTATGTCTCCATCTCTCCACCGCCCATGCTTCAGGGGGAACCTCATGGTTGTGATTACAAGCTCACATTGGTTTTATTTAATTTACTTGCACTCTTTGGTGGAATAACACAGTTAAATTACTCAAATACTGTCCTTGAGTACACATTTCTAATTACTCTCACTTAAGTATTACATTTTATACTTTTTATACATTTTTGTAGGCCAATATTGTACTTTTAATGTACTATATTTGTTTGACAGTTTTGGATCATTTAGAGTATTTATTCAGAGTATTATACAAAATGAATTCATAACATATGATTTACTGTAATGGAAGAAGCCCCCCGACAGTAGCATATTTAAGAATAGCCCCACCTCTTCTCCTGCCTGCATGAAATATATTTGTCATATTCTTCATTTCACATTGAAATGCTTGACTAAGATAAGCCACAAATGAAATGAGACTCTGAGATAGCATAGTCAACACTTTTCTCTTCTTAAAATGAAGGATCCTTTGCTTTCTTTAAAGCTGTGGCCATCAATATGGATTATTATGATGGAATCTTAACTAGAATTTAAAATAAAGATCTTGAACATGCATTTGTAGTTATGAAAAATATGAGTTTCTTATTTTGTCAGCAAAAGCCTACAAGTGCAAACTGTCCTTCACAAATGCCATATTAAGTCTATTTTTCGTCATTTATTTTTTAGAGAAAGCACTGTGTTTGTTGAAAGGGTTTAGTATATAATTCTGAAAAAGGAAATCAACTTGGGCCAGCTATGAAGACAGTAGCTTCTTTTCGTTTAACTGTTAATTCTATCCCTGATTTATGACGTCCTTCAGAATTGTAGTGGTTTATTTTTCTATCCACTTGCAGCCTGTGGGTCACAGATGAAGCTGTTCTCCCAGCATGCAGTCTGTCTTCACCTCACTCTGTCGTCTTCTATTCATCACTTAATAGTCAGTCTGCCGTTTGCACTCTGGGAAATTGCTCATTACTCTGTAAGTGAACATTTGGAACATCCACCCACCCATCCATCCATCCATCCACCCACCCATCCATCCATCCATCCATCATCCATCATCCATCCATCCATCCATCATCCATCCATCCATCCATCATCCATCCATCCATCATCCATCCATCCATCCACCACCCATCCATCCATCCATCCATCCATCATCCATCCATCCATCCATCATCCATCCATCATCCATCCATCCACCCACCCATCCATCCATCCATCCATCCATCCATCCAGTCTAAACAATTGAGTGTGGTAGAGAAACTCCTTCTGCAAGGAACTGTGTACAATACAGTGTGAAGCTTTTCACCATACATGTGAAATGTATCCTATTCCACACTAACATTGACCAGTATAGCCTCTGTAGATAATGTCTCTTTTCCTGTCAGCTCCCCCCCCCCCCCATTATTACACTGACTCATCGCTGTTCACTTCTTTGATGAAGCCGGTGTGGGCTAAAGTGTGTAGTTGGTTTGCCAAAATGAATGTTTCAACCACAAGTTCAACAGCCTCATTTGTGTAAAGTGCTCATGTGGAGCAATAAAACATACTGAGCTCTATGAAGTGTAGAAAAAACATGAAAGTATTTTAAGGTGAAGATAGCTCTCTCTTCTCAATGACTTCATCTGACTCTGCATGAGGCACTGAACTGAACTTCATGTATATTGAATTTAGAATGATTTGGAGGTAAAGTGGAGTTGCATAGGTGGAGCCTGCGGAAGTCTGAGATTAACAACGTGTGTGAATATTGTCGAGTCAACCCACATCCTCCTCCATGGTCTTTTCTCTAGAGGGCTGAGGGGATCAGGGTGAAACCTCTCGTTTTGATGCATTAAAGGAAAGCACAGTTCAGGGGCAAAGTTTATTGGATACTATTCCTGATGAAAGTTGCAAAAGCTGATTTAAATATGTTGCATTGAGTGTGTTTGCTTCTTGACCTGTACCCCTCCCAATGTTTCAGTGCAGCGCAACGCCCTTTTATATATTATCTATACCTGTTAAAAAGTAGTTCCTCCCCCACTTGTATGTGTTCGTGTTGCACACTTCATTCAAATGAAGTACTTTCAACACCACAAAAGGGTGCAAGCTTGACCTTCTTTAGGAGGTGGGAGAAGTACTCAGATCTTGTTCTTGAGTAAAAGTAGAAGTACTCAGATGTTGTACTTGAGTAAAAGTAGAAATACTCAGATGTTGTACTTGAGTAAAAGTAGAAGTACTCAGATCTTGTTCTTGAGTAAAAGTAGAAGTACTCAGATCTTGTACTTAAGTAAAAGTAGAAGTACCAGAGTGTAGGAATACTCTGTTACAGTAAAAGTCCTGCATTCAAATGTTACTCAATTAGAAGTACAAAAGTATTATTATCAAAATCTACTTAAAGTCGCGACAGTAAAAGTAGTCATTGTGCAGATTGGTCCATTTCAGAATAATATATATGATATGTTTTATAATGATTGATCATGAAAGTGTTCTCAAAGCTGGTAAAGGTGCAGCTAGTTTGAATGACTTTGTATACTGCAGGGTAGCTTGTGAATTTACTCCAGGTGGAACTAAAGTCTGATTTAACACTTGATTATGTTTCACATCATTCATCCACATCTGTGAAGTAACTAAAGCTATTAAATAATTGTAGTGGAGTAAAAGTAGCAAAACATTGAAATATTATTTTTAAGTTGAAGTCTTCTAAGTACTTAGTTACTCTCTATAACAGGCAGTCAGTGCTCCCGATCAGCAGGTCCCTGTTCCTGAGAAAACAACATGAATCACTGTCTCTCCTCACAGCTTCCAGCCAGCAGCACCTTCCTCTTGCATCACTGACTGGATCTAACTTTGGATAACACGTGTTGCATCATGCCACTTCCTCCCCAGTGCTGTTGCTGTGGCGATTTGCAGACGTGTGTCTTTAATGCCACTCGGGCTGAGAAGGCTGCTGCCTTCGCACCAATTACAGAGTTAGAATAGAACCGCAGCAGCACAGCCTGGTGCCATCAGGGTGCAGCAGTGTGTGAGTGTGAGTGTGAGTGTGTGAGTGTGTGTTCAGCTCTGACAGTTAACCCCGGCTGACTCAGCTCGCCTTAAACTAGCAGCGCAGTAGTTGCATTTAGAACAGATTTTATTTTGGCAATGATTCATAAAAGGGTATTACTCAGCCTCTGGCGGCCATATTGGAGGTTCTCATTAGCAATCAACTGATTAAGATTCTGTCAATACAATTCAATTACCTCAGCAGAAAGTCAGATACATTTCATTATCATGCCCAGGGTAAATGTAATCATGTTTGAGTTTAAATGGCCTTTTATCAAGTTGAAGCCTGTTCCAGTCCAGCTAGTAGTCATACATTATTTACCATTTGTTGTTTTATGTCCAGCCCAGGATCAGGCTCAGCTCTGGTCAGTGCAGAGAGGCCATGCATGGAACCCACAGGCAACAAACATGCACAATGCTTTCCTATACACAACTATTGCATGCAATAGGTGCAAAATAACAGACACAATAGGATCATGTCAAACACAGGTTTCAAAAGTATTTCTGTTTGTGGTTTTGAAAATTGGAGATTTGAGATACAGAGATAGCAAAAGTACACATACCCTTCACTAAAGTAGCAGTACAGATACTCGTGTTTATACAGAAAGTACAGCTATTTGTGTGTAGGAGTAAAAGTAATAAGTTGTCAGAAAAATAAATAGTGGAGTAAAGTACTGATACCAGAAAAATCTACTTGAGTACAGTAACAAAGTATTTATACTTCACTACTTCCCACTTCTAGACACTTATTTGTCCAAATGAATACACCTCAAAGATCTACATCAGAATGTTATCCAATCAAACATCTCACGTTTGAAATGTTGAAACAGCAGATTCAGTTTGAGTGTGGCGTCTAGGCTCCAAACTCATCACTCTCAGGATGGATTTTTTACATAGAATATTGAGGAATGATGATGAAATAAACCCATTCTTACATGTGCATGTTCTTCACCAGAGAAGAAGACATTTGAATGCTCGTCTCCTCATTGTTACATTTGACACAAGACAACATCTACATACATCTTCCTGATATTAAAACTCACTTTACATATTTGGTCTGCTCACGCTGCATCGCATTAGAATATGTGTTCAAAACTGCTCCAGCCTCTATAGAGATGCAGGCACTCGAGCATGCTTTTCCATTTTCCAATTCCTTTCATCCAATTAATTGTTTTTCCCCATCCCAAGCTACATCTACTCAATCATTACGGCTTTTCTTGCTCATGGGCACTGGGACAGCGATTTATGGACAAATCTGGACAAGATGGATCCAAGAATTATAACCTCCAGGTCTCATTTATCATTCACATACTGTGTATCACACACACACACACACACACACACACACACACACACACACACACACACACACCATGTTACTTGTTAGACGCTTTTATCCAAAGCGACTTACATACTCAACACTGTGGGCAATCCCCACAGGAGCACTTTGGGGTGAAGTGTCTCAGGGACACAACGACATGCTGACTGCAGTGGGATTTGAACCTGTGACCCCCTGATCCGAAACACCAACGCAAAACCCACTGCACCACACACACACATTGGGACCTCAGAAGTCTCCAATGGAGACTATAGTCTTCGGGCATCAACTGCACACAAACAGAATGGAAAAATAAACCAGCACGAGAGCAGAGTAAACAGATGTATTATTCATACATCACTTCCTTTATTCCCAGACTAATAGATCATATATTCATGATTTATTGACCTATAAGAGCTTTTACTATATCTTTATAAATGCTTTTAGCTCTCAGATTCAGTTGTGTTTACAAGGCGATGGTTTAAAAGATATACTTTAGAATTATGACCGTTGGTCCTTGCTTTTGTGCTTCTTGAGACGATCTAAAATATTCACAAACAGCTCTTTTAATTACATACAGAAGCACTGTGTAATATTAATAGGCTTGAGGTTAAAATGCTGATTAGATGATGTGTTGAATGCATGATAAATCTGCTGAGGAAGGACTTCACTAGTATGTGTTTGTGCTTGACTACACTAACCTACCTGAAAAACACACAAACACACACACACACACACACGCACACACACACACACACACACACACACACACACACACACACACACACACACACACACACACACACACACACACACACACACACAGAAACGGAAGAACACTGAAAAAACTGAAACATTGACTTTTATTAAATGTATTTTGTCAACAGATTTCACATAACTGTATTCGGTTAGTTAAAAGCAATCATATTAAGTTTAAATAAAAAATAGTCAACGTTTCAGTTTTTTCAGTGAAGGATTAAAGATATGTTGACAGATGGTGAAAAGTGTTTAGTAGTTGCAAAATGTGATGAAAATGAGGTTAAGGGTTAGGCTCATTATTTGTGTAGTGTTGAATACGAAGGAGTAGACATGACTGAAGATTTCTACAGTTAACATTATGGTCATACAATTGATCATTTTGTCTCTGTGAGAGGGCGAGTTCGCAGCGTTTTGTCTTCCTTTCTGTCCTTCTTGGCTTTTCTCTAATGTCACATGCCATTTCCCCAGAGTGCCTGTGTTTGTGTCTGTTACAAGCTGAAAGATGTATTACGGCCATGTGTTCCTTTTACCACTTCCTGTCTCTCGCTCTGTCTATCTGTCCATCACAGGACTCTCTTGTGGACCTGTTCTTTCTGCAGTATGGTTTCTGTCCACGTTACGATGCAGACGGCCTTTCATTCCTCTTCCTGTCAGTGCTGCTATCTGCCTTGGGACGAAGGTTTCAATAATGGATGAATTAAATTGGGAGCTAATGCCGTGTCTCAGTTAAAGTGAACATTTTGACAGAGAGTTGAGGTTGTGTTATATGTATTTCATCACGTTCCATGTACATAGGTCCGTGTGATTGTGTGTTCTGTGTTTTACCTGTCTGCAAGAACAATTGCCCCTCTGGGACAATAAAGTTAAAGTTGAAAACGGTTCATTCATCTACAGGATTTATACTTCAGGAAATGTGCATTATTTTTCCTGGAGATGGAGGAGGCCCTCAGGGTGGCAGAGACGAACGATATGTGTCTGCTCCTGGACCCTCGACTATCTAGAAGGGAATCTATGGTAGCAGCACCCCCCCCCCCCCCTTATCTTAGATAATGTTGGAAGGTAACTCATTAAGCACCTTTTCATTACCTGGATATATACAGACGAAATATGTTTGACATTTTCCAATCTTTATACATTATGTTGCATCAGTGGATTCTGAGATTAATCCTTTTATTCGCTCCGGAGCTGATTCCATCTTATTTGAAAGGCTTTGTAGCTTTTTATTTACATGTAGAGCCAATAAGAAACACTCCAAATATCAAACACATTTTTCTAGGTTCCTCATTACTGTCTCATACCTGCACTGTAGGTGATACGATGGCTACAATGATCTAAGCTGAAAGGATGCAAAGCCAAATGATTAACAACAAAAAAATAGAGGTTGGTTAATTTCAGGCTGCATCTTTATAAAACCAGCCTTCTGTGCTGTTTGATTTTAAATAGGTTTTTGTATACATATTGAAAAGGACGCACACATAATTATGTAAATCAAATAACTGATTTATACTGTCGGTCGGTGAAACAAATTATAATTATATATGCAGATAATATTAGATATCCCGACAGAAAGGGACACAAACTGTTTTTTAATATTGTTTCAGTGTCATTTCAAGAGATTGAAGCATGTGTTGTAATTAGCTGATGATGTTGTGAATTGCAATTTCTTTGGCCAGGATTACTGTAACATTCGGCAGGAGAAACATACATTTCTTACTCTTATTACATTTCAGTTGCATCTTATAAAATGTGTTTGCTAAAAACATAAAGAGACTTGAAACGAATGTTACATATGCAGTGGTTCACATGATCAAATCAAATCAAATCAGGTTTTATTTATATAGCACATTTAAAAGCGATTTTTGGTCAAGCCAAAGTGCTGTACATGTAATAAAAACACATTACTACAAATCACAATAAACGACAATAAATTACAACAGATATATCTTAAAAACAAAATAAAAATAAAACACACGGAAAAGTCAGGAGTCGTGCTCCGCTCTAACTAGAAAGCCAGAGAGAAGAAGTGTGTTTTTAGTTTAGATTTAAAAACCCCTAGGGTCTGGGCCGACCTCACATGGAGGGGCAGAGTGTTCCAGAGCCTAGGGCCAGCTGCTGCGAAGGCTCGGTGCCCTCTGGTTTTTAGCCTGGTCTTGGGCACTACCAGCAGCAGCTGGTCAGCAGACCTTAAAGCTCTGGCTGGGGTGTAGCGCTGGAGGAGTTCAGCTATATAGGCCGGAGCCAGCCCATTTAGTGCTTTAAAAACAAATAAAAGGATTTTAAAATCAATTCTGAACCGAACTGGAAGCCAGTGTAGTGAGGCCAGAATAGGGGTGATGTGGTCGCGCTTTTTGTGGCCAGTCAGCAAACGTGCAGCAGCGTTTTGGACTAGCTGTAAGCGTTTAATTGAGGCCTGGTCCATACCCACATACAGAGCGTTACAATAGTCCAGTCTCGAGGTTACAGAGGCGTTAATAACCCTTTCTAAGTCATTAAAAGATAAATACGACTTGGTTTTGGCCAATAGTCTTATTTTAAAAAAGCAGGATTTTACTACGGTGCTGACCTGCTTGTCGAATTTAAAAGTGCTAGTGAAGGTCACTCCAAGGTTCATGACCGAGGGGAGGATGTTTTTTTTGATAGAGCCCAGAATATCAACCGGAGAGGCTGGAGGTTGCGGTCCAAAAAAGATGACCTCGGTCTTGCTCTCATTGAGGTTGAGGAAGTTTTTGCTCAGCCAGGATTTTATCTCTGCTAAGCAGTCCATCAACTGCTGTAGTGAGTGTGTGACATTTGCTTTGAGAGGCAGATAGATCTGTACATCGTCGGCGTAGCAGTGGAAGGGAATGTTATGTTTTGTGAGTATTGAACCTAGGGGCAGTATGTACAGTAGAAAAAGGATGGGGCCCAGAATCGAGCCTTGGGGAACCCCACAGGTAAGAGGGGCTTTGGCAGAGGAGAAGGCACCTAGCTGTACCGAGAAGCTATGGTCTGTCAGGTAGGACCTGAACCATGCAAGGGCAGAGCCTGTGATGCCAGCGGACTGTTCAAGCCGTGACAGCAGGATGCTATGGTCCACAGTGTCAAAGGCAGCTGTCAGGTCTAACAGCACCAAGACAGCTGGGCTACCTGAGTCGGCGGCTAGGAGCAGATCATTAAAAACTCTTAAAAGGGCTGTTTCAGTGCTGTGCATGGGTTTAAAGCCAGACTGAAACTTTTCATGGATTCCATGGATGGTTAAAAAAGACTGCAGCTGGGCGTAGACTACTCGCTCCAGGGCTTTTGATAAAAAAGGTAGCTGGGAGATGGGCCTAAAATTTGCGAGAATGGAGGGGTCGAGATTTTTCTTTTTAAGGAGTGGTTTAACCACGGCATGTTTGAAGGCAGCTGGGACACATCCTGAGGTAAGAGAGGTGTTTAAAAGTAATAAAATACTTGCTCCAACTGAATCAAAAACATCTCGGAGAAGGCGAGAGGGAATGCTGTCTGAGTTGCAGTTTGTCGGCCGCAGGTGCTTGACTACATCCGAGAGAGAAGAGAGGGATACAGGCTCAAAGTGGTCGAGGACAGCAGGGCACAGAAAAGGAGCAGGATCTGGGGTAGCACTAGTGTGGGCTAGCCTAAGAGCAGATACCTTTTCAATAAAAAATGTAAGAAACTTATCACAGAGTGTAGTCGATGGGACAATAGAAGAAACATCACAGGGATTAATGATAGACTTGAGGACATTAAAGAGAACCTGAGGTTTATGGCTGTTTTTGGAGATGAACAGAGAAATATGCTCTGTTTTGGCTGCTTTGACTGCCGCCTGGTAGTCAGAAAGGCAAGCATGAAGGATTTCTAGGGAGACATGGAGTTTATCCTTTTTCCATTTTCTCTCTGCACGCCTGCAAGCGCGTCTGAGAGCACGAGTACAGTCATTGAGCCACGGCTCTGATAGAACTTTGGTGCGTCTAAGCGTAAAAGGAGCAACAGAATCCAGTATTAGTGTGCATGTCGAATCAAACATGGAGATAAGCTCATCAGCATTAAAAGCACAGTTCACATCTAATTTACTGATCGGAGAAGCATTAAAAACATCAGAGAACTGTGAGGCAGTCAAGGGGTTAATCGAACGCAGGGGACGCGCCGGGGCACGTGATTCGACTCCTGCGGAAGGGATGTAGGTTGTAAACAGAACCGGTAAATGGTCTGAGATACGCGTTGCTGCACATATTTCATCCACAGATACAGACAGTCCAAACGATAATACTAAGTCCAAAGTGTGTCCTTTTTCGTGTGTTGGGCCAGCCACGGACTGAACGAGACCAAAGGAATCAAGGAGATTTAAAAAGTCCCTAACCAGAGGTTTGGACTCGCAACACACATGGACATTGAAGTCTCCGGAGATCAAAACACGATCATATTTCACCATGATCCCGGACAGAAAGTCAGAAAAGTCATTTATGAAATCCTTATTACACTTTGGCGGACGATACACGACTGTGCAGAGTATAGGCGAGGCCGGGTTCAGTTCAAGAAGCTGCAACGGCATTGGAGGCTAGCTCTAAACACTGATGCTATGCCCCCACCATGGCCAGTGGCACGGGGGGAGCTGAAGAATGTACAGTCAGGAGGAAGAAGTTCAGAGAACGGTGTATACTCGCCAGCGTGGGCCCAGGTCTCCGTCAGGAACATAAAATCCAGTTCACGAGAGGTGAAAAAGTTGTTTAGCAGGAACGTTTTGTTTGCTATCGACCTAGCATTTAGCAAAGCCATGCAAAGTTTTCGCTCCGGGCTTGCCGAAGGTGTAGTGCGTCTCAGCTGACGAAGATGTGCGTGTTGAACGCCGCGCGGGCCGGGAGCAGTCAGTCGGGCAGGAGGAGCTGCCAGCGGGCCCCTCAGAGTCCGGAGCTCCGGAAAAACGGGGCGAATCCACCGATCCCTCACATGGTGTGCAGCGAGAGGGCCATGACATCCGAGGCGTGGATAATTCACGGAAGAAGCCGTCAGGTATGCCTTAAGATGGACCAGTGCACCACCACGCTTTCCCCGTCGTCGAAAGCGCTTTCGGCGAGGCAGGATGCAGTGTGACCGGCGTAGGTAAGTGGGGATATCCGACAGTAGAGGGCGGGGGGACGATTTATGGTTGCCAGATGTAGGTTTGGGCAGCAATATCAACTCCAGTGAGGGTCTGAGGTGGAGGAGAGCTTGGCGATCATAAACGAGCAGAGCAGAGACATTCTGACAAACATAAAACAAAAACAGGATAGCTAAAGGACCATTAACTGTCATCTGAAGTCTGGTGCAGTTTGGACCATTTTCCATGGAGTTATGACAACACTGTGTTTCATGGCGAGGGATCTGTCGCCATGGCAACGGCATATGATGACATCCCATAATTCATGTAGAGCTGTTCAGGGCCGGACCATTAGCCAGCATCTGAAGTCTGGTGCCGTTTGGACCATTTTCATAGGAGTAACGGAAACATCGGTTTTTTTGGCGAGGGAGGCGTTGCCATGGAAACGGCATACGGTGAGATCTCATATTTCACGTAGAGCTGTTGAGGCATGGACCGGTGATATAAAAGTGAAGATTGGGGGACGATGGGACCGTGCCCATTGGATTTACAGCGACACCGTGTTTTATGGCGAGGGATGCGTTGCCATGGAAACGGCATATGATGACATCCCATAATTGGCGTAGAACTGTTGAGGGCTGGACCATTAACTGTCATCTGAAGTCTGGTACAATTTGGAAGTTTTTCCATTGAGTTAGGACAACACCGTTGTTCATGGCGAGGGATCTGTCGCCATGGCAACAGCATATGATGAAATCCCCTAATTGGCGTAGAGCTGTTGAGGGCCGGACCATTAACTGTCATCTGAAGTCTGGTACCGTTTGGAAGTTTTTCCATTGAGTTAGGACAACACCGTTTTTCATGGCGAGGGATCTGTCGCCATGGCAACAGCATATGATGAAATCCCCTAATTGGTGTAGAGCTGTTGAGGGCCGGACCATTAACGGACCGTCTACACAGCAGCGTTAAAAAAATCTTGGAGGTGGGCGTATCTGAAGCTTGAGGATTTTTTGCGAGCAAGGCACGAACAACCAATCACATGAATCTCCCGCCCGCGACATACGAAGCAAAAAAGCCCGAAGTAAACTGGATATAAACTCCCCAAAACAGGCGAAAACCTACCACTGTCTCTGCCACCTCCCTCCATGCCTGGCTCCTCCGGTTTATATCCCGGTAGGTCTGGTCATAAAGCACCGGGTGATTGATTCGCTACCGCTAATTTCTCCTCCATTTTTTGGAATATGAGGAAATTACCTGCGGTATGTCTCTCCCAGCATACACGCCGTTTGATTGGCTAGAGCTTGAACTGTCAGATTTGCATACACAGGATTTGATTGGCTGACGCTTCCACCTCAGCCTCAAAAGTTGAACATTGTTCAACTTTGAATCCTGAAAATCCTGAAAATCTCCGCTCGCCTGCCCACAATGCAGTTCGGCGAAAAGTGAGGGAAAGTGACGTCACCCCATTCAAAGTGAATGGGCAGAAGCGTTTCAAGATTTTTTTAACGCTGCTGTGTAGACGGTCCGTAACTGTCATCTAAAGTCTTGTGCCGTTTGGAACCTTTTCCATTGACTCCAGTGGCCTACGCCCACGTCACTGTAAGTCGCGTGGGCTACCTACTGTCATGATTTAGGCCACTTTTAATGGGCTTTTACCCGTCTTTTTCCCTGTTTTTTGTGGGTTTTGCATGGTTATCGCTCGCTTCGCGAGCGACTAAATTGATCGTAACGATATTAATTATGCGAGTTGCAGTCACGTGGGCTACGCCCACGTGACTGGGCTCGCGCGAACTATCTGCCGTCACTATTTCCGAACCTTTTCTGTGCTTTTGCCGGTCGTTTTCCCTGTTTTTGGGTGTTTTTCGCAGTTCGCAAAAACAGTTCAGGCGGCAACAGAGCAAGTTCCCCACCCCACCCGATACAATGTAGAGCGTTTCAGGACAGCAGTCCCCTGTTGCTGCAGTCACTGTATCTCGAGCTCTGATCAGGGATGCACAAAGACACATGGAACCCTGCGAGGTGGGCCCATTTATCCCTATGAAAGATGCTGAGTAAAGCCACAATGGCTTGAGTAGCGAGAGATAGCCTGACGTGGTGATCACTTCCTGTGGGCTTGGCTCTGACTAGTTTGCTGTGTTTGGTCCAATAAGACTGCGGCTCATTTGTAAACAGCCACTCAGAAGTGGGTCCTGCATACATTGGTTTACCCCAAACTGGTTTAATTTAAGACCTTTGGACAATGATTGAGATTTGACGAAATAAATACATGTCTTTTGTTACTAATTAACTTTTTTTGGGAATAGTTGTTTTTTGGGAAGTACTTGCAGCTATTGTATGCTCTACACAAGGTTTTAAGCCAAGGTGACACCAAATAACTAAAGTTAGTTTAATGTTTATATTCCTTAAATATATGCCTGGTTTGATCTCATTGTGAGGATCCTATACTGAAAACACTGAGACGTTTTTTCATTGTATGAAAGACATGCAAAGAGCAAATGAATAACAGATAAATCAAAAGTGCTCAGGATCAGACCATGTCTGGAGCTGTCAGTGTAAATCTGCCTCCTCTCTTCTCCCTACAATCCTCTGTGGCCTGTGCACGTCAGAAATATTTCTTTCTCCATACACACTTTCTTTTTTCCTCATCCCTTTCCAGGCGCACGGGCACTTTATTGTTTTTGGGACACCAGACATCACAGAGAATCCATGACAGCAGACATGGTTTATTTAGAGCAGCAGAAAAAACAAGAACAACTGTAATTCAATTAGTCCCCAAATTCACCAGATTCAAATTCGATGTCCAGTTCAATTCAATATTGATTTGATTATTGATGTTTCAGTTACAGTACCAATATTACTTGGATATTAAATACACTCTAACCTGGTCAATTATTAGAGAACAAAGCTGCCTGAGAGCTGAGGTTGTGGATGAGGGAGTTGAAATGCTCTGGTGGCCTGGGCTTATAATGGGTGTGCAGCTGGTTTTTAAAATGGACGTGTTAGCACTAAGACAGAAGCCCCCTCCTCCTCTTCACATGGGGGAGATGAGCCCCTCATATCTGTGGCATGAGTCGGTAATTGACTGCTCTGGTCTGGTGCTGAAACACTGCCACCACTGGCAGGCAGGAGAGTAATGGTGTTCTAAAGCAGAGCCTGGAAACGACCTTTCATCCATCTCCCTGTGATAGTGCACCTTCACACCCGGAGGCACAATCAGCAATGTGCTAAAAATAGGAAATATTTTCAGACTGACCTTTAAAGCAAAGGGTGCTCATCAGATGTCCCTTTTAATACTTTTTTCTTCTGTCACTTCACCTTGCTTGTTAAATGAGCTCCATTCATGACAGCTCTGTTCTGGATCAGGTCTGTTCTGGATCAGGTCTGTGCAGGATCAGGTCTGTTCTGGATCAGGTCTGTGCAGGATCAGGTCTGTTCTGGATCAGGTCTGTTCTGGATCAGGTCTGTTCTGGATCAGGTCTGTTCTGGATCAGGTCTGTGCAGGATCAGGTCTGTTCTGGATCAGGTCTGTGCAGGATCAGCTCTGTTCTGGATCAGGTCTGTTCTGGATCAGGTCTGTTCTGGATCAGGTCTGTTCTGGATCAGGTCTGTGCAGGATCAGCTCTGTTCTGGATCAGGTCTGTTCTGGATCAGGTCTGTTCTGGATCAGGTCTGTTCTGGATCAGGTCTGTGCAGGATCAGGTCTGTTCTGGATCAGGTCTGTGCAGGATCAGCTCTGTTCTGGATCAGGTCTGTTCTGGATCAGGTCTGTGCAGAATCAGGTCTGTGCAGGATCAGGTCTGTGCAGGATCAGGTCTGTTCTGGATCAGGTCTGTTCTGGATCAGGTCTGTTCTGGATCAGGTCTGTTCTTGATGCCTGTACTACGGAGCAGGATTTCGGGTTAGCAAGGTCACTTCATGGTTAACTTTTAGTTTTAGGTCCTACGCCGCTGGTTCCCTTCTTACCGGGGTCAATTGCCATGGTAACTGATGCTGCTCCAGAGCGTTTAAAAGGTGCTGCTGAGGTTTGAGGTCCTTAACCAGATAAAGGATTCAAACAGTGATTTGCAGCAGCACTGATAATACACCAGTCAGCTTCTTCTTCACACACTGATTCATGAGAATAAGATAAGACTCAAACACAAATAGATTGATGACTGGGAATACCAAGATTAAAGAATTGTGCAACTGGAACCTGATTCATAACAAGATATGCTTGATGTTGCTAGGTAAAGTTCCTCAGGAGGTTTGGTAGCCAACAAGCTGTTATTTAACCAAAAGTAGAAATAGTCTGTAGGGGAGGTGCAATTTTTTTAAAGATACACCAATTGCAGTTTTTCTTGGCCAACTGTGATGAAAGACTTTATTAAAAATGACACATCGGTCTGTTTCCTGTTTTGAAAATGATTCACCCCCTGTGTAATGCCTGTTGTTACTTCCTGTTTTTTCCGTTTGATCACCTGATTCTGGTCACCTGGTGCTGTTGTGTTTTCCTGCCCTCCCCAGCTGTGTCTTAGACCCCCTTTACACGAGAACGAAATGGCTTGTATCTGCATAGTTTCTCTTGCGTATAGCCCTATTATTTACACGAGGCCGTAACAAAACAATAGAAACGGACCCCACAAACGATAACGGGTCCCAAGGTGGATAGATTTGCAAACTAAACGCTCTGGGGGGTCAAACGAGTCCGTGTAATCGCCTCGATACGAATATTTCCTGAAAAAATAACGATAGCCCCACCTCTCCCCGCCTCTGCTGCTCACTTCTGTAGCATGGCCAGTAGCTACTGTCAGTAGCTACTGCTAGTGCTACTGCTACTGACCATGCTACAGATGTTAGTACAACATCTACAGCTCGACCATGCTACAGATGTTAGTGCAAAATCTACAGCTCCTCTACCACAACCATCAGCAACAAGTGGACATGGAGAATTACATGAACATGTTGCTAAATCCACCGCGGGGCATAAACAGAAGGGTAGCCATGGCAACATTGCTCCGGGCTGCTCCGGGGTCTTCTTCGCTGCTTTTGGTGTATTTTGTGGCGGAAGTTACAGCGCCACTTACAGTCCCGGCATATGTACTACAGCGTGTCCAGCGCTTTCGAGCGGTCTCGTGTGGAAGTACAGCGCCACTTACAGTCCCGGCATATGTACTACAGCGTTTCCAGCGGTCTCGTTTGAACAGACACGTTAAATGAAACGAATGCATGTGAACGGAAGACTTTTTTGAAAACGCATACTGTGCATAAACGCAAACGTTCCCGTGTAAAAGCAGCCTTAGTCCTGCATGTTTTTAGGTTCTGGTTTTCTGTTGTCCTTGTTTGTCATTCATGGAAGAGTTCAGTTCAGTTTGTTTTTGCCTTGCTCTGATTGGATTTACTGCCATTAAAGGTCTTTTCTGCGATCGATTTTGTGCATTTGGGACCACGCTGCTCTGCCATCTCATCACAACAAAGGCTTCTCATCCTTTGAGAAAAATATAATTGACAGCAGACACTATAATTTTTGTAATGGAAAATTGAAATTCAAGATAACATGTTTATAACAAAACAGATTATAACATAAATCACATTTCCTTTACAGGATCATCGGTCCATTTGTCAATGCTTTTTGTCACGTTAGAAATAACAAATTAATGATGCTATTAATTGTTCACACTTGTGAGATAGGTGAAGATATTAAAGGTGATGAACACAGCTAATGGATTTGATGCAGATGCATTAAAGAGAGGAGGGCACAGTGTGCTGACTCATTGTTGATTCTTCTTCTGTACTGCCTCTGAGGATTTAGGATGTGGGTGTTGCAGCTTTTTCATAAACATCATATTAGTGTCAGGTATTAGAGAACAACGTATACGCCCCCTGAGTGTTTAACAATAAAATATCTTTAGAGCCCATTATTGTAAACAGTTATTATTATCACTTGGTAACATGAAAACTATTGCCCTGTGTTATCCGATGTTTTACAGATATGATTCTGTATTTACAAGAACACATTTCAATAATATATGATTCACTTTTCTAATATCTATCTTTTTGATATGTGTACATTGCCTTACTTCCAATCAACTTATTAGAGTCACATCAGTTAATTTCCATCTACACACATTCTCTCACCCTTTCAAAGCTCTGCTTCTCCATCCATCACCCAGTTATATATCCATATTTCACGAGTGGCTCCAGCTGTGGCCTGCAAGCTACTCTGCGGACCCCCAACCCCCCTCCACGCCCTTGCTTGTCATTTTTGATGTATGTATTTCTTGGAGCTCCTAATGGATCAGAGAGATGTCTGTATTTTTTTTTTTAAATTGCGATCTAATGACCCTTTTTTCCGCAACTGAAGAATAAAGGATGGTGAGATCTTCAGGAGAAAATCCGATGTCCCTTTAACAGGATGAACTATTCCCTCTCTCCATGTCTCAGTCGAGGTATCGTTTATCCCGTCTGTCTCCTCATTACTGTTTCTCCAACAGCAGTGTGAGTCTTGACCCAAAGGTCTTCGTTGTAACAGTTTCCTGATTGACGAGTAGCCATGTGTTTTCAGGAGCAGAGTCCCATGGGTGAGAGCCTCTCATTAGAGATCTGGGATGAACCTTATATTTCTCCTGCTCTTATGCCGTGTTTACTTTCACCTGCAGTGGTGCAGATATTAAAGTTGGACAAAATAAATGACTTTCAACATTTTAGGATCCTTTTAATGTCCTCATGGGGCTTTGAATGAGCTCTGACTGGATCAGTAGGGAGGCAGAAGTTGCACTCTGAGTATTATTTATTGTCATGTTGTTAGAAAACAAATGTATCATCTCTTGTAACTTGTGAATTGATTACAGCTCAAACTCACTGAGATGTGTTTTAATTTGTTTAAGCTGAAGTAAAAGCTGTCAATGAAGCTCTGATGCAGACTGAACAACCAGAGTGTGACCACCAGTCTTTCTTGTGGTTTGTTTGGGGTTTAAAAGCAAACATATTGAAGGTCGAGCAGATCCATGTGTGCAGTTGCTTTCATGTATTAATGATGGACAAAGCAGTTATTTTCAGTGTACTAATGACCTAGAATCAACAATAACGCACATAGATATGTTCAACCAATCGGTGAGTGCGACTCACTCAGGGCACACGTCAGTGCTGAAGGTTCAGGATTGGAACCTGGAGCATGTTCAGTTCAGCCTGATGATGATAATGCTTTTTGGTAAGAGATGGACAGCTGAGCTGAGTGTCTGGATAAAGATACCGTTTGAAGACTTCAACAAATCGTTTCAATCCATTGTTCCCAAACGACACTGCTACTATGCGTAATGTGACCAGCAATGAATAGGGCTGGGTATCGTCATTTATTCCCGAATAGATTTGATTCCGATTCCCAAGATTTAAATGTGCTTTCCAATTTGATTAAACATCCATTTTGTTATGGATGTTTCAGTACATTAACAACATTGCTTGGATATGAAAGGGATTGCAGCAACCCGGTATCACGGCAAGACGTGAACATGTGACGATCTACCATGCTGGGAGACGTGAATATGTCACGGTTTCGTCCCTTCAAACGTGACAGTTACACGGTATTGTTAACATGGCCCAACCAGTGGAGAAATACCCGGAAGTGCCAAGCAAATGCTCTACCGCGCCTATTGGTCGGTTTTTATTGTCAAAATTAGATGTTTTTAATTTATTTTTGAATCGTCACACTCCATTTCGCCGATTTTCTTGTGGCCCTAGCTGGTCGACACCTCTTTTAGCAGAAACGAAGGCTACATTAATGTATTAAATCGATGTTAATCCATGTGTGTGGATCATAGACTGTATATATAAAGGTGTGGATGTGGAATTAACGGACGTGACGTTGTGCGATTGCGTTGCCAGGCAACAGCTTCGGTTCATGTTGATTTACAAACTCTTCAACTAGAACCGTAGTTATATTTAAAAACATTTTAGAAGGCCTCACGAAATACTTTAATGTACATTTAAATTTAAATGTGAAGGAATGTGTGTATAACAAAATACAAACGTCATAAAAAATACCGGAAACAGACGTAGGCAAGGTCCTCAAATCGGTGATTCAATGCACGTTGGGAAATGGTGTTTATGCGATGTGAAATCCGAAAACATTTAAAAAAAAAAAAATAATACTTTATTCCGAGTGTGCTTGCTTTTCTCTTTGGAGGTCATCACATAACGGCATTGTAATACACGGTTCGGCTGCATTAAATATGACATATCTGCCGTAGTTCTGTATTTATAGAGCCCTGATGAGAAGACTTCTAGACAAACAGGAAGCACTGCCGCCAAAACTGAAAACGTGACGTGGATCATAAATATATCAGCAATTAAACAACATCTTACATTTCTTTTCACACAATACGCCTCCTTGCAGTATCAATACTAATTCGGCTGACTTTTATATTTGATCCAATTGGTAGATAGGCTGTATTTACACCATAACGGTGCACAGCTGATAGAAAGGCGCATCTAGTGGTTAAAGCACGTTATTTATTTTATTATTTTATTATTTTTCACAAAAATGAAACCATCAATAGCAAAAACAGAATTAACTGTCTTTAGTAAACCACTCAAATAAAAAGATCATAAGTGGTTTTGTTTTACATATATTTTAAGGATAATAATAGCAATGTAACACTGTCTATGACACTTATAACACTGATTTGAAAAACATACAGAAAAAACTAATTCACTGCCCTTAATAAAGTATTTAAATATACATTTCAGGTGTGCTGTTTTGTTTAGATCAGCGGTCAAACACACACACAGAGACGAGACAAGAGGAGAGAAACAGTCTTCATTTTATCTTACTGGACCTCTTTGAAATGCAATTGAATACCCCTGCATTATAGCAACAACAACAATGATTATAATAATAATAATAGCAATAATAATTGGGAGGGGGGGGGGGCGCGGCTGTTCTTATGTTCTCTGAGGGGAGGCTCACCTTCCCACACTTTGAAAACCCCTGGTTTAGATCATTAACATCTGGAGCTCTTTTAATGTCCTTTTTGATTATTGTTACACCAGGTCTTGTCAAAACCTTTATTCCATATTCAATATCCATTACTAAACAAAACAGCAATTCCACTCCACTACAATTCAGAGGTTAACCTGGTATTTTTACTCCACTACATTTATTTTAGTTACTTTGCAGATTCTGATTAATGATGTGAAATATAAACAACCCTTAAATCAGGCTTTAGTTACACCTGAGTAAAATTCAGGGAAAGGTGATTGTCAAGTGCCAACAATCAGGAGAGATATTTGATAGTTGCTGCTTGAGAAGACTAAACATTTATCTGCAGATCCTTATAAAGTATATTCATTACTCGTTATTCTCTACTAATAGTTCATTAAAGACTGTATATAATGGCTATTTTGCATATCCCTTTCAAGATTTCAAGATTTTCTAAGGTTCATTGACATATCATATACACAACTAATTCAATAACGTGCTTTAACCACTAGGCGGTGCACACAAGGTACACACAGCCATAATAACTTTGTATTATTAGTGTAGGACACTTGTGTATGTATAACATCTGAAGATGTGTAGTTTTATTCATGTTTTCACATAATTGTACAGGATATTGCTATATTATTTCACATGTTTTACTTCTAATATCTGATTTGTAAAACATCACAGACAGAAAGGTATATCCGTCATTAAACAGTAAGCTATTGAAATTCTGAATCCATAGATGTGTCTCCCATCACCCAAATCCCCTGATTATTCTCTCAACTCAGTATTTACATTCTTATATTCAAAGAAAATCAGTAATATCTTTAAAAACGACAAGTCCTTTTCTATCAGCTGTGCACCGTTATGGTGTAAATATAACCTATCTACCAATTGGATCAAATATAAAAGTCAGCCGAATTAGTATTGATACTGCAAGGAGACGTATTGTGTGAAAAGAAATGTAAGATGTTGTTTAATTGCTGATATATTTATGATCCACGTCACGTTTTCAGTTTTGGTGGCAGTGCTTCCTGTTTGTCAGACTTGTTATATCTATGATCCACACACATGGATTAACATCGATTTAATACATTAATGTAGCCTTTGTTTCTGCTAAAAGAGGTGTCGACCAGCTAGGGCAACAAGAAAATCGGTGAAATCGAGTGTGACGATTAAAATATAAATTAAAAACATCTAATTTTGACAATAAAAACCGACCAATAGGCGCGGTAGAGCATTTGCTTGGCACTTCCGGGTATTTCTCCACTGGTTGGGCCATGTTAACAATACCGTGTAACTGTCACGTTTGAAGGGACGAAACCGTGACATATTCACGTCTCCCAGCATGGTAGATCGTCACATGTTCACGTCTTGCCGTGATACCGGGTTGGATTGCAGAGAACAGTAATGTTGGAAAGACCCTCTAACCTGGTGTGTTATTACACACTTTATTGTTCCAATGCAGTAAACAAAGATATCACCTTGTAAAGTGCCACAGCACGCACAAGCATGCTGTGAGGAAATGGCCAAGGTCGGGTTTAAGTACCATCATGTTCACATAAGAACGTCTACAGTATAAGAGGCCTGTAGTAAGATGTGGCTGCAGAGAGTGTGTGTAAGTGAGTTCCAGAGCAGATGAGATGTTCAAAGCAGAACAATATGAAAGGTGTCTCATGTAGTTAAAAGTACACACACTTTTACCCCCCCTCTTCTAAAATGAAGCCAAGCAGCTCCAGCTACGTTTTAAAGCAGGGTTAAAGCTTGAGGTATCCATGGGAAGAGGGCAGGCATATAATAAAAGATCCATCGCTGCATTTTATTTAATGTTATCGAATCATTCAAATAAACATTGATTTGAATCGTAAAGTAATTTGTTTAACCCAGCACTAATATTTAACATTGCTGACATTTGCTGACACTAGATGTCAAAAACATATTTCTTCAGCATTGTTTCAACGAGCTCCTTCTCCTAAGCTTTCCTGCTCTGGATCTCTGGCTGACAACAGGTGTTTTGTTATGAGAGCAGCAGAGGTGGTAGAGAGAAAATCAGAGAGAGTGTAATGTGAAGCTGCCCCAGGCCTGAGGACCAACCCAGAGTGAAGATGTCAACAACCATTACACTTTATTAAGGTTATCTTTATCTGTGTGTGTGTGTGTGTGTGTGTGTGTGTGTGTGTGTGTGTGTGTGTGTGTGTGTGTGTGTGTGTGTGTGTGTGTGTGTGTGTGTGTGTGTGTGTGTGTGTGTGTGTGTGTGTGTGTGTGTGTGTGTGTGCGTACGTACGTCCTGATATTGGCTCATACCTGCTTCTCGTTAGCTGGTGCCCTCTCTGGTAATATTAGATAACAAGAGAAAAGAGAGACAAAGCAAAACACAACACAGGAACAAACTCAAATGTTTTCACCTTATTGACTGCTCACTTTGATTTTAACAATCTCACACACACGTATACACACATACACTTCTATAACACAACAACTTCAGTTGGGTGCTCATTTCTGTCCTGTCCCCTTCCAATGAACAAACAACACGTGTGTGCGGGCTTGTTTCGTCTCATGATGTTAAGGGCGTTCTCTCTCTGTGTCTGGTTGTCCTTCTTGCCTCTCGTCTTTATAAAGAGTGTCTTCTCTCTCTCGGTTCTCCAGACATGCTCACATCATGAGCAGCCTCTGATTGGCTGGCAGGTGTTCATCAGAGCAGGATATCTTAAAGGTCCCATGTCATGCTTTTCCGGTTATTACCCGTCCCCTTGTGTGTTATGTAGCTTTGTCTGCATGTAAACGGTCTGCAGAGTCACAACCCCTCAAAGTACACCCTGTAGCGAGTAAAACTCTAACACAGAAAAGACCTGTCTATGCTGCCCCAGAACGCCTCGTTGGACATTTCTCTTTTTCCATTTTTTTCTTCCTGAGTATAGTGACGTAACGATACCCAGGTCCAAATGGACCAATCCGTGGAGCTCCTCAAACACACACACTCAATCAGCCTTATATTTTCTCAGCCGCGGCTCCGTGGATCTTCACTCACAGTTCGCCACACACTCACGTGTGTGTGCTCAGGCTGAGCTCCACGGTGTCTCGCAGACCCCACGCAGCAACCAGGAAACGACACCAGTAATCCAGCTCACACTGTCCGCTCCTCGAGCCTCAAAGGGCGGGGCAGCGAGCCCCGTAACGTCCCGCCAACACGGCACCCAGACCCCACGCAGCATTCTCATCTGTTTGTCATTACTGGTGTCATTTCCTGGTTGCTAACAAACGCCATTGTAACACATAAACACTGATGTTCCGCTGTAACGGTGGTGGACTCATCAGAACAGAGTGGGCTCATAGGGAGGGGTGCAGGAGCTCCAACAAGCCGTTTAGGACAGAGAGTGAATACACATACTATACAGAGATGCTGTATGAGAAACCAATGTGAGTTTGGAAAATTGAACAATGTAAATCTATTCTAGTAGACCTCAACAATGGAATTATGATCAGTAGAAATGGCCATGTCATGGGACCTTTAAACCTGGCTGCACCACACACTGTAAAAACTGTAATGTTGACTCTAATTCAATGTATTATGCCATCAAATGTCACATAACTGTGTTAGGTTAGTTGAAAGCAATAATAAAAATATTAAGTTCAACTTAATATTATTGCTTTCAACTAACCTAACACAGTTATGGGAAATGTGATGATTAGAGATTGAAAGCTAGAGTGAATAAGTGAGTTTTGAGAGATTTCTTGAAGGATTCAAGAGTGTTGGCCCTTCGGATGTGACTGTGAAGGGAGTTCCAGACGGGTGGGGGCTGCAGCGAAGGCCCTGTCACCCCAGGTCCAGAGGGAGGGGGGGGAGTTCCAGAGGAAGGAGGGGCTGCTGCGAAGGCCCTGTCACCCCAGGTCCAGAGGGAGGGGGGGGAGTTCCAGAGGAAGGAGGGGCTGCTGCGAAGGCCCTGTCACCCCAGGTCCGGAGCTTTGTCCTGATGGACTGTAGTAGATTATTGTCAGCAGACCTGAGGCGACGGGTAGGGGTGTGTGGTTGGATAAGGTCACTGATGTAGGGGGAGGAAAGGTTCTTAATGGCTTTGTATGTGAGAAGTAATAATTTGAAGTGAATCCGGTGTTTGATGGGGAGCCAGTGGAGGTGGTGGAGGGGTGATGTGGTCGGAGCGTCGGGTGGAGGTGAGCATATACGGGCAGCAGAGTTTTGGACATATTGCAGTTTATTGAGGATGTATGCAGGTGAACCATAGAGGATGCTGATGCAGTAATCCAGTCTGGATGTTATTAAGGCATGGATGAGGGTTTCAGCAGCGGTGGATGAGAGGGAGGGTCTGATGCGGACAATGTTCTTTAACTGGAAGAAGGCGGTTTTTGTGACCTGGTTGACGTGAGGGAGGAAAGTGAGAGCGGGGTCTAGGATGGTGCCAAGGTTACGGACGTGAGTTGAGGGGTTGACAGTGGAACTGGAGTTGGTGTTGAAGGAGGATCCTTCCAAGTGGGAGGATGTTAACATGACATCAGGTGGTGGGACTTGGTCGAATCTCTACTTCACTATTACCGTCATTTTGGTATTATCATTAGCGAGTCAACAGAAAGCAATGATAATGATGAACAAGAGGTCATTTAGAAAATCTAAGAAAGCATGCAGCAGTGAGCCAGGAGCATGTCTCCGGTCAGACAAACACATGAAGCAGTCACCCTTAACTGAAAATACATTAACTGATAGTGGTGCTGAACTGCACTATATGTAAATGTATTATCTAAATATTCTGTTGCATTTGGGAATTAGGTAATTAGAAGCCTGCAAAACCATCTGAGGCATTTGGTAAATCTTTTAAAATATGCTTAGCACTTGAGGTTGCCCAGTGAATCCTGCACCAATAAAGCGTTGGAGGATTGGTATTAATGTGTTGATTGCTTTTTGCTTTGGTTCCCCTCCCAACCAATGAATGATGGAGCCAGTGTGAGAACGCCTTCAATGGGTCGCTGACTGTTTTTTAGAGACAGCCTGCCAGCCCTGAATCTCTTCAATGTGCATTTTTGTTGTTACTTCTGCTGACCAGCGGTTTTATAAACTTGATGACTGGGCAAAATGAAACGTTCTGTTGTCTGATTAAAGAGCTCTCTGCAGCTAATGGTCTTTGTTGAGGGAAGAACCTCCACCCTGTAACCCCACCGTAGGGTTAGACTGGTTCTGACTTATGCGATCTGGCTGATCATCTCGTTCTCTATGTTAATCTCTCATTCAAATAAATAATTTAGGTTTATAATCTTTATCGTTTTGGAACAGCCATAGGTTGTGAAAAAATAATGTGTGAAATAAGGTTTATAAGTGTTCCATCACGTTTGAGTAAATATTGTAAGTACTCAGACTCAGAATCTGCAAATACTTATTTGATTTGGCCAAAAACCCTTGATCTGGTATGTCTACTTTATATACAATGGTTGTAACAATACCATCATTTTAAACTTGAATTCAGTACGAGTATAAAAGGGAAAATGCTTGACACCTATTGGAACAGCTGCAAACATGTAACAAGTCCTGTACACAGTATAAAGGATATCAAGCAGTAAAGTATGGACTTGTTTGCATCTTTAAGAGGTTGAAATACATTGTAGGAACACATTGATCTTCTTCTTTCTCTGTATGGAGCTTTCATCTATCAGCTGTCTGCCTCTGGTGTCTTTTACACTTTCTGACCTCTTTCACTCGCTTCTCTTTATCTGTCATCATCCTTCTCTTTTATGTGTTTCTCTCTCACACACACTTTCTTTTCTCTTACTGCACACAGATCAATAATCCAATTTACACCGCCGTGTTGGGTGTTGTTGACAGGAGCCCTCATCACTATCTGAGGCACGTCTCAGTGAGAGGAGAGGCCGACAGACAGAGAGAGAGAGAGAGAGAGAGAGAGAGAGAGAGAGAGAGAGAGAGAGAGAGAGAGAGAGAGAGAGAGAGAGAGAGAGAGAGAGAGAGAGAGAGAGAGAGAGAGAGATGCTCTCTGTGGTTAGATTGAATTCCTCCAGGCAGATTCCCTTCAAATAATTGTATTTACCAAGAGAAGTGAGGAACAAAATACAAAAAAAAGTGCGGAAGTTATGAAGAATTTAAAACGCACTTATATATAACACGTGGGCTGGAGTAACTGGCACTAAATCAGAGACACACACTGACAGATAAGTAAGCACCTGCTGAGTTCTATATGCTCTCAATAGAAATGTTGACTACTGATTATCTTAAAGGCTTTTTATCGTAGCCGAATAAATAAATCTCTTTCAACCAATAACTTTCTTTATTGATCTCAGGCGGTTTTGTTCCAGTTGAGTGTCTCGGGACATTGAGGCTGAAGAGAAATTGCTGCGTCACTGTGAGGCGCTGCTCTGGGGCTGCTCTCTGAGGGCACCACCTCAGCGTTCTGTTAGAAAACATGGTGCTGGTGAACGTGTCCCGTAAGGTTTCAATGTCAAAGGGGAGGAATTCTGGTCAAATCTCATCTGTGTTTATTATTGGGTTTAAAAACCATTTGATAGGAAGACTAAATAATGACATTATCAAGGCATGTAGATTTGAAACTAGGTAATTTTGAAATAAAACAAGTCCCCTCATAAGACATGTGCATAATGGAAAAATATATATATAATAAATTGTGCAAACAGGTAATTATTTATGACCAGAGAGATTTACATTTGTTGGACCTCAACAGATATTGCCGGGTAAATAACGGTTAATGGAAACATTGATGCATGCGTGTTTGTGTGTGTGTGTAGAAACGTATGTCTATTATACCTTAAGTGTAAGGAAGTACTTCATTGACAATACATTCTGCTCTCTAAAGTGTTACAGTTTATGACTGTAAAGTGGTTTTGTAACTAAAATAAAATCCTTAACAACAACACGCTAATTCACTGAGTTCAGTCTCCTAATCAAATCCTTCTCTGTTTCAGGGCAGCTCGACCCCATGACTTTGGTTTGGGTAAGTCTACTATATTTTGTTGGTTAATGGTACAATTTCACACACACACACACACACACACACACACACACACACACACACACACACACACACACACACACACACACACACACAGACCTAACAACTCCCAGAGAGAGAGAGGAGGGGCTGCTTTGTTCCTGCAGCCAGCTCGCTCTCTGCTCTGGTTTCCGTCCGCCTCTCGGAATACTAAACATCTATCTGCTGTTATTCACAGCCAGGGGATTACACACTGCTGTGTGTGTGTGTGTGTGTGTGTGTGTGTGTGTGTGTGTGTGTGTGTGTGTGTGTGTGTGTGTGTGTGTGTGTGTGTGTGTGTGTGTGTGTGTGTGTGTGTGTGTGTGTGTGTGTGTGTGTGTGTGTGAGAGAA
This sequence comes from Trematomus bernacchii, assembly GCF_902827165.1. NCBI lineage: Eukaryota > Metazoa > Chordata > Actinopteri > Perciformes > Nototheniidae > Trematomus > Trematomus bernacchii. The sequence goes on from NW_022987621.1 coordinate 198,323, forward strand.
AGAGAAAACACAGTGATAGGGTTATAATTGATGAGGACTTGACTCAAGTGTGTGTGTGTATGTTTGAGGACACATTTTCTTCCCACCATTCTTTCCTCTCGCCCAAACACACACACATCCTACTCTGCTGAAATATTTGTGTGTTTGTGGCTTCCCCTCACTTAACACACCCTGATAAGATCAGGGAGGAGCAGAGATGGAACGATATATTTGTCTTTATCACCACTTACTCCCTTAACCTCAAAATACACACACACACACACACACACACACACACACACACACACACACACACACACACAGATCTCTTTGTATTCCTTTGCTGCTGCGTATTTATTTCCTCTTCAGTCGTTTCACTCACTGCTCTTCCACCGTGGTAACTTTTGTTGTGGAACTTTTACAACTTCTTCCAGCGGAGGCTCTTAGTTCCAGTTTGCTTTCTTTGTCACACATCCTTGCCTCCGAAAGCCCCTGAGAGAGAGAATATATGTTGGGATGGGCTGCACACAGTAACAGGCACTGTTTATTGACACAGACCTGGAACAGTTGGTTCCTGCAGACGCTGATTATCTAGAAAGATGGGATTCAAATTGTGAAGGCCTGCTGACAGAGATGTGGATTTCCCTGAACATGGTTATGAAACTTTGCTGTCACCTGGTACTCAGAGTTTTATTCAAGTGGTGTGACTGAGGAGTGATGATATCTAAAGTCGCTACAACGTCCAAAAACACTTCCATTGGGAGAAATGTACTGCAGCTTTAGAAAAGATGCAAATATAATAACACAAATGTGCCGAAACACATTCTAATGAAGAAACATCTTCACCAACTTGAAAACACATGAATTACATTTAGAAACTAAACTATCGAAGCAAATTTACGGAGTGAACTCCGTCTGTAGCCACACGAGGCTCCCTCCTGTCAGATGGAGGGAGTAAATACAGCGGCAAGCTTTGGGACAAACTCCCCTCTCTCCGGCAGAAACAGGAAATGCCGTAACTGTATGTAACAACGGTTTCAAATCAGCATCTCTTAGACAAAAAATGTAAATTAATAACTCAAATAAAACTACAAACATCTTTCATTGTGTTACTTTTTCTGTAAAGCTCTTTTAGTTTTAAACCTGATGTTTATAAGCTTCTTAGTTTTTGCAACAGTCTGTAAATATACACAACTTTATAATAAAATGCACACATTTACCTTTTTCTAGACTAAACACAGGTACGATCCTAAGTTAAAAAAATATGAGGTTATCATGACGTTGTTAACATCGCAGTTTATCAGTGGATGTTTGCTGGAACTACTTTTTAACAGCGTGTTTCCTGACGGACACACACAGCGTGACTCCGGTCAGGTAGAGACCGGTCTCAAGTCAGCACCGCTGCAGACTCGCTGTTTGAGGGCTTGATAGCCCACTCCCCCTCCACACCGCTCCACACTCGTTGGTTTGGAACAGCACTTAATGTGGCGGACCCTCCGCGCGAACGCGCAAACGGAGGGGTAGTGTGTAGGGGTGGGGTGTAGGGGGCGGTTTGGGATTGGGCCAGAGAGAGGGAGAGAGGGAGAGGGAGAGACCGGTGTCAGCATGGACCGTGTTGTTAGCATCTGGTTAGCTAGCTGCACTAACGGACATAAGGAGCTGTTTGTTCCACAAGAAGCTGGAGGAGAGTCCTCTCCTCTCAGACTGAGAGACTCAGGTGAGCTAAAGGACTCTCTGAGTGTTTAGATAGTTAACTTTAGTCTAAGTTATCTCAGTGGGTCTCAAACGGTTTGGTCACAAATTATTCAAAAGATTATTTCCGCGGCACACCTTCATATGATCATTATAGTTATAAAAAAAAGAGAATAAAGGAAAAACAGTTATGAAATACTATATGGCAGTAAAACAAGAATAGAGTTTAAAAGGGGAGTGATTAGTAAAATATCCATAAAGAATCTGTTTACAGTTCTGCTTCATATGGGTGTTGAGAGAGGTATCCATAGATCTCTTCATTTTGCTCTCAAAGTGCACCAGATTGATGCTTTTAACTTCAATATTTAAAAAATAATCTTCCCGGGGGAGCATCCCCCCGGACCCCCCTCGAGGAGGTGAGCCCCCCACTCATAAAAAATACCACTTTACCCCTGCCTATATGCCGTGAGCTGATTATCGAGCCTTCATTGTAACAGTCGCGGGTGTACTGTGTGTGTGCGTGTGGGGAGTGTTGCAGTAAAAAATGCCACTGTAGTGCCGCCGCCACTGTGGGCTAAGCCCCGAATGTTTTCAGGTCCAGGCGACGCCCCTGGTTGGGACTATTCATTTAATGATATGTTTTCAACTTAGGTACTGAGACTGTGTGTGTTTGTGTGTGAGCGGGAGGAAGATCATGTTTCTGTGAGGCTGAGTGTTCGTAAAGCATGTTGTTCTGGCAGAAAGGTGCTGGCAGGTCCTTTGGGAGCTCAGCACCTTTCTGGAAAGTTCAGTGGTTTTTCAATAGAAGCGCTCAGAGCAGCTGCTCTAAACAGTTTGAGTACAGCTTCTGATGCTGCACGGTGCATTTAAAGCAGAATGTTCATGAAGAAAGGAGCTGCAACACCACTGCTGCTCCTCTCTATGTGTCTTTGATATGCTGATTGTTTCCCCTGCCGTCCACTTCTCTCTGAACGCTCCCTCCTCCTGCTTTCTCTCCACTTTACCACAGTCCAACTCTCCTCCACCTCCTCCCTTCTTTCTTTAGATTATTCCTCATTTTTTCCTTCTCTGTTTTCGTGACTACTAACTTTCTTTATGTCATCTCTCTTTACTTCTTATTCTGATTCAGTCCTTTACCTGTCTTAACTCATTTGATTCTGGCTTCCGCCCCCACACTTATTCTTCCTCTATTTCTTTTCAGTGCTTTATGAGCCTTCTCCCCTGTCTCTTTCCTGCAGCTATCTCTCCTCCTAACTGCTTTGGAAGCTTCCCACAGCAGAGTCCTGTCTGCACTGCAGATTAGTTCAGCCCACCACCAAGCCCCCACCCCTCACCCTCTTCCTCCCTTTGTGGTCAGACCAGGCTCTGACACCACGGCTGCACAGGTCTTACAGCTGCTTGATGAATTGATAACAAGTAGACTAAACTGCAGTGCTTATCACATGTTTTTAAAGTCTGGTATATATTTCGGAACAATGTGTGGGGGGTGCCTGTCAGTATTCAAATCTAAATGAGTATCGATTCCTGTCCTGGGTTTTAGAACTGGAACACCTTTTGATTTGAACATTCAACACATGCAGCTCCAATGAGGCTTTGAGAGCGTGCCAGGGCTAAGGCTCATGGGATCTTAGTCAACAGCAACATCCCTCTTGAGCCTCAGAAGCTGTCATGGAGCTCCTGGGAATGTAGCTGTGGAACACTAACAAAATGTTCAGTGTTTTATCTGATTAAACAATGTGTTCAAATATTACCAATATATTGTGAGAAATGGACAACATTGCCCCTTCTGTAAACACCTTCAAATCAAATCAAATCAAATCAAAGTTTATTTATAAAGCACATTTAAAAGCGATTTTTGGTCGGGCCAGAGTGCTGTACATGTAATAAATACTACAATCACATAAAAACACATTACTACAATCACAATAAAAGACAATAAATTACAACAGATATATATAAAAAACACAGGGAAAAGTCAGGAGTCGTGCTCCGCTCTGACTAGAAGGCCAGAGAGAAGAAGTGAGTTTTTAGTGTAGATTTAAAAACCCCTAGGGTCTGGGCCGACCTCACATGGAGGGGCAGAGTGTTCCAGAGCCTAGGGCCAGCTGCTGCGAAGGCTCGGTGCCCTCGGGTTTTGAGCCTGGTCTTGGGCACTACCAGCAACAGCTGGTCAGCAGACCTTAAAGCTCTGGCTGGGGTGTAGCGCTGGAGGAGTTCAGCTATATAGGCCGGAGCCAGCCCATTTAGGGCTTTAAAAACAAATAAAAGGATTTTTAAATCAATTCGGAACCGAATTGGAAGCCAGTGCAGTGAGGCCAGAATTGGGGTGATGTGGTCACGCTTTTTGTGGCCAGTCAGAAGACGTGCAGCTGCGTTCTGAACTAGCTGCAGGCGTTTAATTGATGCCTGGTCCATACCCACGTACAGAGCGTTGCAGTAGTCCAACCTCGAGGTAACAAAGGCATTAATAACCCTTTCCAGGTCTGGGCAGTGTTTCCATTAGAAGGTGTTTACAGAACTCTGGCTGGAAAATATCTGTACAAGTCCGACCAACTCAAATCCCTCTGGTCATACTGTACGTTAAAAATAATAATATGTATTACGATACATACGATACGATAATACTTTATTGGTCAGATCAAGTCTGAAATTTGACTTGCACCATGTCCAACACCAACATAGACACATATCCAGACACAATACATGAAACACAAACAAAGAACATTTAACATAACATCACAATCACTGAGAGAAAACTATATTAAAAAATAGTCTGAACGTTGAGCTCATAGTACTTGATTTTACAATCCCTTATTATCGGCACCTTCTTGAGTGGATGAAGGGGTAATAACATCATTGGGGTCAGGGCTGCCCCTGGCCAACTTGTGGCCCCACCCAAAGGTGTTTCATGAGGCCCCCCTTATGTGTCGCGAGCGTTGACAGGGTGGGGGTGCTAGTGGAGCACGCTCGTGAACTGTTAGCTCGCCGGAGCCTCGCAGCGGGGTGACTGCGGAGCCGCATTTCCGCAAGATGAGTCCCCGCGCAGTCTGCGTGATCTGCGTGTAGGGAGGGGCGGCCCAGATTGGGGTCATCAGGTGGGCACCCTCCTTCCTCAGTGTTTGGTTTCGTTCTCCAGAGGGCTGGCGTCCCAGCCATGCTTTTAAGAAGCCTGGTGGTTGATGCAGCCGACCTCCACTGGGAGCAGCTGTGTTTTCCATCCTGCTGTACTGCCTCGGCTGATATACAGAGTACTTTAAAAGTTTCCGTTTGTACGCTTCAACAACTGCAGCCTCCCATGGTACAGTTAATTCAATGATGCACAAGGACTTTTTTGAGGTTGACCACATGATCAAATCTGGCCTGAGATTGGTTGTGATGATCTCCGGTGGGGGGTGAGCTTCTGATCTATGTCAAGTTGCATGTCCCAGTCTTGAGCCGAGTCCAGCAGGTTCACTTCCGCTCTAACTAACGCTACAAGATTAATAGTTCTAATTCGCATTAGGTGCCGTACACATGCTGCTTTTTCTGTGCTCAAATCCTGTATTTTAAGAATATTAACTGTTTGTTGTCTCTCGTACATGGTCACATTATTAAGTGATAGGCTACAACAGCGAATACACTACAAAGAAAGTTGGATCGCGGCTATAATGCACCCTGTAGACCGAACATTATCCTACTACTTACTTACTTAACTTACTTAACTTACTTTACTTACTTTACTTACTACTTACTTTACCTAGTTTGAGTTACTTACTTTGCTTACTTTACTGACTTTACTCACTTTACTTACTTTACTTACTTTCCTGTTGTGCTGTGATTCTGGCTTAAGAGAGTTATTTGACAGCAGTTACATATCCTTCAAAACGAGCCTCTCCCAGTGCGTCAGGTTTGCTTCGGTACAACATTCACTACACCCCAGACCATGCACCCCAGTTATGCAGGCTTGAAATGCTCTATGATAAATGTTATAAAATATAAATGTACATGCCTTGATGATGTCCCCCCTTCATATAGCATTCATATTTCCAGCTCAATAATAAATACAGGTGATATTTTTCCGGTAAATTGAAATTCAAATGAAATCACTGACATGGCAAATGACACTGAGGTGAAGTGTGGTGACAGGGATTGCTCAAACATGTTTTATTGTTAAAAAAAAACAACACATATGAGAGGTTAGGTTTTGTAAATCAATAAATATCTGTCATCTGATGGGTAGCTGCAGTGGTGTGCTTCCAGCAGGCCGGCTGTGGGGTCAGTTTATACATGGTGTTCTTCATATCTCTGGGTGAAAACTGTGACATCATGCATCAGGCTACAGTGACCAATGGTTACTGTAGATTGTTGTCTTCAGGCGTGTGATAAAGCACTTCCAGGTATGTAGAGAGGAAGTGGCTTTGGACTTTCACAATAAGAGGATCACGTGAAAATAGAGTCTCTGTTAATGTGGAGTCCCAACAGGTGTCAATCGACTATAACATTTAATCGGCTCATCCCATCATGATTAATCACAAGTTTAAAATTCTAGTATGAACTTATGTTTTGGGGGGAGATAAAACAAATACAGGTGTGGTGTTGTAATAAAGAAATGTATGAAACACTGGTAAGAGACTTAAAATGTATTTCTTTATTATGACACTTATCACTTAGCAACAACTGTATGAGCTTTGCAGGGTATATGCTTGTTTGGTGATGACATTAGTCATGGATTAGTGCTGGGACAGTGAGGTAGTGATGGTCCTCACTGATGGGCAGTGGTCTCCGGTCGGTGCAGTACATGGTAGCCTGTTCCTTCCACATTCGTACTGGATTTACGGGAGGGAGTCAAAATAAACGTGACTTCAAACTTGCTAATGTTCTTATCTTACATTAATATGTCCAGATGTATCGCGAGTGTTAATGTGTTAAAGATGACAGCCATAATAATTATTTCTATAAATATATTTGGTTGGTTGTATATCGGCTAATTACTTTTTGAGAATTACATTTATCAGGAAAATAAGGATGATGAAAATAATTGTAAAGTGTTTGGGTGTATGAGTTGGTTTGCACCCAAGCCATGTTTGAGCTCAGAAAGGCTGACAGCTGATGTAGAGCCTGATTACCAGGGAGCGAAGGTGGTGGTGTGTGAGTATTTTATAAGAACACACACACACGCACGCACGCACGCACGCACGCACGCACGCACGCACGCACGCACGCACGCACGCACGCACGCACGCACGCACGCACGCACGCACACACACACACACACACACACACACACACACACACACACACACACACACACACACACACACACACACACTGCTACTCACAGTAATGAGGGGCGTATTAGCTGACATGGAGAGAAATCAGGCAATCATAGTGATTATAGAAGGTGACTGGGGTAGGGAGATGGATGGCTCTGAGACACAGACACACACACATTCACACACAGACACACACAGACACACACGCACAACAAAGGCGTCTTGCTCTGTTCCTCCCACAGTGAACAGTGTGGAGGTGTCAGATCATCTTCAGTGTTTCTCCTCTTGTCCTCAGCAGGGTATCCCAATATCTGAGACTTTGTGCCTCCCCTCTTACAGTATTTTTAGAAAAACATAGTACCCCACCTACTATGATTTTCTAAAAATATTGTAAGAGGTCTCAGATATTGGGATACCCTCAATGCCTCCCACTATGAAACCTCTGCACTACACTCATCTTCACCTTTGTTTTGTGTTTGCACATGAGTGTAATCTGGTTACAGCCACACCTTTTCTTGTGGTTATTTTGTTGTCCAGTGACATGTTTAATGTTCGATGAGACACATGAGGTCATACCCAGTTTAAGCTAAGCTCTGATGTTCATCGAGATTGGTGGTTCTTTCGGGATTTTATTCCCCTTTGTATTTTAGCTCAAATAATGCAGAAGAAATTGTCCTTAAAATGTGTTTTCTTTGTTTGCACTTGCCTTACGCTGTGAAACATGATATCATAAAGAGCTGCCATAAATATATTCATATCTGTTTTCATATGTCTTGTTTGTCGGAATCCGGTCAGTAGCACCAAAGCATACATTGAATGCTGCTCATGTAAAAGTTTAGCTTTTGTGAAATATACACAGCTTTTTAATATCGACAAATACCTTAAAGTGGACCTATCATGCTATATTTAAATGATATATTGTAGGGCCATACCTATATAAGGTATATTTATACGTTTCTATTTTCAAAATACCAAACAGATCATGATTTTAGCCATGCCTCATTTCACTCTATGTGCTGTTCTCCAGCACTGCTTTTGCAGGGGGCTGATTCTGTGAGCTGCAGCTGACCACGCCCCCCTGCAGGAGAGGGGAGCCGCTCTGATCAAGTCAGAAGAGGGGGAGAAAAAGAGATCTCCGTCCTCCGTGTTTTATTATATTATTATATAGAGTCGTTATTCATTTGTTTTAAAGCTCAATAAATAACAAAGAAGACCTCTGACCGGCACTTTTCTAATTTTGTCCGGAAGATTTAAACTTTAACGGACATCTTGACCGGCGAAAGAACTAAAACTCTGCCGCACGGTCCCCTCGTTCCTTGGAAGAGGCGGAGAGGTGGGTGTTTGTCATCTGCTGGTGGACTAACCGGAGAGAATTACAGTGCTTGCCTCGACGGGGAGGGATTGCATTGAATTAAAGCAGCGGGAGCAAACGCTTGCCTCGGGGAGGGAGAAAAAAAGCCACAGCGGAGAATAAACAGAAGGGTAACCATGGTAACCATGCGCGGGAAGTCTTCTTCGCTGCTTTTGTGGCAGACTACAGCGCCACTTACAGGCCTGGCATATGTACTACAGCGTCTCCAGCGCTTTCGAGCGGCAATGGCCGGCCGTGGCCCAACCCCACATTCCCCTGATAGGTGGAGAGTTGGCCCAATAGCCGTAGCGCCACCGTCCTGACGTCAGGACAGTGTTCAAATCTGGATCAGTTTTTATCAGATCCGTTGCAGCCCCTTTTTTAGAGATTTGGGTATGGAGGAAAATAGAGAGGGTTGTGTTTTCTGACACTTGGTGAGTTCCCTGGAACACCGGGGACACATATTCATGTATACAAGACGTACAAAAGTGCATTTTGCATGATAGGTCCCCTTTAATTAAAACTCAATATTTTAAACTCAAGATTCCTGTTATGTTTTACTTAAAGTACCAGACAATGTGTTATTTGTATTAGTTTGTGCTCTGACTGTATGTACTGTAGGCCCAAACTCATTTAGAATTTGTTAACCAATTCAAATCAAACAAGGTTGTTTAAAGGCAATGATGCTGGTGTTAAAAATCCATGTACCTTGTGCTGAGACAGCCTTTAATGATGTTTCAAACAAAGACTCACAGAATCCATAAAAAAACAGGTTACTGTCAACACAGACACAGCAAGTGCTAAATGTTACACACACACAGCTTATATGATGCAGAGATGGATTATGGGTGTTGTTAGCTTCATGCTTCACAAGAACATCACATGTATTACACCCAGCCTGGCCTGATTTAATCTGCACATGAATGCTGCTGATGGAGAACAGAGCAGCTCAGTCCTGTCAGCAGTCTGCAGCCGCGATTAGAATGCTGCTTTGTCTTTGTATCCCTTATTTTCTACATAAGCAGTGATGTAGTGTAATGGAAAAATGAGAATTATTTTCCAAGAAAAGAAACAACGCAGTACCAAGCAGCATCTCTGACTGTTACCGAACCAGAAGAGCTACTTCCTGTTCTCTACTTTTATTTACAACATTTCATCTTCAGACATTCATCATGCAGATATATTCTGATTGAGGAACAAAACTATTAGCTAAAGTTGAGTTCAAGTGATCAACAGTGTGCAGGATTTATTGGTTCTATCCAGGGACGTGCACAGACATTTGGAGGGGCTATTGCTCTAAACTGGAAAAAGGGCCTTCCCCCCCCCCCTGAAAAAAACATAAGACCTTTTGAAAATTCTAACTTGTTTTTAATGTAAAAGGTTCATAAAATAAAAACACAACACTGTCATTGCAAGTGACACTCAGTTGACTTTTATGTCCACTGCTAAATTCGTTATTCAGGCACATTTTTAGTTTTGCGGTCCATATCTCATTAAAATATCTAATGTTAGTAACTATTAAAGAAACAATGGGAACAATTCTGTTTTAACGTAGTTTGACCATTATAACTGCTGTGCAGACATACTGATAACATAGGGCTTTAACTAATTACCTTAAATAGACTCACTAATTAATGAAACCAGTTCAATACGCATTATTCTTATTCTTATTCTTATCATTCTTTATGAGCACAGTAACGGTAAGGTATCTAATTACTTATTTATTTAGAATCCCATAACTTAATAACAGAGATGGTCAAACTAAAGTGGAGACATGGCAGAAATCCTACAATGAAGCGGGACAGTGAACTGTTCACCCGTATGTGAGAGAGGGCGATCAAGAGAAGAGAGAGCGGTGAGGGAGTTTACAGAGTAAAAGACACAGAAAGACAGAAGCACAATAACAAGTATATTTAGGTGTTTTCTTTGTAAATAACCGACAGTGTCAAGAGGAAGTAAAGTCCCCTGGTTTGTCCCCTATACTCTAACGCCAGGCAGGCATTTGGTGTGATCACCATAGCCATATGAGGCAGGAGGGCTTTCCTTTGCTTCCAGCTGTCAGATTGTAAACAAAGTCACGTGACTGGGGGCAGATGACAGCGCTGACGAGGTGTGTTTCCCGCAGCGAGACGCTACAATACTAATTGTGGGCTTATCGTGTTGATTCGGCCACAATAGAAACAAAATAAAAACTGCTCTCTCCAGAGGGGCAGGTCAGACAAAAATGGCAAACGGGCTGTTTCCCGGGCAACATTAGCCCCTACCTGTGCACGTCCCAGGTTCTATCACAGTCTATTATACAACTGTATGTAAGACTCTAGAGTGAAAGGAGTTCCTATTGATTGAAACCTAACAAATCCAAATAACAAGAGAGGAAGAAGCTTTAGTGCCTTTTCCCTGTTTCTTTACATTTTTACATTTTTTTAATACAATTACCTTATTATTAGATTTCTGCTCAGCACAAATTGTACTGTACAGTAAATACCAATAGGCCAATGTTTCTATAAAGTAAAAATAGCCAAAATTGACATACCAATAGCTACATTTGCATAGTAAATGTAGTTTAGGAGGATCCTCCTATAGATCACTAATTGATTTCACAAATAACAAAAACAATTCTACAAATGTTTAAATCTTGAATTCAGGAAATAATATATTCATATTTATTTGAACCATATTATAAAAGAAGCTGATAAAACTGGTAAAACACACAAGTATCTTAACTCCAGCATCCATGATGTATGCACGTGCATAATGAGCCACGGAGTTGATGAATTAACAGAGACACAGAGCAAACAGGCCATCAGTCCAGCAGGCTGTGGTGCATTCAGGGAAAAACGTTTCTCAGCAACATTAGGGAGGATTTGAAAGGAAACACCTCAGCAGGAGATACATTGTGGATTGCAGTAAATCTTCACGGTTCTTGGCTCTGTAAGGCTGTGCTTCAGGCTATCATGTGTCCTTAAGCATGATGTGATGTGAGGAGAGGCAGAGAGGAGCCCATCATAGCTGGGATCTGATGAATCAACATGTGACTGGAGAGAGTGAATGAATGCTGGTTTTGGCATTTCAAGATTGATTCTGAGATTTCAGCCAGCACAATAACATCGTTAAAAAAATATTTTATTTTATTATTTATTCTAAACAGCATTTGGAGTGAAGTTTACTATGATTGCAGCGTGGACCATTTCATTATTTCTATAAGGAAAGATTAAATGTTTTTGTTTAAAGAACATTTATTGAAACGTGCGCCATATACGATAATAAAGAAATGTTAATAGTATTTGGCAATCTGACCCCGATCCTGATGTCGTATATATTTGAAGATTGAAGTGCAGCCGTGTAGGAAAACTACCTGGGTTCTATACACTGGTGGTGATGCTGAAGATCTGGATTTGATGAAGAGATGGGATGAAGATCTGGATTTGATGAAGAGATGGGATGAAGATCTGGTTTTGATGGGGAGGTGGGATGAAGATCTGGATTTGATGGGGAGGTGGGAGGAAGAGATGGGATGAAGAGGAGGTGTGATGAGGTTTTTGGATTAGCACTCCTGGCATAGGGTGTGATGAAACAACACAGTCTCACTCCCTGAACGTCCAGGAGCGACGCTTGGTCAGGGTCCATGGACGCGCCGAGTCTCCTTCAGCTTCATAAACGGACGCAAAGAGCTTTCAACTGATTGCAATGTATTCCCATCGGCGGCGGTATTTGACGCTCAGGGAAGCACCGCATCAGTCCATGTCGGCGGCAGTTAAAGGCAATGTGAGCGTCCATTCCCATTGGATAACGGAGGATTTTACACCCGGAAGTAAGTATTCTCTTTACTGTTGATTGATTTTACAGTGATATCTGCACTACTCATCAACTCAAAAACACCAGATTATCCTTGTTAATTACACAACATTGATTGGTTTAAATTGTGTACAATGCTTTTGTATTTTTCCCTTTCGATTCGGAGAAACAAATATTTTTTCGGAGTTTAGGATGGCAGAAGACACTACACTACCCAGATTCCTCAGCTATCGTTTGGGACTACACCATGTGCTTCACACGACAAACCCCGTGATTAGTCCTCAAGCTCTGTGATTGGTTGACCTCCAACTGCATTCCATATGAAAAAAAACGTTTCCTAAAAGATAAAATCATACTTTATTCAGCAGTACTTGCTTTACTCTTTGAAAGTCATCACATGAATGCATTGTAATGAATGGTTTGGCTGCATTAAACATTACACATCTGTCGTTGTTCTTTATTTATCTACAGCAGGGGTGCCCAACCTTTTTTGAACCGAGAGCTACTTTTAAAGTTGCCAGTCTGCCGAGATCTACCAGTCCAAATAGAGAGGCGTAGCCATTACTGACAGCCTACTACCAGGTAAATACACACTTCTACTTGTATAAAACTGACCTTTGTACGATTAATACTTCATAAAATACTGCAGATCCTTTATCTTACCTCTTTCTAATCTACACACATACAAGTATTTAACTGAAGTTACACAACAGTGTTGTTGATACAGAGTTGGAGTTTATTCACACGTCACAAACTACAGTGGGTCATGTTTTCAAGAAACATTGAACAGTGCTGCCACATATGACACAGGAAAAAAAGAAAAGACTCTGAACCCTTTCTTTGCCATTATATAAAAATAGTGTTGCTACAAAAGTATAAATTAGGCTTACTCATAAAACAACTCAGATCTGAAGCTACACAGGAATCTGCTGCCAAAGTGCAATAAAAAAGACAACATTAATAGAATCAAACCCTTTGTTGCATTTTAGTAGAGTATAAAAAGAAATGCCTTTAAAATAGGATGGAAGCAACACTAGTTTCTTAACCTGAATTAATAATAGACTATAATCAATTTAAGTTTGCATTCTTATACCATTTTGTACAATAATTATAATGAATAAGTTCAAACAAACTAAAACTTACAGCTGATTAATAACGGTATCTAACTTGAGTTTTTATTATATCAAAAACCTGTTGAAATGCTACTGTTATTTTTACTGTCCCCAAAAAGCGCGTCGGCAGCCTCCAGGAATGCTTCTTTCACAACTTCGCTGTCTTTGAAAGACTTCATGTGTTTCACAAGAACGTGACTGACACGATAAGATGCTATGGTAGCAGCCTTGCTCTTGTTGTTGGGCCTGGTGAAAATGGACTGCTGTGCATTTAGCTGTCCTTTCAGGTCCCTCACCTTTTGGGAGCGTAGGGCAGAATTAGGAGGGAATTCCGTCTCGTAGCGTTTGTGCACTGTTTTGAAATGCCGCTCCTAAATTAAACTTTGCGCACTTGCCACTCCAACATCCAATCACAGAGCTTGAGGACTAATCACGGGGTTTGTGAAGCAAAGCACATGGTGTAGTCCCAAACGATAGCTGAGGATTCTGGGTAGTGTAGTGTCTTCTGCCATCCTAAACTCCGAAAAAATATTTGTTTCTCCGAATCGAAGGGGAAAAATACAAAAGTATTGTACACAATTTAAACCAATCAATGTTGTGTAATTAACAAGGATAATCTGGTGTTTTTGAGTTGATGAGTAGTGCAGATATCACTGTAAAATCAATCGACAGTAAGGAGAATACTTACGTCCGGGTGTAAAATCCTCCGTTATCCAATGGGAATGGACGCTCACATTGCCTTTAAATGCCGCCGACATGGACCGATGCGGTGCTTCCCTGAGCGTCAAATACCGCCACCGATGGGAATACATTGCAATCAGTTGAAAGCTCTTTGCGTCCGTTTATGAAGCTGAAGGAGCCTCGGCGCGTCACAACTGGACGCCATGGACCCTGACCAAGCGTCGCTCCTGGACGTTCAGGGAGTGAGACTGTGTTGGATGAAAGGAGGTGGATGGGGTGGAGGCGGGCTGCAGCATAAACACCTGAAATCACAGCTGACTGCAGGAGAGAAGAGAACCATTTTGAAGCTTGACTGCAGCACGATGATTGGCTATTGATGTTGGGGTGAAATGTAATTGGTTAAAAGAAGACTCCCATAATGAGCTGATTAATGTAGCTGCAGAGTGAATGGATGTATACAGAGTCTTCCTGCTTGAGCTGAGCTCCATACCAGCCAGTCATGGTGCTGTAAAACCTGACATCCCATCAGGCTCAGCGAGTCCTGCGCCGCGACCTGACAGCATGTTTGTTTGGAAGGAAGATTGACCTGCTCTTTATTTATGCTTCCCAGTTGGAAAGCTGCTTCAGCAGAGTAGTTACATTGCCTATGTTGTTACCACAGCAACCCATGAGTATGGGTGATTATTGTCTGGACACACAAAAAACTATTTGATAACATGGAACTAACAGTGCAAACAGTCTGTCTTTAACATCTGATGTGCAGTCTGAAGGTAACAAGGTCAGTTGAAGTGCCAAGCATTTTAACTTCCACATCCAGCTGGGATGTAAATATAATAAATCAGAGTTGTTTCTCTAGTAGTGAGGACACAGAAACTAGTCTGCTGAACTGCTGCAGCTGGACATTTTTTAACATAGTTAAATGTATAAATAAAGAAGCAAAGAGAAATCACAGGAAGACCAGGAGGGAGGAATTATGGGAGGAAGCAGGAGAGGAGTAACAGCAGAGAGCAACCCAGCAGAAAATGAAGAACATCCTGGGGCAATGAAGCAGGAAATGATCATCAGTTTCCCTCCACAGGGATCCAACGGTGCTACTTTAGATTATTGAAGTTATCATTTCATGGACCTATTTGTTATCAACGCCTTTGTTAGCAACATAGAAATAAAGTCACTCTTAGAGAATATTGTTGGATTTCACTGGCTCCTATGCGTCCTTCTTGCTGAGACACAGAGTTTTATATTTCCCTTGAATCATTGCAAAATAAAAAGGCCCAAACTCTGTTGTATTTGGAGACAAACATGGATGGCAGACCACGGTTACTGCTCATCCAGCTCAACCGTGTCCATTAAAACCTCTGCTGGGAAATCAGAGAGGGAACTGTGACAGCATCTGTTTGAGTTCCACAGCTGGACCGTGTCGGTGACTGCTTTATTTACAAAGTACAAATACTTTACGATGGGGAGTTATTTAACAATGGCTTCCATTTGTTTTCTCTCTGAAGTCGCAGTGAGTGCACTGGAGGTCAAATCTCATTGTCACCAGATCATATCATCTTTCTGATGGTTTGAAGGGGGCATCTTGCTAAATGTGTGTGAGTCTCAGTATTTATCATGTCGCACTCTATGGCAAGCCATTTGAGTATTTATTCCATATCCTTGATATCAGACAGCAGCTGCCTACACTAGTTGGCTCTTTGATTTCACTTGTTAGATATATGGTCAAACTAGTTTGGCACTCTGCTTTACTAGTTAAATAAAACATTACACTCGTCACTCTTTTTCAGCAACTAGTGGCACTTTTGTCCGACTAGTTACCACATAAGCCTAGTGCACCACACAGGAGCACCACTTGTAGCACCAAAGTCCCAACTTGTAAGCTTTTTGATGAACTAGTGACCCTCTGACCGTACTAGTTAACTAGTGCGCTGCAAAAGCTCTGACATGTTAACTAGTTACAAAAAATAAGCACAACTAGTTAACTAGTGGCATACATTTGTCTGCACTAGTTAACTAGTAGCACCCAGAATCACTCACTAGTAACTAGTAAAGGCAAAAGGTTCACTAGTTAACTAGTTGACGCCTCTTTTGACCTTACTAGTTAACTAGTGGGGCTCAAAATGTCTACACGTTAACTAGTGAACCCTTTGCCCTTTACTAGTTAACTGGTGAGATACATTTAAATTCCACTAGTGAACTAGTGAGGCTTAAAATGTTCACTAGTAGTACTAGTGGATCCCAAATGTGCACTAGTCACACTAGTCGCACAGAATGCTAATGAGGAGGAGGGGAAAGAATGCATCGAGGTCTCCTATTGGCCCTAAGCTATAGAGCGCCACCCAGCCCAAATAGTTTCTTTAAGAGCTTAAATACACTGTGTTTTAAAATACAGTCATATGACCATATTTACAAAAATATAAAACAAAAGTATTTTTGTAATTATGATCATATGACTGTATATCAAATTAGATAAGAACATTGAAGACTTTGTTAAAATTAGAAAGTTGCCTTAGGACTGCAGACAGGAATATAGATCCTCTATATGCACTTTTTTTTCTTCAAAATACCAAACAGATCATGCATTTTAGCCATGTCTCATTTTGCTCAATTTGACATTTTTTAGCTCTGTTTTTGCAAGGGCAGATTCTGTGAGAACAGCACCATCTACAGGCCTGGCATATGTACTACAGCGTCTCCAGCGCTTCCGAACGGCAATGGCCGTCGCTGTCTCCTCCTGATTGGTGGAGTTGGCCCAATAGCCGTAGTGCCACCGTCCTGACGTCAGGACAGTGTTCAAATCTGGATCAGTTTTTATCAGATCCGTTGCAGCCCCTTTTTTAGAGATTTGGGTATGGAGGAAAATAGAGAGGGTTGTGTTTTCTGACACTTGGTGAGTTCCCTGGAACACCGGGGACACATATTCATGTAGAAAAGACGTACAAAAGTGCATTTTGCATGATAGGTCCCCTTTAACTAGTAAAGCAGAGTGACAAACTAGTTTGACCATATATCTAACAAGTGAAATCGAAGAGTGTAGGCAGCTGCCGTCTGATATCAACAGAGGTGGGAGTAAGTCCTACATGTGCAAGTCATGAGCAAGTCTCAAGTCTTGACCTACAAGTATCAAGCAAGTCCCAAGTCACTGTGGTGAGAGTCAAGCAAGTCAAGTCAAGTCATTGCTCAGGTCAAGCAAGTCAAGTCAAGTCATACGAAATTCTGATGAATAAGCCCAGTTTCCGCATTTAAATCAGTTAAAAGACAGTGGTTATGAAAATGGATTCAACCCACACTATGATCTTCATTACATACACAGTTAATCATTTGAAATCTAATTTAGACCGATGACAATCATATTAGATCAATATTAACTAGGGCTGTCAGTCGATTCAAATATTTAATCGCGATTAATCTCATGATTGTCCATAGTTAATCGCGATTAATCGCAAATTAATCGCACATTTTTTATCTGTTCTAAATGTACCTTAGAGGGATATTTTTCAAGTTTTTAATACTCTTATGTGTGTGTGTGTGTGAGTGTGTGTGAGTGTGAATGTGGAGACACTGTGATGGATCGTTGGAGCTATGTGCAGCTCAAGGCATATATGCTCGAACGGGAGCTGCCTGGACGCTGCAATCATGTTGCGCGCACTATCCGTGCTGAGTGTGCTGACTTTTCGTACAATGTCCCACTCAGTGCTTGAATTGGAATAAAAAAGGTGCCAGTACTCTAAATCAGCAACTGTTTCAAGTCAATTTATTTATACAGCCCAAAAACAAGTATTTGGCTCAAAGTCATAGTATATCCTAATGCTGGTGGGTTTGTCTCTTTACTGTATATTTTAGAAAGGCTCACTGTACTTAAACAAAATGACTCTGGGTGCATCTGAGATTAGAGGGGGTGCAGTGGTAAAGTGCAACATTTATAAGTGGGGAGTGGACCTGACACCCTCTAGGGGGGTCCGGGGGCATGCTTTTAAATATTGAAGTTAAATGCATCAATCTGGTGCACTTTGAGAGCAAAATGAAGAGATCTATGGATACCTCTCAACATCCATACGCAGAAGTACGCAGATCTTGTACTTAGTAAAAGTAGAAGTACGAGAGTGTAGGAATACTCTGCCTCTTAAGCCCCACGGACCCGCCGAAGGGCCCGAAATCACAACATCTGCAAGCAAAAGTGTCTGAGGGCTTCTTAAGATTTAATAAACTATGAATGTTTCATATATAAGTAACGGGAAGAAACTCAGCTAACTGATATATATATTTATTTTTTTCACAAAAAACCTCAAAGCTAACGCTGAGCCTCTGAATTAGCCACGGGCAAAACAATATTAATTAACTCTAGCTATACCGATCGATATACTTATTGGATCTGCACAAACAAGCTTAGATAACATCCTGAGATTCCACAGATTATAGAAATATAAGTATCATCACAGAGCGATCTGAACTTGTGACAGGGGAAGCAAATACAGACAACACACGAGTAGCTTTAGTTAGCAAAACACGTAGATATGCTCACCTTAGCTGTTATTCTGATCAAAAGTCGTGTTCAATGGCATTAAAACGAGAAAAAACGCTGCTGAAGTTAATCCATAGGTTATAGCAATGTGTCTGTCACTTTGAAAAAATATTGATAGTCCATAATTCCATTTTTATGCAAAAATCGGAGGAGAAAAATGTGCTGCTAATGGTAGCCACCAGAGGCTAGCGCAGCTTCCGGTTTTTCTACGCGTCACTATCACTCCTTATTTGGTAAGCTGTGTGTGTATGGGGAACTTTCCCTCAATTCCATTGGCTCTGACGGTTAGAAAGAGGTGTCAATCATCAAAATCGACCAAGGGGGGCCAGAGATATGGAAAATCCACCCAAATGACCCCAGAAGTGTTTTTTTTGTGCTAAATCTCTCTAAAAAGTAAAATGTCACATGTTATGCATCAATCTTGATACAGGGCACTTATTATATGTTGTACTTTGGATTCCTAAAGCTTTTAGTCTACTAACCCATCATCCAAGGGTAGTTTTCACTATAAGTACAAAATAATCTTTGGACGGACACTATAATTTACAGTTTTTTACTATGTTCAATCTGAATTTTTTTTAAAATAAAAAACATCTATATTGATTCTGACTTTTCTACATCCAACTCACAGGTTTATCATTACTTTGAGAACAAAGATTATTAATTTAACCCTTTTAGAAGGGAAGATATGGTCATTTGTTCTGGGAATGTCATTTTCGAGCCTGAGACCTGAAAAACAGGCTTGGGGCCTAACAGGAAGTAAAAGTCCTGCATTCAAAATGTTACTCAGTAACAAGTACAAAAAGTATCAGCATCAAAATATAGTTAAAGTACCAAAAGTAAAAGTAGTCATTGTGCAGATTAGTAGTGGAGTAAAGGTAAACCATTTACTTATTTACTTTACACCACTGGATCTGGATGACTCATTGTAAACATCTGATATATGGAAGTAAGTACTGTGGTGGAATTGAAACCAGTAGAAGCCAACCAATAATAATAACATGGTAAGGAAACCCAACACTCTTTACAACTCCTGTGTAGGTTAGAAAATGTTTACTGGAAACTGTTAGCAATTGTACAACGAGAATAATTATGTGTAAACGTTCAATTCTCTTGCAAAATACAACACATTTCATAAGCATAACTAGAATGATAACATTTTCCATTTCAGTACACCTTCGTGTCATATTTGAAAGTGATGCATTAAAATGGAAATACCAAAGATAGCACTTAATGCTCATAAGATCTCCAAGGTGAACCTTGATGAAAGATGGTGGAGAGGGAGGAGTGATGTCAGAGCCTGTGATCCATCACTACCACTCATTTACATCATGATGTCTGCAGATATATATTCATAATGCTAATTAAACAGCAAATGCATCATTAACCCAAACCAGAGCCTCTATCAGTACCTGTACACTCACTGCTCCTGCAGTCTCTGGCAGATGGGACTCGATGGGAACGTAGGAAGTGACTCACTGCGGTGGATGCACACATGACTGGTCAAGTGTAAAGCCAAATTAAAGCCCTTTATCACAACAATCTCAAATGCACTGAACATTGTAGATTGATGATATGTAATGAAGTGTAGAAATATGTAATTGGGTAACCATGAAGTAAAGCTTCTCCTTGGCCAACAGACTGGTAATGGAAAACGGTCAGCAGATTTGTAAAGACATCTACTGACTGCATTAAGTTAAACTGCCGTTTCCACTCACACATACTGTACTGATACACAAGAGTTCTGGTGTATATATGAGGACATGCAGTGGACACGTTCATTTTATGAACTGTAATCCTCCTCAGCAACACATGCCACTCCTTACAGTAAGTCAGATAAGATCTAATTTGCAACTCTACAATCACATCCACCCAATATGTATACAGGTACTTATCAGTAGATATATTTAAAGTTATAAAATTAGGGATTACAATCCTTGTTGAGAAAACGCCTTCTGCAGCTATTCTGTCAGGAAGTGAACAGACTGAGGACAGCTGGGTATCTGTTTACAACCAACCTACTGCAGAGTGAGAGCATCCCTCCATCCTGCTGGGATCTGACTGAGCACAGCAGACACAAAGACAGCAGGACTCAGTTAACACAGGTGGGAACCTGCTATAGTGATCAAAGGCTGGAAGCATCAATGCTTCAACCATACGTTGCATTTCCTGGGGCGGCTTTAAAATAAATGCCACTGCATGTTTGGCTCGGTTCATGAGAAGCAACTGCAGAGAGTGTAGGGTTAGGATGAGGTGGAACGTTACCCAGTTCTAACATTTTGTTTCCTGTTCATTCCCTGTGAGAGAAGGTTATTTGAATCAGATAGAGCGCAGACCTCTGCCACAGCCTGTGGTGCATTCACTTGCTCCTCTGATGTTCACACTTTCAGAGTTGGGAAGTCGTTCGAACTTTGCTGGGTTCATACGCTTTAAGTTAAGAGGCCCTATTCTTCTTTTTGTGGTTTTCCCTCTCCTATAGTGTATGCTATAGCTGTTATGTGCATGTAAATGGTCTATAAAGGCTAAAATCCCTGTTATGTCCAGAGGGAGTTTCTCTCACACACTCCACTTGTTTACTTCAGTAACATAGTGACATCACTATGTACGCTTTTGTTTCTATTGGCTAGCACTCCAACACATCATACGTGATAGGCTAAAGGGCGGGACATCTATAAGCGGTTGACCAATCACAACAGAGCCGGCCAGCTAACCAATCAGAGCAGACTGGGCTCTGGTTTCAGACAGAGGGTGAAAAGAGGTGCTGCAGCACAAGCAGTATGAGAAAAATAAAGAGCTTTTTGAACATTAAAGAATGGAGACATGACAGACACTAAGTAAGGGATAATGTGCAGCGACGCGGTCATTATGGGTAAAAGAACACCGACAGGCTGATCAGGAGCCCGACGCGAAGCGGAGGGATCTAGATCGGCATGATAAGTCGCTCGTAAAACACAGGAGGTATGGAAACTAAGAACACCATATGTGGTAAATTGTACAGCTAATATAACACAACACATTAGTTGTATTTCCTTTAACTGGTGGATTATGGATATATAGTTGCTGATCGACAGCTGGAACACAAACCACCAAATACAACAAAATAATACAGATCCAGTCGTCATGACTCCACTCCGGAGGGATTCCCCGATCATTTCTTACAGTTTCTCATCAAGGGGGTGTCTCCTGTCCCCGGGACAAACACACTGCTTGAGGAAGGTTAGGTTATGTGTATTTCTTTTGTCATTAACTTTTTTCGGACCACTTATTTATTTATTTTGGTGACTATCCGACCTCCATGCTGCTACTCTGGTTCAAACTGCATCCACCAAACAATATGATTTATCTCGACCTCCCCAAAATAACCAAAATCTGACACGGTGTGAGATGTCTTTTTTAGCTGTTCTGTCCTCATTTCCTGCGATCTTCTTCATGCAGTCAAAATGAATGAATGAATGGGCGTTTCTTTGACATTCATAGGCAAATATGGGCGTGACGTGAAGCCCGCAAAAGCTGCGCCGCATTTCGAGTTGATTGTGATTTATAAAGGGAAACCGGCGTAGGATGTGCCGTACGCAAGTCCTGTGCCGGTACGCAGTCTTTTATGAATCGGAAAGTGTCTGTGTGTATTTATTTGCTTCGTATAATGTCGGACTTTTTTTGTCGTCTGTGAGGAAAATAAATGGCTCAGAGCCTCAGAATACTGAAATCTTTTTTTAAATCTTTTTTTCCTTCTAATTTGTTATTCTTTTCTAAATAACACACTCTTATTTACTCAACCATAACACACAATTATCCTTGTTTTTATTTATTTGTTTAATTCTATAATCTCTGGCTTTGTTGGCGTCCGTCAGGAACTGAATTTCAAAATAAAAAGAACCGGAAACAGACGTAGGCCTATATGGGACATTTCGAGCATCATTGCGATACACAGCCACTGAACTGATTACCCAAGATCCTCAGCTATGGTTTAAGCTCGGTGATTGGATGTTTTAGCCGCAATGCACATTGGGATATGGTGTTAATGCGATATGAAATCCGAAAAACATTTCGGAGTTTAGGATGGCCGAAGACACTACACTACCCAAAATCCGTGGGTAATCCGTTAGCCGGAACTACCCCTAGTGGAAAAGCAAAAAAAAGTCGGCCGGGCCAAACTAAATCGGGCTAAGTCGTGCTTCCACTAAAAGCGCCATTAGTGTTTCTGACTCATTATGTTTCTTGAATGATATCAGGGAGGTGGTGGAGTGTTAAAACCTGCAGAGTCTCTCAGCGGTGGGCTTAAACACCATTGTTGATTTACCGTATGTATTTATTTTTTTCAGCAACAAACAACTGATCATTGTTTTTCACTTCCCTTATTTGTCTCTTCACTGAAAAAACTGAAATACTGACCTTTATAAAATGTTTTATGTCAACAGATTTCACATAACTGTATTAGGTTAGTTGAAGCAATATTATACATTTTAAATAAAGAATTACATTTCATTAATGTCAATGTTTAATTTTTTTAAGCGTGTATTTATTTAGTGCGTATATGAAAAATAGAACTCAATTTAAATCAACGTGCACTTACTGAAATGAAAAACTGGCAGATGACTAAATGTCTTTCTCAATAATATATTAGTGACAATATGTTACCAATACAGACGTGCAATACACCCTCATGCAATTCACGCTTTATTTTCTTCAAATAAAGGAATTCTGATCTTTCTAAATGAAACCGTTATCACTATTGTTTATCATACACCCCCCTGGAAAACAGAACATCAAACACAGACTGTTAAATTGACAGACATAAAGCATTTATCTGCATTTATTCATCTCTGTGAAACTAAACCACATATCTGTTCTTATGAGCTACCGAGGCAGACTATACAAATGTAGGGTTTGCAAAACAACAAGCTAACAGAATGGCTTCAGCCTCCTTTTCACTTTACCATCAAATGTGTGAAAAAGCTGAACGTTCTGATTTATGGCACTGTGCACCCCCCCTGCCTGCAGCAGACTGCCACATGTTGTAAATCACACGTCTTGCATATGCCTCATGTCCCATAAGTCTCATATACCTTGATGTCTATTAGCATTGATCATTTAGCTTCATGGGAGCTGACAAATACCACAGCTTGATAGGTAATGTGTCTTTTAAATGTCAATGATGGCACTTATGTTAAGGCCTGTAAAGAGCCAGATGATGAGTGATGCTGCTGACCTGGGGGCAGGAAACCCCACTGAAGCTCAGCTGTGTGTCAGGTCAGGCTCCAGCTCTTACATATAGACACGTGCATTCTTCAAGCATCTGGACTACCTATGTTGTAAATGCATTATCTTTTTAATTTACACACAACATCTATTGTCTGTCCGTCCTGGGAGAGGGATCCTTCTTCAATGTTTCCCCCATAACTGTGGGGTTTCTTTTGGAGTTTCTTCTGGTCCGATGTGAGGGTGCAAGGACAGAGGGTGTTGTATTCATATGCTGTACATACAGTACTGTAAAGTCCACTGAGGAAAATTTAAAATGTTGATATTTGGCTGTTTAAATAACGTTCTATTTCGTCCCTACTGACCGCCAGAGGCGGTGCTTTAGCACTGGATATGTCCATCGCACGCATGCGCAGTTCGAGTACCTAATAACAACAAAGTCACCTGAGACTCTCGGGGCCGGTCGTCGGCTGCTTTCCCAGCAGCAGCTCAGTTACTGGGCTGTCTGTACTTCCGGCCCTTGGGTGGTTTTCACCTTAACCCACGGGTACGAACTGCAGTTCCGGCCCCTAGCCTTCGGCCGGGCCAAAATGACAGTCGTCAGCGATCCGGCAGAGGCCCTAGCTCTGGCCCAAGAGTTGTCCGTCCTTCTGTCCAAGGACGCAATCGAGCCAGTAGACCCTCTGCTTAGCCCAGGGGGTTCTACTCGGCGTACTTTCTTGTGAGCAAGAAAGTCGGCGGATTTCGCCTGATCTTGGACCTCAGAGGAATCAACAGATTCCTGAAGGTGCTGCCATTCTATATGCTGACCACAGCACATACACAGGGGGAGTGGTTCTCAACCGTGGACTTGAGGGATGCCTACTTCCACGTGGGCCGGGCAAGATGGTGCCTTATATTCAGTTCCTCCGGCCCTTGGGCAGACTGACGGCTGCCTCGGCCGTTGGGCCCTTAGGCCCGCTGTCGTTGCGCCCCATGCAGATGTGGCTGAACAGTCTTCACTTGGATGCCAAGTGGCACAGGCACAGGAAAGTCAGGGTGTCGCAGCGTTGCCTCCACTCTCTGTCACGCTGGAGGGGCAGGGCCTATCTCCTGATGGGCGTGCCCATGGGCGCCATCCCATCCCGCCAGGAGACCGTCACCATAGGTGCATGTCTCTCAGGGTAGGGTGCAGTGCGGCAGGGCAGGACCGTTCAGGGTCAGTGGTCTGCCCAGGAGGGTGCACGCCATGTCAACGTGCTCGAGCTTCGGGCTGTGCAGCTTGCACTCACGCACTTTCTACCCCAACTGGGGGGCAAGAATGTGCGTGTTCCTTGGGACAACATGTACACTGTTGCCCAGACAGCAGTCCCTTCTAGATAGTGGACGTTCTCACTCCACTCTGAATTTATGTGGCTGCTACTTCTGCCTGACATGTTTGGGTCGACGGCGCCACGGCGGGGTGCCACAGGTCGGTGTCCCTCTTCCTGAGAGGGGCTTTACGGCAGCGTCCCCCTAGCACCCCGAGGGCTCCGGCTTGGGACCTGCCCCAGCTGCCGGATGCCTTATCATCTCCTCCCTTCGAGCCCCTGGCCCAGGTGGGGCTTAGGTGGCTGCCCACGAAGGCAGCATTTCTGCTTGCCATAGCCTCAGGGAAGCGAGTTGGGGAGTTGCATGTCCTCTCCATAAACGATACATGCCCGAGGTGGGACTCTCAGGTGTTGCCCTTTGGGCAAATGTGGTATTCCTGCCCAGGGTGCTTCCACAAACCCACTTCAATCAGCCTGCCCAGCTGGCACGCTTTGACATTCAGGAGAACGGCACGTCGAAGTTGCTGTGCCCTGTGGGTGCCCAAAGGGCGTATATCGAGGCTACTGCCTGTATACGGCAGTAGGAGCAACTCTTGATTTTGCCATGGCAGCACTAAAGGAGGTTGTGCCCTCTAACCAGTGGCTGCCCCACTGGGTTGTCGATACCATCTCACATGCCTACGGGGCCAGTGGCCGCCCCCTGCCATCAGGGCTGAGATGCCACTCTACAAGGAGCATCTCAACATCTTGGGCTGCCCTGAGAGTGGTGCCCCTGGAGACCATCTGCTCCGCGGCGTCGTGGGCGTCTTCTGGCACATTCTCCAGTTGTTATCAGGTTAATGTCGCCACTCCCCATTCTTTGGGCGTGGTCCTTGTGCCGAGCTCCGCTGCTTCCAGTAGTGAGCAAGGGCTTGGATTCTTCATGACATGGTTGGTATAGGTCATCCAGTGCTAAAGCACCGCCTCTGGCGGTCAGTAGGGACAAAATAGAACGATAGTTACGGCTGTAACTACGGTTCTATGAGTCCCGGATGACCGCCAGAGTTTCCTGTCACTCAGAATTCTTGTGTGCTCGCGAGAAGATTCTGGGAGCCGATCCGCTAATGACGCCGGCCTATGTAGCCGTTGTCACGTGGGTCACAGGTGACTTTGTTGACGCCAGGCCCGTTCATAAGGTAAGTATCTCTTAGAGAGCCTTCCCAACTACGGTCCATGCACACTCTACACGAGGTAAGCGTGTGTGAGTGTGGGGGACATGGTGCACTTACGTTCTCCCCATGCTCCTTAGGGACCTGGGAAACGTAGTGCGCAGTGTATAGTCACTTGCGCTGGCACCTGCAGGGTGGAGCCATGGGCTTATTCAGACCAATTAGGCTCTACCCAGCCAAGTAAGCTGCGGCCCCGACTTCTCCACGGTCACAACTGGATGATAGGAAGTTGGGGCGCGGTGGCTGTTAACCAAAGGCCGGTCAGGGGCAGTGTGGTGGGTCGATGTTGTAGGGCGACAGGGAGTTTATCCATCGGGGCTCTACCCACTGTACCCATAGAGTCCAGTAGAGGGCGGAGCCTGTGTGAGATAGAACGGGGGGGTTACGTATTGTAACCCTAGTTATACAAGCACAGGCGGAGCCCTCTACCTAGGGGGTCTTTCCTATGCCACTCGCTGAAGAGGGTGTAGGACATGGGTCGGCAACAGGCGGCCCGCGGGCCATTGTTGGCCCGCCAGCAATAATATTTGGGCCGTAATTTTGAGAATAAAAAATGTAATATTATTTTGAGATTTTTTTTAATTTTTTTTATTTACAATATCGGACCGACAGTCGCACATCAGGGTTTCCGTTAGCTGGTAATTACCGTTTTTTAGCTGGTAAAATTTATTAAAAACCGGTAAATTCCAAGTTGCCAACACAAAGAGGACATTTCGTTAGTTCTGAGATGCACATTTTTCTGACGTTTGTTTCTCTCTGGGCTACAACAAATTGGGTAGATGTATTGCCAGGGTCGGAAGACCCTGGTTTGGGTGGGATGTTATATTGTTTTCTTTTTGTGTTTTGCGTTTTTGTTACATTAGTTTTAATGGTAAATAATAAAAGCAGTGACAATCCCTTTTGTGTATGGGGCCAAAATATACAATGTATTAAATATAATCCCACAGATATGCAGCAGTCACCATGCAAAACATGAAAATATATTCTTGGAATATTAAAGGCTTGGGAAATCCCATAAAAAGGAATAAAGTACTATCTCTTCTTAAAAAAGACAAAGCTGATGTGGTCTTCTTACAAGAAACCTTTCTCTCAGATACTGAACACCTTAAATTGAAAAGAGATTGGATAGGTCAGGTGTATTTTTCATCATATAAAACCCATAGTAGAGGGACAGCTATTGTGATAAACAAAACTTGCCCATTCGAATTAGAAAAATTTGTTACGGACCCAAATGGTCGGTTTGTTTTGGTTGTCGGTACTATTTTTGGAACCCCAATCACCTTTTTAAATATCTATGCTCCCAACATAGATGAACCAAT
Organism: Trematomus bernacchii; assembly: GCF_902827165.1. Classification (NCBI taxonomy): domain Eukaryota; kingdom Metazoa; phylum Chordata; class Actinopteri; order Perciformes; family Nototheniidae; genus Trematomus; species Trematomus bernacchii. The sequence goes on from NW_022987621.1 coordinate 225,719, forward strand.
GTTCATGTCTGACATGGTGCTGCTCTTCAATGAAAATTGTAAAGGATTAGGACTGATGGGCGGTGATTTCAACTGCACTCTTAACCCTACATTAGATAAATCTAACCAGTCCAAGAGCCACAATCTTAAATCCTCAAAGGTCCTTCAGGGGCTTTGTGCAGAATGTGGCCTTATTGATGTATGGCCAGATACATCAATAAGGCCACATTCTGGCCTTATTGAATGGAAACTCAATAGTTACCATTCATTGCATACCTTAGGGTTTTCTAAGGTTTATTGACATATCATATTATACACAACTACGGTGTAGTTATGCAATGAATGAAAAACCTGGGTCGCAGGTTCCTCAACAGTGCATTACAAGACATCTATCAATATGTGTTTATACCTCCTGCCATGTTAACTATGTTGAAGCACTTATTTTAACTGATATTATACATATGTATTATACTCTTATAAGATGTATGTAGATAGTATAAGAAATGTGCAGAATATGACAATGTAATGGTGGAGGTACACACATATTGATAGATGTCTTGTAATGCACTGTTGAAGAACCTGCGACCCAAGTTTTTCATTCATTGCATAACTACACCGTAGTTGTGTATATGATATGTCAATAAACCTTAGAAAATCTTGAAATCTTGAAAGGGATGTGCAAAATAGTCTTTAATTAACTATTAGTAGAGAATAACGAGTAATGAATATACTTTATAGGGATCCTATTAATATCTAATAATACAAATTATAAAATGCAATAACGTGCTTTAACCAGTAGGTGTCCCTTTCTATCAGCTGTGCACCGTTATGGTGTAAATATAACCTATCTACCAATTGGATCAAATATAAAAGTCAGCCGAATTAGTATTGATACTGCAAGGAGACGTGTTGTGTGAAAAGAAATGTAAGATGTTGTTTAACTGCTGATATATTTATGATCCACGTCACGTTTTCAGTTTTGGCGGCAGTTCTTCCTGTTTTCAGATAATAAACACCATTTCCCAACGTGCATTGCGGCTAAACCGTCCAATCACCGAGCTGAGGATCTTGCATACGTCTGTTTCCGGTGTTTATGACGATGAGATGTGAGACTGGGTTGGAGAATTGCACAGGGGAAAATAACGTATCTATGCCGCGGATTTTGTTAAACTAATACGTTTGCGCTGTGGACCAACACTATAAATTGACAGGGAAGGGGGTAGTAATAAAGATAACACGATTAAACAGTTACACAACATAACAGACATAATATCGATAGCAGCGTCCCTAGCAACCACCTTGGTAACAATGAAAACGTTGTATTTACACAATTTCCTGAAGTATTCTTCGTAATAACTAGCAAACTAAAGATCATGTACATCCACTGCACACATAATCTGAAATAACAACTCATATTTCTCGCATCAAATGACATCAAAACGCATTTTAATGGCCAAACTAACCTTAAAATAGGCATTTTCTACCGAGAATAAAACGAAGGTCGGCCATGTTTTTTTATTTCTGCGGAGAGAAAGTTGAAGATCACGTGACATAGACGCCAGCCATTGGAAATGAATGGTGAAAAAAAACGTAGGGATCCTACAATTTCAGAGGCGTTTTTGTAGAAATACTACGTCCCAAGTTGTGGACCGACGTAGTTATTACACGTTTAGATGTGAGACTGGGTTGGAGGATCGCGTACAAAGGCAATGATGTCTTTTGGACTGGAGTAGTCCTCAAACCTTGCCGTGAAGTTGGCCCGTAGCTGCTTGATGAAGTCCACCATAAGCTCTGTCACTTGTCCCAGTGCCTGTGATTTTAGTGTACTGAAATGGAGGAGCCTGCCAGTGGATATGTCTGACTCGAACAACTCCAGCTTCCTCGTGAAGGATTTAAGCTTTTCAACCATGTCCACTATGGTTTTGCCTCTCCCCTGTAGCTGCAGGTTAAGCTGGTTTAGGTGGTCAAATATATCCGCTAAAAATGCTACATTGGACATGAACTTTTCGTCTCCCAGAAAGGCAAGGTGGTCAGCTGCTGCCCTAATCTTGCTCAATCTAAGAAACGCCTTGACCTCATCCAGTAGTGCACAGAAGCGGTCCAACGCTTTCCCTTTGCTCAACCAGCGCACGTCATTGTGAAGCAGCAGGTCATCGTGGTTGGCCTCTTCTGACTCAGCCACAAGTTGTCGGAAAAGCCGATGCTGGGTGCTTGATGTACCCCTGACAAAATTAATGACACGCATCACTTTGTCCATAACTTCCTTTAGCTCACCACTGAGTTTGGCGCAAAGGACACTCTGATGGATCAGACAGTGCAGTCCATGCATTTGGGGGGCGTGCTCCTTCAACCGGCTTACCAGACCTCTGTGCTTTCCCACCATAGCAGGATAGTCTGTCACGATTAGGTTAACCCTCTCAAATGACAATGAATGCAGCCTAAACAACTCTTCCAGTTTCGTAAATATAACGTCCCCAGTGGTATGCCCTTCTAATGGAATAAGAGACAGCAGCTCTTCCCTGAACTCCTTTCCATCAAAATATCTAACATAGACGCACAACTGGGCTACATCTGTACTGTCAGTGCTCTCGTCAATGGCTAAGGAAAAGTAATTGGCTTGACTGAGACCCTTAATAATTACCCCCTGCACAGCGTCCGACAGTGCTTCTATGCGGCGTATAGCGAACCTCGCAGAGAGGGACACCTGTTTCACTGACGCAATGACACCATCCATGGACTTGTCGGTGGCCAGTTCCTCCAAAACGGTCACCATCACCTCCTTGAAAACCTCTGCGTCAGTGAATGGCCGGTTGTGCTTTGCGAGCACCCACGACGCCTTTAGGGACGCAGTTGTCACTTTCTGTTGGGCTGTGAGGCCTCGCACCAGGATCCTGCTGCTGTGCGCATAACCTGCTGTCAGTGCTGCTTCAATCTTGCGCTTTCGTGCCTCTGTCTTGGGTGGAAAGGCCACTTTGAAGGTGTCATGCTTCGTCTCGTGGTGCCGCTTAATATTGTATTCTTTGCAAGCAGCCACAACTTCATTGCAGATAAGACACAACGGCTTTGCATTGATGAAACCAGGTAGGACGAACGCATAGTTCGCTGTCCAGTCCTCTTTAAATGCCCTGTTTTCACCGTCAACTTTCCTCTTTAGACCTTTGGAGAGTGACATTACTGCTTTGGATTACTGGTCTGGGGGAAGCTCGTGAGTGTGTGTGTATGTGTGTGTGTGTTTGTGTATTTTTGCGTTTGTGTGTATTGTGTTTGTTTCCCGGGGAAAACACTCACGAGAAACACCGGCTGTTGTTACGCCTGCTGTGACGTTAAGTTACTCCGTTCTCCACTTGTAATTATGCAGTTACAAGCTTCAAAGTTGTATTTATTATCTGAATTTGCCGAAACAAGTTTAATATTCTGAAAGCCAAGACTTTGTTTATTTGAAATCAGATGAAAACAAACTGTAACGGACCCTGCCGTGTTATCTATGATTACTTTTTACAAAACACCCGAACCCCGAAAAACTAGTTTTTTACGCAAATCCACGTTTATTTTGAAATGAGCCGTTGCGACTTCCGACTGATTTCGATAGAGCGGGTCACATATGGCAAATGTGTGGTTGTGGGGAACCAGGTCAATTAAAGTACTTATTTAACTATTAAATACATTGAGTTTGAGTAAAATACTTTGTTACTGATTAATTTAGGTTATAATATATTAAATAAATTGCAAAGCAAAACATGCTGTAATTGATTTATTTTGTCCTTTGGTATTTTTTAAAGGTTTTCAACCTGAAAGAATCCTAAAGTGTCCTTGAAAAGTTGAAATAAAGAAAAGGAAAAAGGATTCCAGTTGTCCATGCGTCCTCTGTTGCCCCTCAAGCCTCTCAAATTTGGGCAAACACTCAAATAAATGCCAAAAACCCAGAGAACTTGACAATACTTATCAGAATAAAAGTATGTTAAATAACACTGCTACCTAGTTAATAACTCTGCTTTACTCAGTGGAGACTCGTCCATTGAGGAAAGGGAGGACCATCCTCCCTAAAATTTCAGAGAAAAATAAACTTTGAAGAGAACAATAAATACACCTCAATTTAAAAGATAAGTCTGTTCAAATACAGATAATAGCCCTGGCTTTTAACATGGGACTGAAATGGGGCTAGAGACGACGAGCCTCCCTTTGGGCGGGTCTATCCAGAGGCTCTGGATTGGGCGCCTATATCATCAGTGAACCAATCAGCGGATCTGACTGTGCATCAGAGTGTTGATGGGGAGGGTTATCAGCGATATCAGAGTTTTTTCTGAACCGGGGAACAGGGGCGCTGCGCCCCCTTACCAAAATCAATTCCTTGAATTAGGCTTTGATTATGTTCTGGCCCGCCATCTTGTGGCTCAGCAAAAAATTGTCCCAAGGCCAAACTTACTTGCCTACCCCTGGTGTAGGATGACAGTCAGAAGGTGTAGCTGCCTTATATGCACGCGGATTCAGGTAGGCTCGCCCTGATTGGCCAGCTACGTTTATACAACTTCAGTGTGTGAACGCTCGCGTATCATTGATGAGAGTAGTACCCATAGACGTAGTGGATGGGTACTAGACATAGTACCCATCCACGCCTCTTCATTTGAGCAAGTTTGATGCTTTAATTTGCGTTTTATAGATGATAACGTGTTGATAACTTCCGAATGCCGACAGTTTTGGGTGAGAAAGTGCCATCCTTATCAAAAAATCACATTCTTAAACAACTAATTAAGTGGATAACGATAAAATGTAGAATATGGTTTTAAACCTTCTCTATCATCACATGTCATTTATTTCTCGGCTCCTGACAAATAAAAAAAAGATGACCACTGTTGGGACGTTAGAAGGACTGAGCCGCGGCATCACTTCATTAAGGTCACCTCCTGTCACAAGGTGTCTAATACTTACATAAAAATCTATTAATTTAAATATCATGTTTTATAAGGACTTGGTTAAAGCCAGTGAACAATAGTGGTCCTGGTTAAATATGGAAACAGTCAAAGCTTACTCGAAGCTTGTGGTTAAAGTAACCTCTTCACTGTTTATCTAATACTTCTGTCTAAAGCTCTCTCTGGTGTGAACCTTCTTCCCATGATGTACGTAATATCAGGATGTAGAACGCAACCCGAACAGCAAATACTTCTTTCTGGCACAGCAAATATTTTCATACAAACATAAATCTATTACAAAAATGAACATTCTTTTTCCTCCTTCTTCTCCCCACTCCTACCACTAATGATAGCAGTTTAATAGTCATATATTAGTGGTATTTAGTGTGAGCTGATTAATCGTCCTCCTCTCCTAACAGCTTATCTCCCACTGCCTTCTGAGATGTGGTTGGGCTGTTGTCTGCAAAGTGCTGATGTAACCAAAGTGTTTTTCAGCCTGCTCCTCCTCTCCTATCTTCCTTCCTCCTCATCAGCATATTTCATTTCTCATTCAAGATCATCCATGATGATGTTTGGCAACAAACCTGTCTTTTAAACCTCAAAGTGAACCAGTCTCTCCCATCTCTGCTGTTATTATTTCACCCCTCCATCATAAGCAGTTTTTCTAACAGTGTCATGGTTGTCAGGGACTTAATGCCTCCTGATACCCTGCTGTCTGTTCTGCTTTCATCTCATTGAGTTGCTCTAAAGCAGGTTTCTCACCTCCAGAATATTGCAGAGAAGTACAGGCTGCAAATAAATCCCAGACTGTAGCTCCACATGTCTCAGAGGGAGTTCAACCTAAATACCTAACGTCATGAATAATGCATGGTGCAGTGGGAGGAGGAAGCTCCTCTGGTCCTTCCCTAAATATATCTGTAGACAAAATAACCCACACTATGTTCAGTATCCCTCCTAATGAGATCTAAACCTTATATTGCCATTTGACAGTAATGGATTTTCAATGTCCCCAGGACCCTCTTAAATGAGCACCTGTCAGCTTCACAAAACCTCTAAATGCTTTAACTTGGGTATTATTGTCTTTAGAGGTTATTTGCATTACAAATATTTAAAATAATAGCCTAGTAAATAAAAAGATATTTTCATTGAAATATTTACTTTGATAAACTAGGAAACGTGGCATTAATAGTTCCACTGATTTATCATAAACTGCTTCAAACTAGTGTTAAGAAATTAAACTGGTTATTATTCTCTCTATTGATATTTCTGTGAAAACATCCTTTCTCTATTTATTAAAGTGTCTCGCCATCTTAAAAGATTACATTTCAACAAATCATAATTATTTTAATTATATAATATAATATTTATTTATATAATATAATAGTAATAACTTATCTTTGCCCAATTCAGGGAGGATTTGTGCTCCCTTGTTTGCTTTGGAGTGTAGTTGCTGCTGCAGCTCCTCCACAGATACACTGGGTGTGTTGCACATTCATTGTACTGCAAATAAATTGAGTTTGTCTTGTTTAATTAATTTCATAGATATTCCAGCAATAATGGTGAAGGTTTGCATTTCAAATAGCTCACAGTAAACGTGTGTAGCATTATTGAAAAGGAGATTTAACTCAAAGTAATTGTTTTTATGTTCTGTTATTCCCTCTTGACAAAGCAACATGGTTTAAACAAGCAATGGTTTTACGAAAAGAAAACAATTAAAGAACTCAGCAGTTTTGCTCCAAACGGACCAATCACAGCTCTCGGTTGCAGGATCTATGTTTATTTATTTATTTATTTAATCGTTTATTTGAACCGGGACAGTGCACATTAATGAACATTTTAAACAAAATAATGCTTTTAAATGTAAATGAGCCGGATTTTAGCTTTAAGCTAGTTTCCATCCGTAGTCCCGTCACTATGTCTGTCTGTTTTTGCAGAGAAACAAGCTAAACGTAGCTTTGAGCTGCTCATTCAGCATGGATACAATGCAAACCGAATATTGAGTCTTTGTCGACTGCAGTACGCCAACAAGAGATCCAGCTCTGATTGTAGAAAGGAACTTGTAACTGAAATAATAAAAACATTGGTTTAAAGTGGTGGTCTCCTCTCCGCTCCCCCCAAGCCCGCCTTAACCTGCCATCAGGCCCTGGGGCTGATAGGTTTTGTAGGCCCCCTATTTAAACAACAAATCAAAGTCATTTATAGCCTCTGCAGGCTCTGTGATCGCACTTCTCCACTCTGCTCTACGCGCGCCTGGTCCTCTCCTCCAGATGAGTGACGTATCGGGCCTCCCTCATGTATTTGTCCGGTTGCCGTTGGCTCCCCTCTACGTAGCAAGTCCTCGTCGTCCTCTCCATCTCCTCCAACAGATAATGTCCTTCCTGTCTGTTTTTCCTCTCCTGCTTCTCCATCGCTATCAGAACCAGACGGCCTACTTGGCTCCGAGGCCCCGCGGCCGGCACCGCTGCCGCTCGGTACATAACTAATCTGTCCTTCCTCCTCATCCTGGCCTACAGGTTTAAAATAACCTGTAAGCTTCGGCATTTTTTGTAATAGCTGCTTGTCTCGAAACTCCTTTTCCCTCAACAATTTCCTTTTCCGAGCGCCACTCTCAAACTTTTTCTTTTCCGACATTTTCTCCTAAACAACCTTCATCTGTCACTCAATCACTCACAATTTGAATAAGTCACATGTTAAACATATTCTCATTCTGGTTGGCTGTTAAGTGGTGCCCAAGATTTGAACTTTCTTTTTTTTTCATCTATTTTTTTAAAATATATTTTTATATGTCCACTCAGGTGGACAGTATGCGTTCAGGGTTTGAACTGAAAAGATGTACATTTGGAAAAAATTATAAATAAAGATTTGCAAACTTAAAATTACATTATAATAACATAAGTATATTGATTTACGGCGCAAAAAGATATCGCAGATGAAATATTTTCAAGAATAACCAGGGCCAGGGGCCAATTTGAGGCCCCACGCACAGTTATTTGATGAGTGCTAGTGGAGCCTCGCAGCGGCGAAACCGTGCCACGCCACCCTAATTGCGCCACATAAGCGCATAGGTGCGCCTCAGATGAGGCCCCCCTCCGCAAGGTGTGGCCCCCTCCACAAGGTGAGGCCCCACACAGTCTGCGTGATCTGCCTGTAGGGAGGGACGGCCCTGGGTACAGCAGCAGCAGTACCAGTATGAATTGTAGTTGAAATATAGCCAGTGATGCATGACGTCCACTGTAGTGGACAGGTGGTTAATCATGATTTCCTGCAAACATAAAATCAATACTTTGATAATTTATGAATTATATGATTCCACCACATGTTTTATACCTGACGGGAGCGCTTTCCATGAAAGGATTGGCAAGATATAGATGGGTGACTTGGTCCATGTGGCTTTCTGTCGTCCATCTTGGTTTAGAGACATGTATCATGCACTTACACTGACTTTCCACTGAGTAGCAGTGTATGGGATGATGCAATAGGGTCCTATGTAGTGGCTGATGGTGCAACTATGCAAAAAAAAACAATGCATATACAAGAAAACACCTTTTGAATAGCTGTCCACTGTAGTGACCTCTATGCGTGAAAGGGTTACCATTTTTAAAAAACTCCCGAAAAAAAAAAAAGACATTTGAATTATTTTTTTTGAATTTTGTTATTGGCTCATGATAGGCCCCCGATCTCCGTAGGCCCCTGGGCTTCAGCCCAGGTCAGCCCGTGCATTAAGGCGGCCCTGGATCCACCTCGTATCTGAGGTGCCGCTCAGGCGTGAATATTGAACTGGTGCACTGAATAATTCAGAGCTCTGAGTTCACTGAAGAGAGCAGCCACAGAGGAACACTCTGTACCTGAAGCACGGCAGGACGCTTTCCAGGCATTCCTGTTTCACATGGTCCATTACGAAAATAACATTTGCCACAAAAATAAACCAGAATAAAAAAAATGTGAGGAGGAAATGTAATCTCTGTCACATGTATCATAAAACTAACATCAGAGCCAGTTTGATTTGATCATTGAATACATTAACATTTTTAGACTTACCACATTTACATGTATTACTGATATTGTCTCTGTGGGAGAGAAACTCCCTCTGGAGGGAACAAAGGGATTTTAGCCTTTGCAGACCATTTACATGCACAAAAACCTATAGAACACACTACAGGAGAGGGAACACCCCTAAAAGCAGAATGGGGCCCCTTTAAGTACGTTGATGAGGTGTTCACTGTCACTGTTTGTTCCAAAAATCACACTCCACTCTGATTATCTCTGCTGATGATGGTATATATCAGACTTCAGTTTGAATGCAGCTCAGGATCCTCCTGAGGGATCAGACAGAGTGTTGAGAACAGTGACAGCTTTCATAGACTGGAAGTGGGCTGAGTCCCCTGGCCCTCCATTGTTGTGTTAAACAAGCGCACACAAAAACAGGGCTGTTGCAAATAGATATGTTCATAAAACAGAATGGACTGCCTTATTGCGTATTCAAGTCATCATCATACAGCTGCTGATGGTGGTCTGCATTCAATCACTATGCTACATGCTACATGTTAGAATTCACATACAGGATCCTCACGTGTTGAGTTTCTGTGCCTGGCTTTATGTTTTGCTGTGGGCAGTGTAGGGGAAACTTCTGAAGCAATAGGAGTCAGGACTCAGCTGCGGCTTTCACACCAGCGCTTTTCCCGTTCTAGCTCCGTGCTAGAGCTTTTCTGGTTTAGCTCCGGTTTCCCTTTTCTGCTCCCGCTTTGTTCACACCACACAGAGCCGGGGTGGTACTGCGTCATTGCCTCATCGTTTGCGTCATGATGTAACCGTTTACGTGCCTGCTTCATAAAAGCCAAACCGCGCGGAAATCCCTCACATCGACAACAACAACAATGGCCGATTGTATTGAAGCGCTGTTCGCTTTGGTTATGCTCTGCTATCGTTGTGTACAAACTGGATAAAACGCGGGCATTTTGTTGTTGTTCAGGAGGTTGTAGCTCCGGAATCTTGCTTCTAGACCGACAATTTTTTGGAGCTGGAAACAAACCGGATTCCGGAGCTAAGAGGCGGCGCCGCTGCGGTGTGAAGAGGAAAAACCGGTACTTTTCAGGCTCTAGCTTCGAGCCGGCTCTGAAAACGCGTTGGTGTGAAAGGGGCATGAGAGACACAAGGAGAGCTGGAGCTTTGATGGAGTCAGGACTCAGAGAGACACGAGGAGAGCTGGAGCTTTGATGGAGTCAGGACTCAGAGAGACACGAGCTGGAGCTTTGATGGAGTCAGGACTCAGAGAGACACAAGGAGAGCTGGAGCTTTGATGGAGTCAGGACTCAGAGAGACACGAGGAGAGCTGGAGCTTTGATGGAGTCAGGACTCAGAGTGACACGAGCTGGAGCTTTGATGGAGTCAGGACTCAGAGAGACACAAGGAGAGCTGGAGCTTTGATGGAGTCAGGACTCAGAGAGACACAAGGAGAGCTGGAGCTTTGATGGAGTCAGGACTCAGAGAGACACGAGCTGGAGCTTTGATGGAGTCAGGACTCAGAGAGACACAAGGAGAGCTGGAGCTTTGATGGAGTCAGGACTCAGAGAGACACGAGGAGAGCTGGAGCTTTGATGGAGTCAGGACTCAGAGTGACACGAGGAGAGCTGGAGCTTTGATGGAGTCAGGACTCAGAGAGACACGAGGAGAGCTGGAGCTTTGATGGAGTCAGGACTCAGAGAGACACGAGGAGAGCTGGAGCTTTGATGGAGACAGGACTCAAATGGCGCATTTCCACTACACGGTCGGCCTCGGCCACACTCGGTACGGCTCGGTACGGCTTGGCCGCGTTGGGCCTTAACAGGGCCGACTCACTTCATGCTGCGCTTCCATTACAGTTTAGGAACTGGGGTAGTTACTATAGTAACGCAGTGTAGGCGGAGCCGTGACGTCATCTTCAATGAGAAATCCAGAAGCACAACACAGCCGTTAGCTGTGAGCACTCAGAGCTCACAGCTCCTCATATATGTTCAGAAACTCGACAAAAGTTAAACAAGTACAAACCACAGACTGCCTGTGTCATGGTGAATACAGTCGCTGCTTTATTTATGTCTGTATAGGCCGTTGTTGTGAGTGTGGACGGTCGGGGCATATACTGCGTTAGCTTAGCCAATCTCCATCTAGAAAAACACGAATTTTAAAAGGTTTTTCGCCTGCCGTCTGTCTGCAGACTTGACAAAGCATTAATTCATGGTTTTTACTAACCGGTATCAGTATGTTGTTACTTCGGCATCATTTTGAAACGTGTATTACAATTAAATCACGGTCAAATATGTCCATCTTGTTGTAGTTCTAGCCCTCTTGCCAGCGCTCCTCTCTCTAGTTTAGCATACTCAGCCCGACTCAGCCCTGTTTGTTGGCCCCGATAGAACCACAATTTTCTAGGGCCAGAAAAGAGGTGAAAAAGTGGCCCCGCGCCGTGCCGCGCCGGTAATTGGCCTAGTGGAAGCACAACCAAAAAAGGGGACGGCACGACACGGCACGCTTAAAGCGAGCTCCGCGCTGCAGTGGAACTGCGCCAAAAGAGACACGAGGAGAGCTGGAGCTTTGATGGAGTCAGGAATCAGAGAGACACGAGGAGAGCTGGAGCTTTGATGGAGTCAGGAATCAGAGAGACACGAGGAGAGCTGGAGCTTTGATGGAGACAGGACTCAAAGAGACACGAGGAGAGCTGGAGCTTTGATGGAGTCAGGAATCAGAGAGACACGAGGAGAGCTGGAGCTTTAATGGAGTCAGGACTCAGAGAGACACGAGGAGAGCTGGAGCTTTGATGGAGTCAGGACTCAGAGAGACACGATGAGAGCTGGAGCTTTGATGGAGACAGGACTCAGAGAGACACGAGGAGAGCTGGAGCTTTGATGGAGTCAGGACTCAGAGAGACACGAGGAGAGCTGGAGCTTTGATGGAGTCAGGACTCAGAGAGACACGAGGAGAGCTGGAGCTTTGATGGAGTCAGGACTCAGAGAGACACGAGGAGAGCTGGAGCTTTGATGGAGTCAGGACTCAGAGAGACACGAGGAGAGCTGGAGCTTTGATGGAGTCAGGACTCAGAGAGACACGAGGAGAGCTGGAGCTTTGATGGAGTCAGGACTCAGAGAGACACGAGCTGGAGCTTTGATGGAGTCAGGACTCAGAGAGACACGAGGAGAGCTGGAGCTTTGATGGAGTCAGGACTCAGAGAGACACGAGGAGAGCTGGAGCTTTGATGGAGTCAGGACTCAGAGAGACACGAGGAGAGCTGGAGCTTTGATGGAGTCAGGACTCAGAGAGACACGAGGAGAGCTGGAGCTTTGATGGAGTCAGGACTCAGAGAGACACGAGGAGAGCTGGAGCTTTGATGGAGTCAGGACTCAGAGAGACACTAGGAGAGCTGGAGCTTTGATGGCAAACACTGATGGTTTATTTGGAGCTTCGGCCATAGAATTCACAAGACATGTCACGGGCCACGGTCTGACCACACGGTTGAGATGCCACAATCAATTCTGAACACCCCTTCTGTAGTTCCACGTTTTAACTAGTTCAGAGTGTAATAATCAACATTCTTCAATAGATAGACTAAACAGCTGAGGGACACTGAATCACATTTGTTGTCGCTTATGGCTCGGGGTCATCTACACCCAGAGAAGGATGTGTTCCAGGTGTCCCACAACAATAACTATCTCTGACTGAGAGTTGCCCGGTCATAAACTGGTAACAACAACAACTTGCTAGGGCAGCCCCTCCTTAAAGGTGGGGTATGTAATTTATTTCAGAAACACTTTTTGTTATATTCAATGGAATACATTAAAATCATCTGTGGAAGCTGTAATACTGTAAAAAGCACGACCAATCATTTTAGCCGGCCCGGCTAAAATAACTGGATGGCCTACCTGCCTGTCAGCCTTCCATCTGTGCACAAACTTATCTCGTGCCCTCATTGGTCATGTGCGCGTCCGTGTGTGTTGGAGGAGGGGCTCTGTAAGGAAGTGGCAGATTTTTTCCAGCTGTGTATTTTCAAATTCTAGCGATCTCGAGCCGGTTTCTCCAAAATTACCTACCCCACCTTTAAGGGAGATAACGGCTGCTCAAGGCTGGGCATCTCCGTCAGAGGGCGAAATAAGACATGCAGGGGAAATTATTCCCCAACAGGCAGTTTGTTTTATTAACTGACAAATACACACACACACACACACACACACACACACACACACACACACACACACACACACACACACACACACACACACACACACATACACACACACACACACACACACACACACACACACACACACACACACACACACACACACACACACACACACACACACACACACACACACACACAGTGTCCTCACTCCTCATAAACACACCATTGGCTTTCTGGGATTATATGTTCAGTAAACTTACTATTGCCGCACGCATGCTGTTTCCCTGATAATTCTTCATTGTAAATACACTACATCTGTGTTGAAACCAGCTGGAAAGCTTAATAATAATATCTGAATAAGGGTTCCATAAAGTTGCATTATGGTGTGTTCAAAGTCTGTAAATATGAGTATTGCGGCAGGTAAATTATAACTTAATCATGATGTATTCAAATGTCATCTTGTAAAATGTTGTGGTTCTGTGAATAACTTCAACAGCAACACTGCGTTCACATGCAGCATGAATTCCACTTGGACATCCTCACAGTTTCCCTCTGATTCTCTCTTCTTTACTCTCTTTACTCTCTTTTCCTCGATTCATCTATCTCCCCTCTCTGGAATATCATTTGCCTTTTTCATTTGACAGAGAGATGCAGAGGTACCGCCCTTCAGCTCCACTCCCCTGGCTTCCTCTGTCATCTTCTTCCTCTTCCTCTTCCTCCCCTCTTCCTCCTCCTCCTCCTCCTCCTCTTCCTCCTGTCTCTTCCCGCTACTTTATGATACCTCTCCCCGGTCAAATGTGTTAATGTGCAGAATTGATAGGAATGCAGAGTAATGCTATTATTTCTGAACTCTGTCACTCTATTTATAACAATAAAATAACTGACCGTTTTATAAAACAGAATGAAAACTAACCGATGACTAGAAGCAGTTACCTAAACCTCTCACATCGAGGCAAAATAAAATCGATAGTTATAGGAGAGAGGTCGGTAAACCTCTCATAGGACTGACAGACAGAGTTTAGATAAATGCCAGTGATGATAACAATGCTTCACTCATTTCAGAAAACAGAATCTTTCTTCAATAGAAATCAAAGCTACCTTGATGGAGATTATCACACATTTGTATTTATGTTTGAGTAACTGTGGAGTGCCTCTTCAGAAGCAACACATGTATATGTGAAAGATGAAATGACATCAGTGTGCAGAGCAGAGAGAGACGGAAGATAAGCAGGTTGGAAGCCTTGGGAATAGACTGATAGGAAAAGAGATGGGAGAGGACAAGAGGGTGAATGAGGAAGAGGAAGAAAGAGGTCAGGACAACAACACATCAACACAGTGTAATTAGGAGAGAGAGAGAGAGGGCGAGAATTACATACAACCAGAGCTTGATTAGGGGGGGGGGTGATGAAAAGCAAAAATTAGCATAAAACTGAGAAATGTGCCATGAATACATATACACACACAATTAGGAGAGGGAGGAAATGAAAGAGGGGTATTGAAGTTGAACACAATTAGAAATAAAATGAGAGAGAGGGAGGGAGAGAATGAAACGACGAGTGTGTGAACACAGGAGTGTGAAAAGGAAGAGAGAGGAGGAGTTGTATTCCTCATGTAGAACAGGAGCGGGGATACACTGAGAGAAGCCACTGCAGCGTGCTGTTAGCCTCCAGCTCTTCCCTCCTCAGCCTGCATGAGGAACATCCAACACGAGTGTGTGAGAGCACTGGATGGATGCTGTGATGTGATGTGATTGTTTTTTATGTTATATACCCTTAATCGTCCCACAGAGGGGAAATGCACATTCTGCATTTGACCCATCCTAGTGTTAGGAGCAGTGGGCTGCCATTATGTACGGCGCCCGGGGGGGAAAAAATACAAGTTGAATATACTTTATTCTAAAAAAACTAAAATGTTGACTTCAAAAAGTGCATTTTGCATGATAGGACACCTTTAAGTAAAGTGAATGAATACAGGAGTTTCTATTTTCGTTATGTTTCTTTACTTGTTTCTTCAGGTTTTCCCTTTAATTTGTATACTATTGCTGAACCTAACTCAAATACAGAGTTTTAAATGTTGATCGCATCACTTTATATAAACATTTTCTTTCAATTCAGCTCAAATCAAACCTTCATTAAACTCGAAAGGTTTACTTGAGGTTGCCATCCTTTACAGTAACAATCGACAGACTGGTCAAACGGAGCAGCAAGATCAAATACACGGAGACAGAATGTTAAAGTGAGTGTTGGCCTCATGTCTGTGGAAGTAGTTCTTATTGGAACAACACTTTCCCATCCTTGATGTGAGGATATCCAATCCAATCCACTTTATTTATATACCACATTTTAGAAACAGAGGGTTTGCCATAGTGCTTCACAATGAACATAACATTATAATAAAATATAATATTACACGCTCAGGGCTTAACAGAATGAACAAAATGAACTCTAAAATGGACAGGAAGCCAGTGGAGGGGAGCCAGAATAGGTGTGATGTGCTCATGCTTGCGGGTTCCTGTAAGCAGACGAGCCGCAGCGTTTTGTACCAGCTGCAGGCGTGCCAGCAGAGTCTTGTTTAGGCTGGCATAAAGTGCATTACAGTAATCTAAACGAGTAGAAACAAAGGCATGAATAACACGCTCAAAGTCTAAAAAGGATCAAACCGGTTTGATTTTGGACAGGAGCCTCAGGTGATCAAAACTGGACTCAACCACAGAGTTTATCTGTTATCTAATTTAAAAGCACTGTTGAGTTTGACGCCCCCAGATTTGTGACCATGGGTTTTGCATACGGTTGCAGGGAACCCAGGTCAATGGAAGGGACCTCACCATTTGGTCCAAATACAAAGACCTCCGTTTTGCTCTCATTTATATTTAAAAAGTTTAGCGCCATCCAGGCCTTTATGTCATTAAGACAGTGAACCAGGGGCATCAGAGAGCTGGTGTTTTGTTTAGGGGCAGATATATTTGGGAGTCGTCCGCATGAAGGTGGTAGGAGACGCCATGTTTTCTAAATATCAGTCCAAGGGGGAGATGGTATAAAGAAAATAAAATGGGCCCCAAAATAGAACCTTGGGGAACTCCACAGGATAGGGGGGCAGAAGACGATGTAAAGTCACCAAGTCTAACAGAGAAGGATCTCTGGGACAAATAGGACCTGAACCACTCTAAGGCAGAGCCCCTGATACCCACACAGTGCTCTAGACCAGAGATAAGGATGGAGTGGTCAATCATATCGAAGGCAGCTGTGAGGTCTAAGAGCACAAGAATAGCAGAGTCACCAGAGTCTGTAGTGACCAGGAGGTCATTGAATACTCTTAGAAGGGCAGACTCAGTACTGTGAAGCGCTTTAAAACCGGACTGAAAAATATAAAAAATATTGTGTGCATGTATAAAAGACTGCAGCTGTAAGAGTACGGTTTTCTAAAAGGAAGCTTCGAGATGGGTCTGTAATTAGAGAAGACAGAAGGGTCCAGATTAGGTTTTTTTATAAGATAAGATAAGATAAGATAAGATAAGATAAGATAAGATGGTACTTTATTGATCCCAATTTGGGAAATTGTTTTGTGTGGTGCCACAACCGCTTGTTTAAAATAAACTGGCACAGAACCGGACTCTAGGCTGCTATTTATAATTGTATGGACATTAGATCCAATAGTGTCCCATATCTCTTTAAAAAGTCGAGGAGGGACTGGGTCTGTGGGACAAGATGAGGGTTTTAATTTAGCAACAATGTCACTAAGAGATGACAACGACACAGGTCCAAACTGCTGGAAGACAGCCGTGCATGTGATGTCAATGGAGGGGTCAAAAGAGGGTGGTGAGATACTGGCTCTAATAGTGGAGATCTTGTCTATAAAATAGCAGAGACATTTTTCACACACCTCAGTTGAAGCTTCAATACAAGTGAATAAAGGAGAGTTTAGCATAGCATCAATGGTTTTAAAAAGAACACGAGGTTTGTTTAAATTACTTGAAATAATATCAGAAAAGTAACTCATCTTTTCAGCCTTTACAATGCTCTGATACTTTCTCCAACTCTCTTTTAAAATGTCATGAGTTACATGAAGCTTGTCTTTCTTCCACCTGCGCTCAGCCTGCTGGCACTCACGCCTGGCAGCACGAGTGACGTCATTGAGCCAGGGTTCAGATTTGGCTCTGGGGCGCATGAGTTTCAGGGAAGCAACAAGGTCAAGAGCTCCAGTGCAGGTAGAGAGAAAGGCTGAGGTTAATTGCTCAGTGTCCAGGGAGTCAGAGGACATGGCACCAGACTGGGCTAGGTTTACAAAGGCAGGGGAGAAACTAGTGGAAGGTTTCATCATACGACCGTGACGGACAGGAGCGCATGATTTAAGACTATGACAGGGCAGAATCAAATCAAATAGCACAGGCAGGTGATCTGATAAAGCTGCATCACACACATTGACATTTGAAATGGGCAGACCATGGGATAAAGCTAGGTCTAAAGTGTGCCCATGCTCTTACGTGGGGCCAGAGACATGTTGTATGAAGTTAAAAGCATCTAGAACATCAAGAAAGTCTTTAGCTAGTGGCTTAGAGATACAACAGACATGCACGTTAAAATCCCCGACAATTAAAACGCTGTCATAGTTTGTCACGATACCGGCCAATAGTTCAGAGAACTCCTTTATAAAGTCTTTGTTGTACTTGGGCGGTCGGTAGACCACAGCACATAGTACAGGATGAATCCGTCCCAGCTCAAACAGGCTCAGTTCAAAGGAGGAGAATGAGATAGACGGCGTGGGTTTGCAG
This sequence comes from Trematomus bernacchii, assembly GCF_902827165.1. Lineage (NCBI taxonomy): Eukaryota > Metazoa > Chordata > Actinopteri > Perciformes > Nototheniidae > Trematomus > Trematomus bernacchii. Next base: position 243,522 of record NW_022987621.1, read on the forward strand.
TATAAGCTGCTCCTAAAGACAGTCGCTATACCTCCTCCACGACCCGTGGTCCCGGTAGAATTAATGAAACTGCAGTCCGGAGGCAATAGCTCTGTAAAAGCAGCAGAATCGCCCGCAGACATCCAGGTGTCCGTTATAAAAAGCACGTCCACAGCATGTGTCATGAAAAAGTCCTGGATGATGAAAGTTTTGTTTGCGACCGATCTCGCATTTACCAGCGAGCCTTTGGTTGGAACCGGGGCAACATTCGCGTGAGATTCACGGCCCAGTGACGATTGCGTCTCCGGGGTAACGAGGGCCCGCCCCGCAGTAGGTGTGCAGGTGCATCCGATAGAAGGGGGAGGGGAGTTTGTGTGTCCACCCTGGCCAAACTTTGCAAAAAAGCCCACATTTTCCTTGATCTTAAGCAGCTCGTGTCTGTTGTAGACTAACATAGAGTCTATGGTCTAGGATAGTGAGAAAGATGTATTTATGTCACAGTGTTGATTCTCCAAGATCAATGTTTATTCATACCACCAAGAACAAAACAAAAAGCCTTAGCTGGCTTTAGAACTTTAAGATTAAAAATTGGATTCCTGGGTCTTTTTTCATCTTTTGAACAAAAACCTTTTCCACTCTTATTAACAACGTTTTGGGACAAATTAGTTTTGTCTTTGAGAGTTCAGTTAAATAGAGCTCTAAAAGTTTATGCAGATGAAAAAAGTTGTTTGTTTCACAGTGTCAAGGAAGTATGTTGATGGGGAAATAACAAAAAAGTATTTTGAAGTATATGAATACATTGTAATAATATATCTTGGAAGTCAAATGGAACATCAATTCAAAAAAAGAGTTACCAACATCTTGCTACTTTGATGTGGTTCTGATGAATCTGCTGTGTTGCTTATGTACTTAGTCTCTATGATAACCACATGATCTTTGGTCATCACTGTTTATAAGGAGTTGCTTCCTTGACAGCTGCCACAGTCGACTTACTAACTAACTCATCTCATACATTTATTTGTTTCACTTTTGAATTCATTATATCAACGTTGCATCTCAATACCAGTCTAATGACTAAACGTCCTTCACTCAAAGGCCTTCTTAGTATTCTGCTGTTAGCTCTACAGTGTGTTCTGCTGTTGATGTGAGTGTTGATGTGAGGCATGGACTAATGGGAGCTGAAGTTTATGTCCCATCAGATCAGCCGCCTGCACTGTGACAGAGAGGCAGGGACAGGAGGAACACTGCAAACTAACAGAGACAAAGTCAAACTGATTCTGACAGAAGCACTTAAGCATGCTGTCTACCGGACAGCAGCAGAAAGAAATAGTGAAATGAGGAATATTTTATAAAAGTCCCACATGAACTCTGTTCCACCCCTTTAACTTGGGTTAAAGACGACGGAGTGGAGTCAGCTGTTCCAACTGTCCAGGAACAGCTGGTATTATCTTGAGGTGAGAAACTATTGGTAAAAATCAGTGTTTAAAGTATGTGATACATTCAGGTAACTAGAATTGGTTACAGTAATTGTTAAGGCATGCTTAAAAAAAATGTGGATTGTAAATGTTATCTTACCAAACCCCAAAACCTTTATTTAAAATGATGTAAAAGACAAAAACAGCACATTCTCTAACTTTATTCCATAAATGACTTACTCAATGATTCCATTGTCAAGAAAAGCAAGTCAATTAGTCAACTATTAGTTAAATATAGATAATTTCAGCAATTTCAGCAAACCTTCTCTTGGGTTTTTCAATGTTTTTTTATAACCAAGCAATGAAAACTGTATATTAACCAAAAGTAAAAAAAGAGTTGTTTGCAGCGCTGATTGGTCAGGCCCTAAACCTTTGGAGGCCATATGCAGGATTTGGTTTTGGGGCCGCCCTCATTGTAATATGTTCATATGGCACTTAAACAGCTTGTGTTTTGTAAAAGACTAAAGTAAGATCTTTTGCACACTGTCTTCAAACAGACTAAAGTTAATACAGTGTTGGTCATACCCTCTGATATTTTTGGACCACAGCTCCTTTTGCCTGTGTGTAGAGGACAGTTAATTACTCTCTAAATGTTTAATTTTGCTGACTGTTTTGTCACTATTGGTTGGTTTGAGAAGTTTACAAAAATTCTGCAACAAACACCTCTGAGCCTTTGAAAGCAGCTCGGCACTGTTTCCAGACGTCTGATTCAACAGAACAGGAAACACAGATTGATTTGTACTCCAGAAGCAGCACCGGAGCTTTAATGTTTTGTGGCTCCATGTTTTAGTTTTCTCTTAATACAGGATATTAAGCAGCTTTTAACCACCATCTTTAAATAAAATATAAATGTGCTAAATACGTTCCTCTGTAAGAATAGAAATGATCCAAGTGGTGTTGGAGCCAGATCATTATGTTCTGCACTGTGAGCTAGACCTGGAGCCGTCTTGTTAATTACACCCAAAATAAAGTAGCTTTTGGTTCTGCCTGGGATCTGTTGTTTCCACTACCTGCAGAGAAGAGCAGAAGTAATACATAAAGTATGGCCTCAGAACATATTTTGCTTGTGTGGGAAACATGTCCATTTCAAAGCACATTTCAAAGCTGCCTAAAATGGAAATAGACAAGAAGTCATCTATAAATCAGGTCTGAGGCTCAGACACTGGCCGCTGCTGCAGCCTGATGGGCACACACACACACACACACACACACACACACACACACACACACACACACACACACACACACACACACACACACACACACACCTGTGTTAATAAAAGCCCAGACGTACAGTACACACATGAATATCTCTTTATATTATGCATGGCTATTAAAACCTTCAGCTGATTCTGATTCATGAGCTTTAAGTCTTAAAGGCAAGACCAGTTCTGTGAATCTGTCCATAGTCACAGCTGAATGAGTTAGAACTGGGCTCTAATGTTTAATGCATGTCGGTCTGGGCTCCTTCACTGCATAACTGTTGGAGCAGTGATCTGCCAGCTTGAGTCCACAGACCGGCCGAGTGCCTGCCCTGTGAATGAGCAGCTCTCACTCAGCTGACTTCTGACAAGGGGGCCTCCTTTTATTCATAACGTCTTAGAAGTCAGTGTAGTTTTATTTTATATTCAAACTTCCCTCCCTGGTGAGTAAAGGTCTTGGTCTGGAAGTGCATTTCATTTAAAGTCTAATCTCTAGTTGTTATAGTCACAGCCCAGCACTCTGTGAACTCTTTCTCATCCCTGGATGTCATCTGAAGTCAGAGCTGCTGACATTTACCACCTCTGGGTCAGAGCAGGGTCACTGCGAGTGATGCAGCACGAACACATTCAGAAAGATATTGCCGCCCAATGGACTGCTTGAATAAATGAAGAGCATCACAGTCGCCTCCTCTGTGCATTTTCTAAACGACAGTATATCTGTGAGAGCATTGCTCTGCAGAGCCTGCAGCCTGAGGTTTTTCACATAAATTGTGTAGAGAGCTTTTCAAAGTGCCACTTCAAGGTCTTCCAGTTGCACTATGACCATCTCTATATGCAGGGCTGTGCATCTTCACTGGTCTCACGATTCGATTATGATTATCCTGTCACCGATTCGATTCGATATCCCGATGCATCACGATTCATACCAATGCGTTGCATCCTCAATTTTCTATATTACTGCACATGGCTTCTTTTTCATCAATGCATACATGCAGTAAATACATATGAACCTATTTTTATTATTTAGAAAGTGCTTCAGAAATCAATAACATAAATGTCTTGACATTAATTTATAAACCAAAATAAACCAATTGTATAGCTCTAGCATGCCTATATCTGTCTGTGAAATTGTTCCATCCTCAAAAACAAAAAACTAATGCTTCTGCAGTCTAGCTGCAGCTTCTAGCAACGGTCTTCTGTTCAAAAAAGGACACTGAATGTCCTGAATGTGGCATCACACACAGGACTTGAGTCTGAACACAGCAGACAACAGGAGTATTTACAACAGCATATCAAAAATAGTGCATGTGGGTGCACACTTACATTCTCTGTCTTACTGTTACATAAATCCCATAATTGTATGAGATTAAGTTAGCTTCATCATATCTCAATCAGTGATCAAGTGAATAATAAAGTTTCCATCAGGTTACTATCAGCCTGTCACTCATTATTTTCAGGGAGGGGGCTGGGTTTGAAGGAACGGAGAGGAGACGGTAATCGTGGAAGCTTTCCTCCTGCCTTCACAAACTTTACACACGTATTTATCGTCTGAAAATAGCAAGAGGACATTCATACTCTGCAATCCAAGACTTAATTAAATCCACCAAAAACCTGACATGATTGTAACGCGAGTATATTTTAAAAACATAAATCCCTGTGTCTCTGAGCCGCAGCGACACGGACTGATTCAGAGCGGGTCCTTCTGCTGTTGGTTCTGGACTGGTGTTCTTGTGTTGGTGGATAAAGCAGACTGCTCCGTGTTTGGAGTCGCTGTGCCGCTGTCACGTCTGTTCCCTGATCTCTGCGTCACCGACCGATTTGATATTAAAGTGACAGAAAAAAAAACTTTATTGTAAAGCCGCGGCCGTAAAATCAGGAAGCAACGTTACCAGGGGCGTTTCCTGGACCTGGAAACATTCGGGGCTTAGCCTCTTAAGCCCTGAGCCTGTTTTTCAGGTCTCAGGCTCGAAAATGACATTCCCAGAACAAATGACCATATCTTCCCTTCTAAAAGGGTTAAATTAATAATCTTTATTCTCAAAGTAATGATAAACCTGTGAGTTGGATGTAGAAAAGTCAGAATCAATATAGATGTTTTTTATTTTAAAGAAAATTCAGATTTTACATAGTAAAAAACTGTAAATTATAGTGTCCGTCCAAATATTCTTTTTTACTTATAGTGAAAACTACCCTTGGATGATGGGTTAGTAGACTAAAAGCTTTAGGAATCCAAAGTACAACATATAATAAGTACCCTGTATCAAGATTGATGCAAAACAAGTGAAATTTGACCTTTTTAGAGAGATTTAGCAAAAATAAACCACTTCTGGGGTCATTTGGGTGGATTTGACCTATCTCTGGCCCCTCTTGCTCGATTTTGATGAATGAAATCTCTTTATAACCGCTAGAGCCAATGGAATCGAGGGAAAGTTATATACACACCAAAACGTTAACAAATAAGGAGTGAGAGTGACGCGTAACCAAAACCGGAAGCTGCGTACACTCTGGTGGCTACCATTAGCAGCTAACTTTTCCGCTCCGATTTTTACATAAAAATTGAATTATGGATTATAAATAATTTTTTCAAAGGCACAGGTACATTATTAACCTATGGATCAACAGTTGTAGTATTTTTTTTTCGTTTTAATGCCATTGAACACGTCTTTTGACCTAATTGACAGCTACGGTGAGACGATCTGCCGTAAAAGCTCCGTAAAGGTACGTGTTGTGATGTCTGTGTTTGCTTCCCCTGTCGCAAGTTCGGATCGCTCAGTGATGATACTATACCTAAATAATCTGTGGAGTCTCAGCTTTAATCGGATATATTGTATGTGCAGCTACGATAAGTAATAAGGGTATCTTTATCTTGAATTGTGTGCCAAAGTCAGTTTGCATTTTTTCGCTCAGGGGTCATTTAGACGCTTCTTATGAGACTTGTATTTTGTTTTGGTAAAAATGGTTCATATCTTCAGTTAGCTGAGATTCTTCCCGTTAATCTGGTGCTACACATTAATAGTTTCATAAATGTTAAGAAGCCCTGAGACATTGTCTCGGAAAAAAAACTGTGGGAGGGGTCCAATGGGGGGACCGCCGTGCTTAAGAGGTTAGTCCACAGTTCATTAAGGTACATTAAGGTACCGGGCGCTACAGTGGAAATGTATACTGCAACACTCCCCACACGCATAAACACAGTACACCTGCGACTGTTACAATGAAGGCTCGATAATCAGCTCACGGCATATAGGTGTAAGCAGGGGTAAAGTGCTATTTTTTATAAGTGGGGGGCGGACCTAACCTCCTCTAGGGGGGTCCGGTGGCATGCTCCCCCGGGAAGATTTTTTTTTTTATATTGAAGTTAAAAGCATCAATCTGGTGCACTTTGAGAGCATAATTAAGAGATATGGATACATCTCTCAACACCCATATGAAACAGAACTGTAAACAGATTTTCTTTTTCTTTATGGATATTTTACAAATCACTCCCCTGTGACTGTGTAATGTAAGGTAGCTTCTAGCTTCATGTCGAACACTGACAGTAATTCAACACAAAAGAGAGCTTTCTTTGAAATCACCAGGTAACACTAAAAAACATTACATTTATATTGTATGACAAAGTGTTAATTTAATATCTCTGGCTAGCTATAGCTACTTGCTAACGGTTTAGCTTACCCGCGCGATTCAAAGTAACAGCTACGTTACTTTGAATCGCGCGGGTAATCTATGCGGGTGAGCCATCACTTGAGAATTGTCGTCTTTTTTAAGAAATGTTTTTCTTATGTCCATCTTCAAAAGCTCCGAGTCCGACTGACAGTTTAAACATTGTCACAGGATAGGTACCTATCAGCCAATAAGACACGTTTATTTCCATGCAAAAGCCGGATGCCCAGGCCTGGCGACGCGCCTGAACGTTACTACGCTATAATCGATTATGTTCTGTCACTGCATCGATGCAGAATCGTCCACGTCCGCATCACAATGCATCGTAGAAACGATTAATTTCAACACCCCTAATGTATATAGCCTTTCTTCTCCTGCCTGTCTGTGAAATCGCATTGCTATTTCACAGATTACATAATTCAATAACACATCCAACTGCGTCTCGGCTGCAAGTATATAAGGACACAGAAACGTTTTCAAAGTCCTGCTCGTTTAGAAGTTTACATGGCCTTTCAATTATAGTTCTCCTGTCACAATAAAAACATTAAATGACGGATTGCTTTTATTTTCTGTATTAGATTTTTGCCATGGGAAGTGCAGTCTTAAAAAAATCCAAATGTACCATTTGTATGTATTTAAAAGGATAATATGGATAGATTGGTCTTATTAAAATCATCAAAAAAATGCTCCCGAAAAGTATCTTCCTAAAAACATCTGCTGACTTAATGCCTTTTCTTTTGCATTGCCATAAGTATCCAGCTGTAGCTATGGAACGGACACATTTAAAGGTGTAACTCTGATTGGCGGGACTGAGTTAATGCTCTTTACTCACCACAGATTAAAGGTTGAGTGTATTCCAGAGAGGTGCTGAAGGCTGGCCCCAGGCCGTACCTCACCAACAAACCTTTGAGGCTGCAGATATTTATAATCACCAAATGAGTGAGCGTCTGTGTGGCGGCTGCAGAGAGAGAGCATTACCCCCCCACCCAGTGGATTTCATTTCATTGATTTTTTCCTTTTACTTATTGCTTTAAGCTACTTGTGTCAGTAAAGCTTGGAGGCAGAGAGCAGGCCTTTAATTAGAAAGATTAAAAGAGATTAAGTCATTATGGTGAACAATATTGAAGACAATGTTTTTCCAGATCTTTCTGGCTGTAGGAGTGACCAATAGCTTAGTGCAAGGCTGTATTCTAATTCAGTTTGATCAGATTGGGATATTATTGTGTTTCAGTAGCAGCAAGTTAACAAGGAATAACAATAATAAGTTAAGGACAAATAATCAAGAATGTCTTTATTTAGCCTTAACTGTGTTTGCAGAAAGGAAAAAGGCAACAACTTTGCAGTGTTAATAAACCAGAATATATCTTTTTTGGTTATTTGTACGTTTTACATTTTAGGAAATGCACGTATTTGCTTTGTTGTAGAGATATGAAAAGACTGATAACGCGTTTTATGTCTATTTGGTAAAAGTTAAACTACAGCCAACAGCTGCCTGAATTAGCTTAGCATAAAGATTGGAAACAGGGAAACTACTCTAGCTAAACCAAATGCTTAAACAATCTAACTACCAGCATCTATACATCACAACAAATGTTGAGGAGGGTTCATTTCCAGACCAGTTATTTTCTGCACTGGTTGCCTTGGCAGCTGTTTTCAGCCAGGAAATACTTCACCACAACCCCTTTTAAAATTGTTTTACATATGAGATGCAAAATGTTAATTGGTAAGTGTCAAAGGTGCTGATTTTGTTATAATGACCCAAACCTCACCCTGGAAACGTACTGTATCTGTGCTGCTAGTTCTCATTTGCTTTCATTACTGTATGTATATTATCTTTAAACCCAGGTAGCTGCATTGCAGGAGACACATGATAGTGTGACATGCTCTGAGTCTGCTGACATTAGGATGAGTGGAGACTGTAATACATGTGCCCTGGGCTGCAATACATTCATCAATTTAGCACCCCTATAAACTGAAGCAAAATCATGTTTTAATGGAATCGCAACCCCAATATTTGAGAGTAAATTCACACCCCTACTTTCTACAACCACACACAAACCCCCCTGACTTTATTCTAAGAAGGATTCGCAACCCCAAGTTAGGATATGATATGATATTATTTGTGCTATGTCGGGACAAAGGGGCCTTGTTTCCACAGTAGCCGGAATTCAGACCAATTAGAAACTGAGCTTTGATGGATTTAAAAAGATACATATTCTCTGTCATGTAGAAAACCTGAACGGAGTGAAGAAACATTTCTTCGGTGCAATGGATGTTATTTTGAATGTTTCGTTTGACTCAACCTTTAGAAAAACGTCTGATATGTGTCAGCAGGGGACACGGAGATAAACAGGCAGAGAGTTGCGGTGCCATGCAGAGGGAAAGAGCACAGTGATTAGACAGACAGACCCAGAAGGAGACTATTGGCTGGTGAACTTTAGCGTCTACTCTCCTGATTAATGCCGCTGTAGAGAACATGTTGCAGCAACCTTTAGCCCAGACCTTTACGTCAGCGCGGCCTGAGGGGGGGAGCGGGGGGGCAGCGGGAGAGAAAACCTGATGTTTACTGTCCCCGAATCAGACAAGCTCTCTGCTCTTCAGTTACACCTGCACACACTGAGGACTGGGGGGGGGTCATACACTGTGGTGTATCATTGCATTACACACACAACTTTTGACAGCTTATTATTCAAAATAGTTAAACACTGCAGCTTTGAGTCCAAAAATAGGAACATATATACTGTAGAAAAATGAAATGATGCCTAACTTGATTCTTATATCATAACTTTTACCATTCAAACCATGCCTTACCATTTAAACAACCAGTGGAAGAAGAAGTATTCAGATATTTTGCTGAAGTATAAGACCAATTCTTAGTATGATAATTAAAATATACTCAATGGGGCAAAAGAAAAGTGCATAATGCAGAATGAATCGCCTGGAAGAAGGGCAGAAGGGGAACAGTGAACCTGGGTATGGGGCAGTGCTGGAGCGGGGGTCATAGGACTGATGAACCATGGGAGGGGGTGTGGGCGGAGCTTGGGCGGAGGCCACGCGGTGAAACTGGAGACTGGAGTGAGGGGCGAGCCCTCTGTCCTGCCGATTCTGATTTCTTTCTGAGAACTGTTTTTGACAGCATACGCTCATATTTAAGTACCTTTTCTTTAATGGAAAAAAATAATTCAACTGTATTTTCCCTATAAACAAATGACATATTCTCCAAAACTAAACCAAGTAATGCAACCTTCTCTCACTTAAACACATGTTAAAATAAAAGTTTTCCATTAGCTTCCGGACAAATCTAATCCAACTGATTCTGAATTGCAGTATATCCCAAATACAGGAGATTTAACGAGTCTGTTTAAAACGCTTTCCGATTATAAACAGCTTCATGTTTTTGCATTTGGCTGGATGATGCAACACAGAGGGAGCTGAACTTCACAAATTGCAAAGATACAACACTGGAGAACTCTGAAGAACACTGACATGCATATAGTGTGTGTGGGCGATAAACCATCACGTGTCAATTTGACCAACGAAAGACTCTGAGAGTCCTGACAGATCAGCTGACAGATCGATGGGTGCGTCTCTACTCTCATGGCGGGGGGGGGATGCTGTCCCCTCCACTGGGTCGCATCAGATGAGTGAACCTCACAGAGCGGGGGGTCATCGCTGTGTGCCTCCCCGACCAGCCGCCCCCCCCAGCAGATAAAGAGCTATTGACGGAGTGAAGAATCCCTCCCCCTGGTAAAGGAGGTCAACACCTCGTGATGAGGGATGAAGAGCTGTCTGCTCCTGAAGAGGCGGGTTATCTGATTTCCAGACAGAACTCTAAAATATTTGTTTGTCACACATTATTAGGCACATCTATTGTTTTCAATGCAGCCCTCAGTATCTCATTATTCATTCTCCCACATTTAGAGTTTTAATGAAGTGACAAATTGAGAAATATAATAAGTAGGGCTGTCAGTCGATTAAAATATTTAATCGCGATTAATCGCATGATTGTCCATAGTTAATCACGATTAATCGCAAATTAATCGCACATTTTTTATCTGTTCTAAATGTACCTTAGAGGGATATCTTTCAAGTTTTTAATACTCTTATCAACATATGAGTGGACAAATATGCTTTATATGTTTGTTTATTATCATTTGAACAATGACAAATATTCTCATGAATATTAAACACAACAACCTGAACATTACAAATATTAGCTTCAATTCAACCTGGAACCTCTCTCATACAATGTGTGTGTGTGTGTGTGTGTGTGTGTGTGTGTGTGTGTGTGTGTGTGTGTGTGTGTGTGTGTGTGTGTGTGTGTGTGTGTGTGTGTGTGTGTGTGTGTGTGTGTGTGTGTGTGTGTGTGTGTGTGTGTGTGTGTGTGTGTGGAGACACTGTGATGGATCGTTGGAGGAGCTATGTGCAGCTCAAGGCATATATGCTCGAATGGGAGCTGCCTGGACGCTGCAATCATGTTGCGCGTACTATCCGTGCTGAGTGTGCTGACTTTTCGTACAATGTCCCACTGTCTGGCTACCTGCATAAAGTCAAGTGCTCGGCGCAGTTGTCGGCGAAATGTCATTGAAACAGCTCCTTATATCCGTTAGCGCAGCTAGCTAGCACCAGATGCTAACAACAACAACACGTAAGGTGTGCCTCGCTCGCGCGAGTCGCACCACACATACACACTCCCTCCCGGTCCTCCCGATGGCCAGTCCGGGCCTGCCAGTGAGCGTGGAAGTGTGGTCTGCCACAAGCGGGCGGTAGGAGCGGGGCTGTCAGCATCAGCTTGTAGATGGTATTTTAAACTCCATGCGCTCTGAAACTACGGCGGCCGAGGACAAAAAATACACATGCGTTAATCGCGTTAAAATAATTAGTGGCGTTAATTTTTTTTTGCGTTAACGCGCCCTAATAATAAGACCACATAATGTTTAAAGGCATTTGCATTCAGGGAAAAGAGGTCACGGCTGCATGGAAATGTAATGAATATTACATTAAAGTGGACCTATCATGCTATATTTGAATAATATAGTGTAGGACCATACCTATATAAGGCATATTTATACTTTTTTTTTTGCAAAATACCAAACAGATCATGCATTTTAGCCATGCCTCATTTTGCTCAATTTGACATTTTTTAGCTCTGTGTTTGTAAGGGCAGATTCTGTGAGAACAGCACCATCTACAGGCCTGGCATATGTACTACAGCGTCTCCAGCGCTTTCGAACGGCAATGTCCGTGGCTGTCTCCTCCTGATTGGTGGATAGCCGTAGCGCCACCGTCCTGACGTCAGAACAGTGTTCAAATCTGGATCAGTTTTTATCAGATCCGTTGCAGCCCCTTTTTTAGAGATTTGGGTATGGAGGAAAATAGAGAGGGTTGTGTTTTCTGACACTTGGTGAGTTCCCTGGAACACCGGGGACACATATTCATGTAGAAAAGACGTACAAAAGTGCATTTTGCATTATAGGTCCCCTTTAAAATATGATATTATTTTCTTGTTAGCAGCCTTGTGTTAATAAAAGGGAGCTATGGGAAGGATATTTTAAGAGGGTATCATTAAGAAGTGGTATTTACATTTGACTGTTCATTAAAAAATATGTTTTATTAAACAATGCTTTGACAGAAGATCGTTTTCACTGTGCTGGGTGTGCACCCTGTCCACTGTTTCTCTTTATTTATATATTCTTGGCAGTTTAAGGTGAACTTTATGTTTGCAAACTGAACTTATAACAGTTTTTACTTTACGATGTGATGAGGTGCACTTCATTAAGGAGAAATTATTCTTGGGGGAGAACTAACAGGTTTAACTGAGACCCCCCCTCATTGACAAGCTCCTTGGTCCAGCCTCTTCATTTTTGCCTCACATATTTGAATATGCATTATTCTATATGATACAATTTGACCATTTTGATTAAGCAAAAATGTTCCAAAATCCATTTAATCCCAATGTTTATAGACCACTGTCCCCTATTCTGCTTTTTGGCTTATCCCTTTCCTCTAGGTTTTTGTGCATGTCAATGGTCTGCAACAGCTAAAATCCCTGTGTTCCCTCCAGAGGGAGTTTCTCCCCCACACACTCCCCCCCCCCTGCCTGAAACTACTCCATTGGACTCCTTTGTTTACTTCAGGAACATAGTGACATCACTATGGAACACTCTGGATAAATAATAAAACTGGAATTGAAATCCTTCAGGTTTAGCGGCTTTTAGAAGCAGATTTTATTTCAAGCTATAAAAACGTTTTTTTGTGGTTGTGATCTGAGAGTAACCTCAGATAATGACCTGCCATATCGATACACGCCTCATCTCCTTTCATCAGTCCATTCTCCTCTCCTACCATCTGTGAAATGACTGCACACACACACACATACACAAACACACACACACACACACACACACATTTTAATTAGTTTTTGTGCTTATTATCCTGACCCTCTGTGGGGATGGTTGCTCACCCAATGAAGTGACATTTATACAAATGAGCCCTGATCACCTGACTAGTTGTCTGACCAGTGATGACATGTATAGCTGCATGTTATCATTTCAGTTGTTGTCATGTTGCTTTCCTGCAAATGGTGTTGGCTTTGTAGATAATTGCTGTGCTTTCTGGGGAACATCAGATCTGATTAGGAGAGATGGCATTCAGCCGACTCTGGAAGGAGCAGTTCTCATATCTACTAATATTATAAACGTGTATTAGTGGCCAACCAATCAGAGTTGAGACGAGGCGGGGTTGCAGTCTTACAGACTTCTGAGGGCTTCGTTTTGGGCATCCACTCAACAAAACCACTTAAAGAATTAATTAAAAAGTAAAAATATGGGGAATAGTACATTAAAGTGAAACTAAACAGGAAAATGTAATGAGAACTCTCAAAGGTCAGATCTTAACCTTCTAAAGCGTTACTAGTAAATTATTTGATATCAGATAATCAGATTGACTTCTGTTGTCTCACTGAAACCTGGCTGAGACTGAAGAATATCTCAGCATAAATGAGTTCACTCCACCCGGTCAGTTTGATACTCACGTTCCTCGAGGCCAAGGGGGTGCAGGGCAGCCATCCTTGACTCAAGCCTACTAATCAAACCTAAACTAAATTATCACTCTTTCAAAGCCTTCCCTAACCTGGAATTTTATTTGCAATTGTATTCAACACTCCTGCTCCTTCTCCATAGAGCATTTATTGGTCTGTCATTAGGCAAACTTTCCTGCATTGGAAGTCTGATAGTGCTATTTAAAAGAAGAGATCCCGTTGGCATTAAACTCAATAACATTTCCCAGTATAGCCTTACACTTTTAATCTATTTTCATTTTTCTAATTTTCTAAATTCCTGCACTCTGTCTACCTCCTTTATTTGAACTCTCTCGCTCTCTCTGTCTTTCTCTCTTTAAAGTATGTGGTTCTCCATATCAGTGTCAGAATGCTAGATGTTGTGTGTCTGCCTCTGTGGGCTGTGTACTGTTTTAAAAACAAGTGAAACTTTACCATCTGTTAATCTCTCTCTGTCTCTCTCTGTCTGCAGCCTACAGTGAGTAGGAGCAACCCAGGTGGATCAAGATTTGAAGAAAGAAACCAGAACTAGTGGTGAGCTCTCCTTCCTTTCCTCTGGTCACATGTCCTTCTCCTGCCTCACCTGCAGCATGTCCCACCCTCAAAACAATGTACAATGTTGAGGATCTTGTATTAAACTCAAGCATTTTATACAAATGTATACTACATTTCATTGATAAATATTGCACTCATTCTCCTTCTACTACATTTCTAACAACAGTTAATGAATAGTATTAAAGAGACAGATAACATCAAAGAGGCCCTGTTATGCTTTTGGCTGTTCCCTCTCCTGTAGTGTGTTACTGTATATAGGTGTTTGTGTGCATGTCAATGGTCTGCAAAGGCTAAAATCCCTGTGTTCTCTAGAGGGAGTTTCTCTGACGGTTGAGTGGATAAAGGGCTAGAGCAATGTATTCTGGGTAACAGTAACGGCTCATTCGTTTTATCCCACGGCAACACAGCCAAGTGGTGATGAATGGGCACTGTTGTGTGGGTCATTGCTGTACGTGTGTGTTTGGTTGTGTAAGCGTGTGTGTGTTGTGTCTTATATTACTTCTCACTCGTCCTGTTTTTTGTGTGAGCGTGTGTTTTTGACAGGTGAAGATAATTCATGAGAGCTCTCCTTGTGTATATATGTTTTCTCTTAATGAATGTGTGTGTGTGTGTGTGTGTGTGTGTGTGTGTGTGTGTGTGTGTGTGTGTGTGTGTGTGTGTGTGTGTGTGTGTGTGTGTGTGTGTGTGTGTGTGTGTGTGTGTGTGTGTGTGTGTGCGTGCGTGCGTGCGTGCGTGCGTGCGTGCGTGCGTGCGTGCGTGCGTGCGTGCGTGCGTGCGTGTGTGCGTGTGTGCATGAGAGGCCGTCTTGTTTGTTTGTTTGTAGCCTTTATTTAACCAGGTTAAAATCCCATTGAGATCAACGATCTCTTTTTCAAGGGAGACCTGCGGTACATTGGTTACACATAAAAACAACAGAAAACAAAAAGGACATCACAACATAATTAGAGGGGTATAAATTAGCAACCTATTCACAATGACAGGTATCTAATAACATTTCATCCAGCCGTGCTTTAAAATGATGCAAGGGAATCAGAATGCTCAGTTTCAATGTTTTTTGCATAGTGTTCCAAGCTAGAGGAGCAGCGCACATAAAAGCTTTAGTACCTAAAAGCTTTAGTACCTACGTAGCTCACAACTCATACTTGGTCTTACAAACAGTATCAGAATCTCACACATACACCATTAAACTCTTTTATACATATAGCTAAACACTTTTACACGCACAATCATACTGTCTTTCACACATGTTTGTCTGGGCCATAAATCAAACTTACACTATTATTCCCACTTACAGACAACATCATACTACAATATAATACTCTAGTGTATGCAAGATAGAAAACTTTGTGTGTGAGAAAGAATGATAGTGTATGTGAGAGAGGAATTGTAGTATGTATGAGGGTATAGTAGTGTGCGTGTGTGTGTGTGTGTGTGTGTGTGTGTGTGTGTGTGTGTGTGTGTGTGTGTGTGTGTGTGTGTGTGTGTGTGAGAGAATGATAGTGTATGTGAAAGACAATGCTTGTGTTTTTGAGACCTTATGACAGATTATGTGAGAGGACATTGTACTGGTTGAGAGAGAGTATACTTTAAAAGGAAGTCAGGTTGATCCAACAGGAAGCCAGTTTAAATATTCATTCCTTGACTGGTTTACAGCCTTGAAAACAAAGCCTGAAGCTGCTCAGAGCACTGCTAGCTACATTTGAGCTGCAATAAGAACTTTTGGTAATACTTTATATTAAGGTTCACAAATTCACCATCAACTAGTTGTTAATTAACATGCTTATTAGCAGTATATTGGCTCTTTATTAGTCATTATAAAACACTTATTAATGCCTTATTCTACATGACCATATTCTACAAGTAATAAGCCATTAGTTGAGGGTTTTTCCTCAATAACCCTCTAATTGGTGCTTATTTATTGCAAGTAAGGAAGTTATTGTACATGAGTTTGGGTCTTAATATGCTCTGCTCAATATGGGCCTTTTAAGGCAGTAATACCACAAGAATAGTAATTCTCCCATAATAACACTTAACAAATATGATCTATTCTTATGTAACAAGACATGAAACTATAAGTGTTAATTAAGTCTAAATAACTCAAAATGAGGTATTTCTATCTAAGAATATGTTCCTTATTTTAAAGTGAAGTCTTGTTCATAACCAATAAGCTAGTAGTTTGACTCTAATTGACCTGAACAGGTTCCCTATTCTAAAGTTGCCTCCTCTTCACACTTTGTAAATACATGATAGCACACAACTACTGAAATTAAACCTCAACAGCACATGAACAACGTAGGCTCACGTTAAAATATCTGTTTTATTAAACCACTAAAGAGAGGTTCAGACACATCTCAAAACATGTCAAGTTTCTCCAAGGCTGAGAACACATATGCAGCCTGTACTTTTTAATAAAAACTGATTTTTAGAGTTTATCTATTTGTGATCATACTGTGTGACCTGCTTGTATGTACTTACACAATATGTGTACTGTTCTCTCTATGTGTTGTACTGTCTCAGTGTGAACATAGATTAAACAGCCAGCCAAACTCTTTTGAGAGCCAGGGAATGAGCAGCCATGCTCCTTTATTGACTTATTTGCAGTCCGCTGACATTCAAACGGAGTGAAACTATAAAAAAAGGCACTTAAAGGTGGGGTAGGTAATTTTGGAGAAACCAGCTCGAGTGCGCTAGGGTTTGAAAATACACAGCCGGAAAAAATCTGCCACTTCCTTATAGAGCCCCTCCTCCAACACACACGAACGCGCACATGACCAATGAGGGAACGAGATAAGTTTGTGCACAGATGGAAGGCTGACAGGCAGGTAGGACATCCAGTTATTTTAGCCGGGCCGGCTAAAATGATTGGTCGTACTTTTTACAGTACTACGGCTTCCACAGATGACATTTTTTTATGGATTTTTTGTCAAAGCACTTAAAGGAGAGGTGTCATGGCCATTTCCACTGATCATAATTCCATTGTTGAGGTATACTAAAATAGATTTATACTGTGCATTTTTCCAAACTCACATTGGTTTCTCATTCAGCATCTCTGTAAACTACGTGTATTCACTGAATTTCACTCTCTACCTTTAACGGCTCGTTGGAGCTCCAATAGCTCCAGCTCCCACCCTCCCTGTGAGCACAGTGTGCTCTGATTGGTCGGGACGTTGTGAATCGCGCTGAGCTCCGTGGAGGTGTTGCTTCCTTGTTTAGCATACATAGCGAAACACAGCCAAACTCATCCTGAGCACACACAAAGTCACAGTCGAAGTAAAAACAATAAGTGTGGCTTGATATTGAGTAAGACAAAGGTTGATAAACGCTGTGAGAATAATAATAATAATAATAATAAATTCTATTTATATAGCGCTTTTCTAAGACCCAAAGACGCTTTACATTTGGGGAAGGGTAGACAGACAAGGACAGGCAACAAAACAACAACAAAACAAAAACAAAACAGAGTTTCTCTGGGTCTGCAGAGAGAATTTCGCCGCGATCCCAACGGTCTGTTATCAGCCTGCAGCCAGGGAGGAGAAATCAGCAGAGCTGCCTGCTCCCTGCACACAGATGTGTGTGTGAGGAAGTCCGTGGATCGGTCAATTTGGACCAATCAGCGGGGGCTTAATGTAACGGCTCCGCGGACGTAACGTAACGGCTCTTCGGGATTGGTCCATTTCGTTCCGGGTACCACTTGACATCATGCCGTACCCGGAACTCAAATGGCCAGTGACGTATCTCCAACGAGGCGTTTTGGGGAGGTATTTTCTGTGTTAGAGTTTTACTCGCTACAGGGTGTACTTTGAGGGTTTTGACTCTGCACAGCGTTTACATGCATAAAAACCTTCATAACACACAAGGGGACGGGTAATAACCGGAAAAGCATGACATGGGAGCTTTAAGATATTCATTGCTATCGGGATGTTAAGAGCATTCCATGGAATATAACAAAAAGTGTATCTCGAGCCGGTTTCTCAAACTTACCTACCCCACCTTTAATGATCTCATACATGCAAGTGTACCATACACAGATTAACCAACCAGTCTCACGGCATTTCGTGTTATAGTCACGACATTTAATCTATTGATTCGTGTTCACCAACGCGATTTTCCCCTTTTTTTCGTGTCACACAGAACGATTTTAAAAGCAATGTATTTATATTGGTAGTATGTTTCGTGCCTGCACCACGTCTTTTTGTCCGGTCGGGTCTTGGAAGACCGGAAGCTGTGTGGTTCTTAAAAACATTTTCTTACTCAATATCAAGCCACGATTATTGTTTTTATTTTAAATCGTATAATGTCTGACTTTCTTTGCCGTCCGTGAGGAAAATAAATGGGGCTCAGAATACTGAAATATGTATTTTTTAAATATTTTTTTCCTTCTAATTTGTTATTCTTTTCTAAATAACACACTGTTAATTACTCAACAATAACACACAATTATCCTTGTTTTTATTTATTTGTTTAATTCTATAATCTCTGGCTTTTTTGCCGTCCGTCAGGAACTGAATTTCAAAATAAAGTCACCGGAAACAGACGTAGGCGATACACACCCACTGAACTGATTACCCAAGATCCTCAGCTATGGTTGAAGCTCGGTGATTGGATGTTTTAGCCGCAATGCACGTTGGGATATAGTGTTAATGCGATATGAAATAACTATCAACAGAATTGCGTTGCCAGGCAACAGCTTGGGGTGAAAACAGTATTTCCGGTCTCGAAGTTTGCATAGTAATCTGCAGTACTCATCAACTAAAATCATCAGTTTATCCTTGTTAATTACACAACATTGATTGGTTTAAATTGTGTACAATGCTTTTGTGTTTTTCCCCTTCGATTTTGAGAAACAAATAGTTTTTTCGGAGTTTAGGATGGCCGAAGACACTACACTACCCATAATCCTCAGCTATCATTTGGGACTACAGTCCCTGTGATTAATCTTCAAGCTCTGTGATTGGATGTTGGAGTGGCAGTGCGCCAAGGTTACGCCGAGCGTCAAACAGGACTTTGAAATGGAATGAAACCATGGCAGACTATCCAAAACTGGACTCTAACGGGTCCATCCCCACCCCCCCAGAACTACACATGCTGGCTATTGTGTTTCGCAACATGTTCTATGGCACGTCTCTACTGGGAATTGTAGTTTTAAAAGACGTTTTCGTTTTTTCCCACAATTAGAAGTTGCCAGTATTAAAATGTGTACACCCCTGGAGGTTTAGGGGATAGCAAACATATTGGTGTTATCACATTTAAAACATTTAATTAATAAATGGGTGAAAATTGCTTGTCTCCATAATGTGCAGCATTAATATATACCCACATGACAGCTCATTGTTACTTTGTAATTCTACTCCACTACAATTCAGAGGTTAACCTGGTATTTTTACTCCACTACATTTATTTTAGTTACTTTGCAGATTCTGATTAATGATGTGAAATATAAACAACCCTTAAATCAGACTTTAGTTACACCTGAGTAAAATTCAGGGAAGGTGATTGTCAATTGCCAACAATCAGGAGAGATATTTGATAGTTGGTGCTTGAGAAGACTAAACATTTATCTGCAGATCCCTATAAAGTATATTCATTACTCGTTATTCTCTACTAATAGTTAATTAAAAACTGTATATAATGGCTATTTTGCACATCCCTTTCAAGATTTCAAGATTTTCTAAGGTTCATTGACATATCATATACACAACTACGGTGTAGTTATGCAATGATGAAAAACTTGGGTTGCCGGTTCCTCAACAGTGCATTACAAGACATCTATCAATATGTGCATACCTCCACCATTAAACTGTCATATTCTGCACATTTCTTATACTATCTACATACATCTTATAAGAGTATAATTAATATGTATAACATCAGTTAAAATAAGTGCTTCAATAGTTAACATTGCAGGAAAGCAATATATTAGACGTTAAGTACTTTGTCAGGCTTAATATTTATCTGTAGATACCCCCAAAGCTTTTTTCTTATTTAAAAGAAGACCTTAACCTAAAGTATTCTTTAATGTGTTAATAAAGGTTAATTCGTTTTTCTGTTTTGCACATCCTCATATTAATATCTTTGTACATCTGGCACTAAACTGTTTTATTGTAGAGATCACTTACAGTATCTTCTTGATTTTTTATATTCTATATTTCTATCATTGACCTTCTACTTTCCCCCTAGTATGTACTCTTAATATTGTTTTCATCAAATATAACATATTCAACAACAAAATTCAATAATGTGCTTTAACCACTAGGCGGTGCGGGTTAAAAAACTGTCAAGTTTAAAGTGTTAACACAATAAATTATACTTTGTATTATTAGTGTAGGACACTTATGTATGTATAACATCTAAAGATGTGTAGTTTTATTCATGTTGTCACATAATTTTACAGGATATTGCTAAATTATTTCACATGTTTGACTTCTACACATTAATATCTGATTTGTAAAACATCACAGACAAAAAGGTATATCCGTCATTTAATGGTAAGCTATTGAAATTGTGATTCCATAGATGTGTCTCCCATCACCCAAATCCCCTGACTATTCTCTCAACTCAGTATTTACATTCTTATATTCAAAGAAAATCAGTAATATCTTAAAAAATTAGTACTTTTCTATCAGCTGTGCACCGTTATGGTGTAAATATAACCTATTTACCAATTGGATCAAATATAAAAGTCAGCCGAATTAGTATTGATACTGCAAGGAGACGTATTGTGTGAAGAGAAATTGAAGATGTTGTTTAATCACGTCACGTATTCAGTTTCGGTGGCAGTTCTTCCTGTTTGTCCAGAAGTCTTCTAATCAGGGCTCTATAAATACAGAACTACGGCAGATGTGTAATATTTAATGCAGCCGAACCGTGTATTACAATGCTGTTATGTGATGACTTTCAAAGAGAAAAGCAAGCACACTCGGAATAAAGTAATATTTTCTTTTTTTTTAATTCGGATTTCATATCGCATTAACACTATATCCCAACGTGCATTGCGGCTAAAACATCCAATCACCGAGCTTCAACCATAGCTGAGGATCTTGGGTAATCAGTTCAGTGGGTGTGTATCGCCTACGTCTGTTTCCGGTGACATTATTTAGAAATTCAGTTCCTGACGGACGGCAAAAAAGACCGACATTATAGAATTTAAAATAAAAACAATAATCGTGGCTTGATAATGAGTAAGAAAATGTTTTTATGACACACAGTCTTCCAAGACCCGACCGGACAAAAAGACGTGGTGCAGGCACGAAACATACTACCAATAGAAATACATTGCTTTTATCATTCTGTGTGACACGAAAAAAAGGGGAAATCGAGTTGGTGAACACGAATCAATAGATTAAATGTTGTGACTATAACTCGAAATGTCGTGAGGCTGGGTTGGATTAACACATAGGACCGCTAAGTGTAAACAAGGTAAATATAGCTAATGCTAGCTGTGCAATAAGCATGTATACAGTCTAGTATGGCTAACGCTAGCGTGTATGCTATTATTACCTCTTCTATAAGCTATTATTCGGCCTTTCATTCACTGCTATTCTGTTTTACATATATGACTATTGTTATTAACATGAAATACTATTCCCTCTTAGGTTATTATTTTGTCTTACATACATTGTTTACCGATTACACACATACTACTATCCTCTTTCATATACACTATTATGTTCTATTAGATTATAGTTGTTTGTGAAAGACGATAGTGGTGTGTGTCCGAGAGTATGATGGTGCGTTTAAGAGATTTTGTTTTTGTGTGTGAGAGAGAATAGTTATTTATGTATGATAGTATGATAGTAAATGAAGGAAGGAATGACAGTACGTTAAAGACGGTATGATACTGTGTGTGAAAGAGTCTGGTGGTGTACATGTGAGATTCTGATATTGTTTGTAAGACCAAGTATGAGTTGTGAGCTAGACGGCCTCTCACATATGTGTGTATGGTGTGATACGCACAAGGGCCTCCTAAGTCCTTCATCTCAGCCCTGACAACTATGATAGCTAATTTCTCTTCATTTTTCTGTTTACAGTATGCACATGTATGTGTGTGTCAGTACTGTGTGGTTACATCAGCACAGTGGTAAATAACCCTGCATTAAGCAGCCAGGCCTCATCAGAATGATTTGTGTGTTTGTTTGCGTACACATGCTGACGTGTGTGTCGGCTGACTTGTTCTCAGCCAGATGTGACATTGATGCTTTTATGGATGAAGTGAGGCAAAGCTCATTAACTATTAGTGCTTCTGTACAGTGTGTGTGTGTGTGTGTGTGTGTGTGTGTGTGTGTGTGTGTGTGTGTGTGTGTGTGTGTGTGTGTGTGTGTGTGTGTGTGTGTTACATTGAGGAGGTTGATGCCCTGGAGGTGTGTTTACATTAAGACAAAGCAACATATTTCAGGAAGCTGAAAACGTATTGTTAGTGAAGCAGCGTGCTGGCCTCTCTCCTTGATGTGATTTGAGGGGTATTGGATAAGAAACAGGATAGATTTTTTATATTTGCAAAGGCAATCTCAACATGGATGAGAGTTGTGTTCTGTTAGGGTACCTTGAAATAACTACAGTAGCTCCATTGAACGTTCAGTATCTGATGGCTACAGATTTCCTCTCGCAAATATTTTAGATAGAAGCAGAGTTGTATCTTTCTATTGCATCAATATAAAAAATAATTGTCTTTTAACTATGTGACAAGAGTGTTTCATAACCCTAGGTACTAATATACAATCATAATTCATTAATGGAATTTCTCTTAAAAAAAATTGACACACGTCTCACTTATTAACCCATTCAGGTTTCTCATAATTTATATCAAAATGCCATAGTACTTGCAATGCTTTAAGCTAGTACATGTTGAATCTGAAGACACATCTTGCCAATGCTGCAACACAAAGCATGCACAGCAAACTGATTCAAAGCAGGAACTCCAGGGCCAAGTCTGACGGAAGGCTGAAGAGTCCAGTCAAAGAAAACTGTTCCTTTGTTGAAGTTTGTTACTGCTTTAGATTAGTCTTGGTTGGAAAGCTGTAGAATAAGCTGTTTTGTGTAGGAAAAAAATCCCTGTAAATGTGCAGTGTATCCAGCAGATTTGTATTTGTAGTCATTCATTCATGTGGCCTTGCTTCTTTCTCTGCTAGTTCTGAAGGAATGAGTCCAAAAACTTGGAATTGAGTTAACATTCTAGAACTTCCTGTTTCCCTTTTCTTAAAGTCAATGTCATTTGAATGGGTTGTTTGGTTGGATGCCTAAATGTAGGTTGTTGTCTTACACAAGAGATTTTTTTTTAACAGAGATTAACATTTCAAGCACTCAAACAATGTGAGCATTATTACACAGTATGAGATCTATGGCAGCAGTGTTCCTGTAGGCTATATGCACACTTGTGACCATACTTGCCAACCCTCCCGATTTTCGCGGGAGACTCCCGATTTCATTGCCCTCTCCCGGTTTCCTCCCGGGGTCATATTTCTCCCGCATTTCTCCCGATTTCTGACAAAATCAGATTTACTCACAACTGTTTCCGCTCGGACTTTAATACAGCTACACCATTGTTTGGTTTCCATGGTAGCGCGTCTCTTTAGTAGCGCGCGCAACTGGAAGTCTGAGAGGGTGTTCAGCATGGTGAGGAAGATAGTCACAGAAAACATAACAAGAATCGACAACTCTACCCTCTGCTAACTCCTTTCCTGTAAAATACAGGTCCACCCCACACATATACTCCATCAAGGATGGTGGTACAGGCCGCAAGGCATTGCACTTACAACTACAATAAGCATGTTAATGTTAATCTAACAGCTCCGGCGATCCACTAGCTCCCCCCCCGCGGTGGTTTTAAAATGCTCCCGATTTCTGAGGTCTCAAGGTTGCTTGTGACTCCAGAGAAGTGAAGAAGAGTTCAGTTGGAACATGT
This sequence comes from Trematomus bernacchii, assembly GCF_902827165.1. Taxonomy (NCBI): domain Eukaryota; kingdom Metazoa; phylum Chordata; class Actinopteri; order Perciformes; family Nototheniidae; genus Trematomus; species Trematomus bernacchii. The sequence goes on from NW_022987621.1 coordinate 267,345, forward strand.
TATCCATCCTCTTTGTAACCTTAGTCATCTTGCATCCATGATGTAACATTATTATCCAGCCTACATGATGCCACATATGTAAGTCATCAGCTGAGTAAACTGAAGTCTATGAGCCAATGTTTTCTTTAACAATAATATTGTTTATATTACATTTAATGCGTTGTGTGTCCAAATTGCACCAAATAAGACAAAGCATGCCCTACGGCTAGGGATGTCCCGATCCGATCACGTGATCGGGGATCGGAATTTTTTTTTTTTTTTTTTTTTTTTTTATAAAATATTTTTATACATTTTATTTAATGTTACAAAACAAAAATGACCATGTTCACGTCTTAAAGTCATCCTGAGGCCTTAGTTTTGGGTTAAAATTACACAACATCATGTATGTGTTGCTTCTTTTGGGCTTGTTTTCATAGACCTGGTTGCTTATTTCTCTCAAATCTGGCAACAGAGTGGGCGCAGTGTCTAATAGTAGCAGTAAGCTAACAAGAGGCTACGTTCAGCTGGTGACTCGGGAGTCGGGACAGAGAAAATGTCAGGAGTTTGGAAGTACTATAAAATTGAAAGCGAAGGCAGTGTAACAGCCAGATGCAATGTTTGCAAGGCGGAGGTTCCGCGTGGTGGAAAGAACAGAGCTACGTTCAACATGACCAATCTAATACAAACACCACCAACAACAACACGACGAGTACACAGCGGCCACTCAGGTAACGGCACTGAAACAACCGACACTTTCAGAGACTTTTAAAAGGAAAGAGAAACTACCCCAGAACAGTGAAAAGGCCAAAAAAATAACAGCCAAGATAGCTGAATTCATCGCGTTGGATGACCAGCTGTTACCTTTTTTTTCCTCTTAATGCATTGCATAAAGATCGGATCGGGAAAAATCGGTATCGGCAGATTGTCAAAATCAAATGATCGGAATCGGATCGGGAGCAAAAAAAGGTGATCGGGACATCCCTACCTACGGCAGGGGTCGGCAACCCCTGGCACGCGTGCCACCATTGGCATGCGGCACCGTAACCAGTAACCGTAACAAATTATGAACCATCTGAATAACAGTGCTTTTTCTCTGCATCCAATGCAATTTGGCTTTAGGGCCAAATACTCTACAGAAACAGCCAACTGTTTTTTCACAGAACAAATAAAATCCAAAATGGATAAAGGTGGTGTTGTAGGAGCAGTGTTTCTCGACTTAAAGAAGGCCTTTGACACTGTTAATCACAAAAAACTCATATCTAAGCTATCCAGCATTAACTTCTCCACACAAACACTTAAATGGATAGAATCATATTTGTTCAACCGTTCTCAGTACAGAATAATCAATCATCTAACCTCCAGCTGTCCACAGGTGTCCCACAAGGGTCAATTCTGGGTCCATTGTTATTTTCATTGTATATAAACGACTTACCATCGATATGTCCTGACACAAACATCCAAATATATGCTGATGATACTGTAATTTATGTTCACGGAGGCAGTCTGACACAAGTGGCTAATGAACTGACGAACAAGATGGTTCATGTAACAGCTTGGTTGGAGCAATGCTGTCTGCAACTAAATGTCAGTAAAACTGTATGTATGTTCTTCACCAAAACCAAGTCCTCCTGTGTTGAGCCAGATGTGTTTGTGTCCGGGGAGAGGCTACAGGTGGTCTCACAGTACAAATACCTGGGGGTCTTAATTGATTCAAGACTCAATTTGAAGGCTCAGGTGAAAAAGGTTTGCAACAGGGTCAAATTCAGTCTGTCAAATTTGAGGTTTACCAGAGACTGCATGTCAACAGAGGCGGCTCTGATGTACATGCACTCTATGGTTCTATCTCACGTCACATACTGCTTAACAACCTGCTCACATCCCGCCTGTACAACCACTATTAAACCCCTGGAATCATTATACAAACAAACACTTAAAATAGTAGATAAGAAATCAGTTTATTCTCATCATTGCCCAATACTCACAAAGTACAACTTGTTGAGCTGGGAAAATGTAATGAGATATGCAAATGCTTGCCTCATGTACAAAATAATACACGGCCTTACCTCACCTCCGCTCAGACATTTTATCACCATACGCACACCTGTAACTAGGTCAACAAGAGCTGCAACAAGAGGAGACTGCGTTGTTCCATTAAGGAAGAGTTCATTCAACACAATCTGCACTTTACAACGCTCTGTTTGTACATGTGCCTTGACCTGTTGCTATCTGTCTGCTTTGTGAATATGTATTTTAGTTTTGTTTTTATGTTTTTATGTTTTTATATATGCTTTTATCATAATATAAGCATCTATGTTGAATGTTGTTTTACTGATTGTATTTACCTGTCATTTAAAGTGAATTTTTTTTTTAGGTTGACTTTCAACATTTGTCCAGGGACTACAGATGAAAAATAGCCTGTTGGCTAACTCTGGCGCATTTACAGAAATGTCAATCAATGTGCACTGTCCCTGTCAAATAAATAAATAAATAAAAATAAATAAGTGGCACACTAGGAATAAGTGTGCAAAATATTTAAATTGTATTTCCAGATCCTGAAGGACACGCGGCCAGAGCGCGTCTCCCCTTTACCTGCAGAAGGAAGCCATGTACACAACGCAACCCCGCTCTCTTTAACTCCAGGCGACTTTCTGCCGCTTTCCTCCGTGGTGCAGTGCTGATCGTTTCACCACGGAGGAAAGCACTGCTGCCGCAACGGCACTTCACAAATTGCAGTACCCATAAGGAGCTGTACAAATGCCGCAGTTTTTGCGTGGCTGTGTCTTTAGTTGAAAGCCCAGTGGCGATCTGCTCATCTCTCATCGAAATACTATTCTACACAGGGGCGGACTGGCCATCTGTGTGTTCTGGAGAATCACAGTACGGACAGTCGTCATTATTATTATGCCAGTTAAACCAATAATTAAAATTTGTTTAAACGGCATCATGTAAGTTGCGCCGACAGGTGAAAGCGTTCCTCACACTGCTTCCCCGCAGCGAGGCTCCCCCCGCCCTCCTGTTGACAGTTCACGAGCGTCGAGCGTTGAGTGCTCCCCCCCCCCCCCCCTTGACAATTCACGATCGTCGGCACACTGATCACAATCTTTTTTTTTTTGGCACTTCATATAAAAAAGGTTGCCGACCCCTGCCCTACGGTCTTCAGAAATACACCCATCAAGTTTGAAGTAGATGAAACGATTGGTTCCTGAGTTATGTGAAGTAAACACAGACTGAAAGACCTCCATACACTCATTCGTTATTTTGGCCAGGATAGTGGTGAAGTGACAAACGATATATGGGGCCCCCTTAGGGGGGTTCCCGACATGTCTTTGCAGTAAATTAAAGGGGGTTTCCCGGACACACAAGCACGCGGTTTGATTGGCTAGAGCTTGTACTGGCATATGATTTGATTGGCTGACGCTTCCGTCGAAGCTTCAAAAGTTGAACATTGCTCAACTTTTGAAGCGAGCAACGCGAGCAAAGCGAAGCGATGATCCCACAATGCAGTTCGGCAAATTGTGACGTCACCCCATTCAAAGTGAATGGGCAGAAGCGTTGAAGCTTCAACGCACGTCGCCGTGTGGACGGGCCGTCACACACTCATCTCATGTGCAGTGAAATGCTCACACTGCAGAGCTGTGATTATCAGGACAGCGCAGCAACAACAGCAGTGACAGAACAAAGTGAAGTTCCTCTGATCTGTTTCAGCTAATAATGGTCCATCTGAATGACTCAGCATCACTGGCCTCATTAGGATCGGCTCAAACATCTCTAATGTCCTTTGTTGGAAAAAGGTTTATCACTGTATTATAATATATTCAGAATCAGAATTCCTGTATTAGTCCCACAAAAGGGAAATCTACGTTGTGACAGCAAAGTATATAGCAAAAACTCCCTCACATTAATTAAAAACTCCATGTTAGAGGTACAATGCTTTAATTCTCTATGGTTACTGTATAACTGTTTCCTGCTGATCCATGTAATCCATAACAAAATATGATTAAGGACAACTGCCGTTCCCAAGGCTCACTAAAACGCATCCATCTGGGTCAGTGTATGTTTTGGTCATTGGATTTTCTTTTCACAAATGGAAATTCAAAAACAAAAAACGACTGGATATTTGATTTTCGTTTTCAAATTGAAAAACCAAAATTGAAATACAAGGCGTTTTTCTTTATCACGGTCAAAAAGGGATTTAGTAAACTTAAAAAACGGGATGATTTTCATTTTCTACTTCTCAAAACAAAAAATAAAATCACTAGAAAACAGAAACAAAAAAACCCCCCGTTTTTTCATATTCTGCTACGGTCTGACAGTTGTCTTTCAAAATAAGAGCGCAGATGAGGACGGTCAATCCGTGTATCTACGGTCCATTTGTTTTCACAACGAAAACAGCCAAGACACATATTGAGCCCAGAAAATGAATGTTATTAAGGGCTGTAAATATAATAGGCCTATGTCTAAAATGGACAACATTGTTAGGAGATTTAAACTATACAGCGATTCTGCACTGCGGTCAGCTCAGCCGTCTCTCGAGTTTGTTATAATTTTTTCTGCCATTAGTTCTTCGTGAGATCGATCCTGTTGGACTCAGTAGGCTAGTAGTGAAACTACTCCCACAAGTACTATGAAGTACTTACTGTGTACTTTTTGAGTAATGCTCTGTCAATGTCCCCTTCTGAGAACAAGAATGCATGTTTCTCTGCTATTTTGAATCAGCGTTAAAACACCTTTCTTCATGAGACTGGTATTGTTGGACAGAGTATTTTAAGAGGATATGGTAGACATGATATCAGCAATAGGCTTACTTCCAGTCAGTAGTCCGGCAGCAGCATTTGTACCCCTTGGAAAGTCTTGCCCGCTATTTAAATTGACTTTGATTGAAGTTAATAACAATATTGATATTATATAGATATATAGATATAGCATATTTGATGCAGTCTTTCTGAACACTTTTAAAATAAAATACTGCAAATGAAGAATATGTGTAATGTTCTGCACAGATAGTGCCTTAACTTGAATTTGAAAACACGTGGCAGCTTTATTAATACAGCAGATGAAAAGATTTGTGGAAGGATACATTCTTCATGGGCTTCAATGGCTCTCTACATAAAGGGCGTTTTATGGTTGCTTGTATTATCCTCAGATAGGGGTTTGTTTAAATAACTAGTGACATTTTAATAAATATTGCAAAAATGGGCTCCAAAAAAGGCATATATATATCCTGGCCGGCTTAGCCAGTGTGTATTTCTTCAAGCACCAAGATTCGTAGTTTATAAAGTACAATTCTGGGCCATTGATTGTGTCATTTCTCCAAACTCATACAGTAAAAATGGCTGTTTTTGAAGCCTTAAAATGGTGCAGGAAAAGGACTTTACATTGTATTATACTTAAAGACAGGACTATTCAGTTAAGAGAAGAGAAAAAAGGAAAGAAAATTGTTATAATGGGTGATGTAACATTAATGACAGACATAATATGAGGTCCTTGGCACTCAGACTTTAGAGGGGTCATTTTGTGATCATGGGGCATCACCCTTACAGCATCAGGACAATATCATATCGAGTCAGACACTGGAAGTGTGCTGGAGGCGTTAACTGGGACTGATGGAAGGATGAGGCTGATGAGACTGAAGAATCTGCCAGGAACGAATTAGCGGCTGAGAAATAGTTATATATTAAAAGACAGCAGCATCATAAGAGGCCAACCAGAGTGACAGAGTGTGTTACTTTGCTGAAGGATATTACTACTAACAATACATTCAAGTAATTGTACTGTGTACTTTTTGAGAAATCCTCTGTCAAAGTCCCCTGCTGAGAACAAAATCAAGTCACTTCTGCTAAGTTTGATGAGGGAATTATTTTTTGTTGCCATTAGTTCTTCGTGAGATTGATCCTGTTGGACTCAGTACTACTGAAACTACCCCCACAAGTACTATGAAGTACTTACTGTGTACTTTTCCAGTAATCCTCTGTCAATGTCCCCTCCCGAGTACAAGAATGCATGTTTTTCTTTTAATAAGCGTTAAAAAACCTTTCTTCCTGAGACTGATATTGTTGGACAGAGTATTTTAAGAGGATGGTAGACATGATATCAGCAATACTTCCAGTCAGTACTCCGGCAGCAGCATTTTTACACCTTGGAACTTCTTTAGAGACTGGCCTGGATAGGCTACTATGGAGGGGACTCTGACAGAGGATTACTCACAAAGTACACAGTAAAAGTACTTCATTTCATTTCTGGTAGTGTAGACCCATCTGGATCAGTGTATGTTTTGGTCATTGGATTTTCTTTTCACAAATGGAAATTCAAAAACAAAAAACGAGTGGATATTTAATTTTCGTTTTAAAATTGAAAAACCCAAATTGAAATACAAGAGGTTTTTCTTTATCATGGTCAAAAAGAGATTTACTAAACTTAAAAAACGAGATGATTTTAATTTTCTACTTCTCAAAACAAAAAATAAAATCACTAGAAAACAGAAACAAAAAAACGACAGTTTCTTCATATTCTGCTACCGGAAGTTACCTTACAAAATAAGAGCGCAGATGAGGACGGTCAATCCGTGTAATGTGGCGCGCTTGCACTGTAGGTGCGCCGCATTTGCGCTTCAGATGCTCCCCCCGCAAAATGAAGAACCCTCCGCAAAATGAGGCACCCTCCGCAAAATGAGGCCCCCTCCGCAAGGTGAGGCCCCATGCAGTCTGCGTGATCGGCCTGTAGGGAGGGCGGCCCTGATACAAATATTTTTTACTACAAGTTCTTAATAAAACTGACACTGTTGGACTCGGTATTAGTTTAACTGCTACCAGAAATGAAATGAAGTACTTTTACTGTGTACTTTGTGAGTAATCCTCTGTCAGAGTCCCCTCAATAGTAGGCCTACATAATGCATGTTTTCTGCTATCTTTGATGAGTGATAGAAAGACAATTTTACCATTAGTTCTTAATGAAATTGATACTGTTTGACTTTGTATTAGTTAGCCTAACAATACATTGAAGTACTTTTACTGTGTATTTTTTGAGAAATCCTCTGTCAAAGTCCCCTGCTGAGAACAAAATCAAGTCACTTCTGCTAAGTTTGATGAGGGAATTCCTTTTTGTTGTCATTAGTTCTTTGTGAGATTGATCCTGTTGGACTACTGAAATTACCCCCACAAGTATATGAAGTATTTACTGTGTACTTTTCCAGTAATCCTCTGTCAATGTCCCCTCCTGAGTACAAGAATGCATGTTTCTCTGCTATTTTGAATCCGCGTTAAAACACCTTTCTTCCTGAGACTGATATTGTTGGACAGAGTATTTTAAGAGGATAGTAGACATGATATCAGCAATACTTCCAGTCAGTACTCCGGCAGCAGCATTTTTACACCTTGGAAAGTCTTTAGAGACTGGCCTGGATAGCTGGTCACAAATATCCTTCAGCAAAGTGACACACTCTGTCACATGGTTGGCCTCTTATGATGCTGCTGTCTTTTAATATATAATTATTCCTCTGCCGCTAATTCGTTCCTCGCAGATTCTTCAGTCTCATCAGCCTCATCCTTCCATCAGTCCCAGTCAACGCCTCCAGCACACTTCCAGTGTCTGACTCCATATGATATTGTCCTGATGCTGTATACAAGGGTGATGCCCCATGATCACAAAATGATCCCTCTAGACCAGGGGTGTCAAACTCAAATACACAGTGGGCCAAAATAAAAAAATGGGTACTAGTCGAGGGCCGAACTAGTTCAATGTTTATTGCAGAACTTATTGAAATTAACTTATTGCACATATTAAACCTGGAACTAACAAAGCTTAAATGATTGCCTATCATTTAAGCTTTGTTATGTTAGCAACATTAAACATTAAATCATTAGTTGCATTCATTTCTTATGGCTCTATCTGCAGCTTTTCCAGAGTCATTTCTTATGATTACATTTCTCCACAGGCCAACAACAGCTTCAACAAAATAATTTCCCTCAAAGAAAAAACCAAACATGCCCTGTTGTCGCAAGAAACAAAGTGCAGAAGGAAACATCCATGTAAACTCAGTGTGCTGCTCTGTGATGCTAGTTCAAGCAGATACTTGGCATCTCATCTTGGGTGCAAGTTCATCAATGTTTGGGCTCAGGCTCTGAGCTGAGGAAATCGGGCACAAATTGGTTAATTGCCATGGATGTGGTGTTTGATATAGTTTATGTTCAATTTCAACTATTTTAGGCAGAAAAACGTATATTGACTAAAACTTTTTAAATAATTTATTATAATTTAGAAAGGTTTTTGTGAGAAATCATTTCAAAAGTAAACTTCTTTTCATTTTATATTTTAATTTGAAATGTTTGCACACAACATTATTAATGTATACATTTTAATCAATTCTTTAAATTATGAATCCATCTATTTTATTGTATTTCCTTGAGGCTGGGGAAGATATATCAGCATGTAGTTCAACATGCAAATGTTGTAATATTTCTTCAAGCCCCACAAGATTCATAGTTTATAAAGTAAAATTCTGGGCCATTTATTGTGTCATTTCTCCAAACACATACAGTAAAAATGCCTGTTTTGTAGCCTTAAAATGGTGCAGGAAAAGGACTTTACATTGGGTTATACTTAAAGACAGGACTATTCAGTTAAGAGAAGAGAAAAAAGGAAAGAAAATTGTTATAATGGGTGATGTAACATTAATGACAGACATAATATGAGGTCCTTGGCACTCAGACTCTAGAGGGATCTTTTTGTGATCATGGGGCATCACCCTTACAGCAGTTTCAGTAGTACTGAGTCCAACAGGATCAATCTCAAGAATAACTAATGGCAACAAAAAAGAATTCCCTCATCAAACTTAGCAGAAGTGGCTTGATGTTGTTCTCAGCAGGGGATATTGACAGAGTATTTCTAAAAAAATACACAGTAAAAGTACTTCAATGTATTGTTAGTAGTAGGCTAACTAATACAAAGTCAAACAGTATCAATTTCATTAAGAACTGATGGTAAAATTATATTTGTATCATTCATCAAAGATAGCAGAAAAACATGCATTATGTACTATGGAGGGGACTCTGACAGAGGATTACTCACAAAGTATACACAGTAAAAGTACTTCATTTCATTTCTGGTAGCAGTTAAACTAATACCGAGTCCAACAGTGTCAGTTGTATTAGGAACTTGTGGTAAAAAATATTTGTATCACTCATTGAATATAGCAGGAAAGAGGAGCTGATTTGAAAAAACAAACTCGAGAGACGGCTGAGTGACCGCAGTGCAGAATCGCTGTATAGTTGAAATCTCCTAACAATGTTGTCCATTTTAGACAAAGGCTTATTATATCTACAGCCCTTAATAACATTCATTTTCTGGGCTCAATATGTGTCTTGGCTGTTTTCGTTGTGAAAACAAATGGACCGTAGATACACGGATTGACCGTCCTCATCTGCGCTCTTATTTTGTAAGGTAACTTCCGGTAGCAGAATATGAAAAACGGTAGTTTTTTTGTTTCTGTTTTCTAGTGATTTTATTTTTTGTTTTGAGAAGTAGAAAATGAAAATCATCCCGTTTTTTAAGTTTAGTAAATCCCTTTTTGACCGTGATAAAGAAAAACGCCTTGTATTTCAATTTTGGTTTTTCAATTTTAAAACGAAAATTAAATATCCACTCGTTTTTTGTTTTTGAATTTCCATTTGTGAAAAGAAAATCCAATGACCAAAACATACACTGACCGACCCATCTTCTGTCATCCTCAAAACACACAGACTCAAATACTCCATATCTGTTTGTTTGAAATCAAGAGTGAGTTAAGTGCAACATGATTGGACACTGGAGTTTACAGATGTCAATCTTTTACAGGTTGTTTTTTTTCGTTGAATATATACGATATGATACACACTTGTTGTGGTTTTACAGAAACAAACATTCGTCTTTTTGCAACAGGAGAGAGTTGAGGTGGATTGGCTCTGATAGACATTTGGTAAACAGTTGAATCCATGAGTAAACATGGACAAGTAGTTCAGTACTATTATCCTAGAGTGCAACAGTTTTACCACCTAACTGGTTCCTGCTATAGGAATACAGTGTATAATAGAGTACTGCATTTACTGTTCCCCTTTTCAATTGAATATCTGCTTTGGAAGATGTGAATGTATTTACTATATGTTGCCCTTATTCCATTAAATTTACACTCGTTTCTTCCAATCCCACAATGCAATCTCTGAGAAATATGACCAACTGTGACGAATAAGTAATGGTTCTCAGACACAGCAAGGATATTTTTATAAATCTGACAGTCCAGACCACATTTAATGAATCTGGGACATTAAGACAGAACCACAACCGATATGTAGCATCTGATTAGTATTTACTAGAAAATGAGAGAAATACTGAATATATATCTTTAGCCAATTCCCCTCCCAGATCTGCTCTATTGTTATCCAGTTTGTGCAGACTTTCTGCTAATGGGCCATTCAAAGCAGGATTATACCCAGAATCCTCTCTGTTTGCCCGGCCGCCAGTGAACACAAGTTGTCAGTGAGTGTGGGTGAGCAATCATTGTTCAAATTCTGAGGGCTGACTGTAAAAGGGAAACTTTGACACTGAAGACTTATTTTTAGACAAATATTGCAACCCAGTCAGTCTCCTGTCAAGCTTGCAGAGCAGTTATGTAAGTTGGCTTTAAAGCTGCAAATTCTCCCATTCTCCAAAAACCCATCTAATTTATATAATGGTCTATTTTCTAAACTCTAAATATTAAGTTTAAATTCACACATTTCTAGATAGAAGAGATGAACTCAAAGAAAAAACACATACATTAACCCTGTCTCCTACAATATCCTGTCCAATACTGCTAAAAATGAGTATTACATATATTACATAAGGTACTGAAATGAATAAAGTAAGTCAAGGTGACAGCTGTCTCCAGGGTTTGTTTACCACTCTCATCCTTCCTGTTAGGACTTACATTACTAACCTATTTGTTGTGTGTCGAATCAAAAATCCTGGAGAAAATGTTTCCTTTTGAAATTACCAGACATACAATTTTGATGTATGAAAACGTTATTTTTAGCAAAAGGCTGCACAAATACACACCATCAGAAAGAAAGCAGGCTTGTGAACACCTACAGACCGGCAGCAGCCGAGCGGCACGCACAGCTGTCATTTCCTGACTGCTGTATGACAGCAGCTTCAGGTCTTATATTGTTGTATACAAAAGAGAAATCACTCAGACTGCTGAGCCAACACGCAACACAGGCCTCCGTTTTATTTCTCTGCCTCTTTTCCCCTTTCACGCCCTATTTAACTTCAATTCATGCTTTGATTTTACATCCGCTTCTATATTGTAGCCATTCAGATGCTGCTATATTCAGAGTGACTCATGGGAAGTGAGCTGCAGGTCCTATGAGCTTCTGTGACTGATGTGATAGTGGTTGCTTATACAGTAGCTTCCTGAATATTACTGATGATGTAGTACGTGCCCAGTTGAAAGCAGTGAGTGGAGCATGAAGTTGTGTGAGGACCGTGAGTTGAGAGAGTTATTTTTTCAAACAATCAATGAAGAGCTGTCTGGCTTTAGCTCTATATAAAGAAGGAAAGTCAACAATTGATTTGATCAGATCGAAGTGAGACAGTTAGAGTTATCTTTTCCTGTCACCTCTGATAGCAGCAGCACAGATATCCACACAGAAACAATGAAAACATTGGTTAATCAATCACACAGTACTGTATCACCAAACATAAGATGACCTCAATGTTTTAGGATAAAAACATTTAGAAAATAAACGTTTATTTCTAGTTCAAGTTTATTGGGACACCCTTATCCCCGGCTTCAATGACTACCGTCCAGTAGCACCCACACCATAATCATGAAATGCTTCGAGAGGCACATCAAAGCCAGTCTCCACCCACCTTTGACCCATAGCAGTTTGCCTACAGAGCCTACAGAGGATGCCATCGCCACTGCTCTTCATGCTGCACTGACCCACTTTGAACACCAGGGGAGCCATGTGAGAATTCTCGCTAGAAATCTAATCAAAAATCATTTTAATGAAACTATCCTACAATTTAGGATATTCCACTAAAGAAACAAATAGGACAAACGACCACTAGAGGTCGAAAACTTTAAAACGTGATTATAGGTCGTAATAAGCTGCTTGAACAATCTACCTATTAGGTCGTATGAGTTGGAGGACTTGTTGGTATTAGGTTACTTGAAAGCAATAATATTAAGTCACATCACATCATGCTAAATACACAAAAAAAAAAAAATGATAAGTCTTAACACTCCATATGTAATTTTATCAACCCGGTATCACGGCAAGACGTGTGACGATCTACCATGCTGGGAGACGTGAATATGTCACGGTTTCGTCCCTTCAAACGTGACAGTTACACGGTATTGTTAACATGGCCCAACCAGTGGAGAAATACCCGGAAGTGCCAAGCAAATGGTCTACCGCGCCTATTGGTCGGTTTTTATTGTCAAAATTAGATGTTTTTAATTAATTTTTTTATCGTCACACTCCATTTCGCCGATTTTCTTGTGGCCCTAGCTGGTCGACACCTCTTTTAGCAGAAACAAAGGCTACATTAATGTATTAAATCAATGTGAATCCATGTGTGTGGATCATAGACTGTATATATAAAGGTGTGGATGTGGAATTAACGGACGTGACGTTGTGCGATTGCGTTGCCAGGCAACAGCTTCGGTTCATGTTAATTTACAAACTCTTCAACTAGAACCGTAGTTATATTTAAAAACATTTTAGAAGGCCTCACGAAATACTTTAATGTAAATTTAAATTTAAATGTGAAGGAATGTGTGTATAACAAAATACAAACGTCATAAAATAAACCTGAAACAGACGTAGGCAAGGTCCTCAGCTCGGTAATTCGATGGTTTAGCCGCCATGCACGTTGGGAAATGGTGTTTATGCGATGTGAAATCCGAAATCCGAAAACATTTTTTTTAAATAAAATAATACTTTATTCCGAGTGTGCTTGCTTTTCTCTTTGGAGGTCATCACATAACGGCATTGTAATACATGGTTCGGCTGCATTAAATATTACATATCTGCCGTAGTTCTGTATTTATAGAGCCCTGATGAGAAGACTTCTAGACAAACAGGAAGCACTGCCGCCAAAACTGAATACGTGACGTGGATCATAAATATATCAGCAATTAAACAACATCTTACATTTCTTTTCACACAATACGTCTCCTTGCAGTATCAATACTAATTCGGCTGACTTTTATATTTGATCCAATTGGTAGATAGGTTATATTTACACCATAACGGTGCACAGCTGATAGAAAGGCGCATCTAGTGGTTAAAGCACGTTATTGAATTTTATTATTTTTCACAAAAATGAAACCATCAATAGCAAAAACAGAATTAACTGTCATTAGTAAACCACCCAAATAAAAAGATCATAAGTGGTTTTGTTTTACATATATTTTAAGGATAATAATAGCAATGTAACACTGTCTATGACACTTGACTGTATAACACTGATTTGAAAAACATACAGAAAAAATGAATTCACTGCCCTTAATAAAGTATTTAAATATACATTTCAGGTGTGCTGTTTTGTTTAGATCATTAACATCTGGAGCTCTTTTAATGTCCTTTTTGATTATTGTTACACCAGGTCTTGTCAAAACCTTTATTCCATATTCAATATCCATTACTAAACAAAACAGCAATTCTACTCCACCACAATTCAGAGGTTAACCTGGTATGTTTACTCCACTACATTTATTTTAGTTACTTTGCAGATTCTGATTAATGATGTGAAATATAAACAACCCTTAAATCAGGCTTTAGTTACACCTGAGTAAAATTCAGGGAAAGGTGATTGTCAAGTGCCAACAATCAGGAGAGATATTTGATAGTTGCTGCTTGAGAAGACTAAACATTTATCTGCAGATCCCTATAAAGTATATTCATTACTCGTTATCCTCTACTAATAGTTCATTAAAGACTGTATATAATGGCTATTTTGCACATCCCTTTCAAGATTTCATAATTTTCTAAGGTTCATTGACATATCATATACACAACTAATTCAATAATGTGCTTTAACCACTAGGCGGTGCACACAAGGTACACACAGCCATAATAACTTTGTATTATTAGTGTAGGACACTTGTGTATGTATAACATCTGAAGATGTGTAGTTTTATTCATGTTTTCACATAATTGTACAGGATATTGCTATATTATTTCACATGTTTTACTTCTAATATCTGATTTGTAAAACATCACAGACAGAAAGGTATATCCGTCATTTAACAGTAAGCTATTGAAATTCTGAATCCATCGATGTGTATCCCATCACCCAAATCCCCTGATTATTCTCTCAACTCAGTATTTACATTCTTATATTCAAAGAAAATCAGTAATATCTTTAAAAACGACAAGTCCTTTTCTATCAGCTGTGCACCGTTATGGTGTAAATACAGCCTATCTACCAATTGGATCAAATATAAAAGTCAGCCGAATTAGTATTGATACTGCAAGGAGACGTATTGTGTGAAAAGAAATGTAAGATGTTGTTTAATTGCTGATATATTTATGATCCACGTCACGTATTCAGTTTTGGCGGCAGTGCTTCCTGTTTGTCTAGAAGTCTTCTCATCAGGGCTCTATAAATAGAGAACTACGGCAGATATGTCATATTTAATGCAGCCGAACCGTGTATTACAATGCCGTTATGTGATGACTTTCAAAGAGAAAAGCAAGCACACTCGGAATAAAGTATTATCTTATTTTTAAAAAATGTTTTCGGATTTCACATCGCATAAACACCATTTCCCAACTTGCATTGCGGCTAAACCATCGAATCACCGAGCTGAGGACCTTGCCTACGTCTGTTTCCGGTATTTTTTATGACGTTTGTATTTTGTTATACACACATTCCTTCACATTTTAATTTAAATGTACATTAAAGTATTTCGTGAGGCCTTCTAAAATGTTTTTAAATATAACTACGGTTCTAGTTGAAGAGTTTGTAAATTAACATGAACCGAAGCTGTTGCCTGGCAACGCAATCACACAACGTCACGTCCGTTAATTCCACATCCACAGACATGGATTAACATCGATTTAATACATTAATGTAGCCTTTGTTTCTGCTAAAAGAGGTGTCGACCAGCTGGGGCAACAAGAAAATCGGCGAAATCGAGTGTGACTATTACAAAATAAATCATTATTATATTAATATTGACAATAACAACCGACCGTCGGGGTAGCATTTGCTTGGCACTTCCGGGTATATCTCCACTGGTTGGGCCATGTTAACAATACCGTGTATGTCACGTTTGAAGGGACGAAATCGTGACATCTTCACGTCTCCCAGCATGGTAAATCGTCACATGTTCACGTCTTGAATTTTATATATATATAGATAGATATGCTAGGCTAATTTTGACGAGCAGCATCTGGTGTCAATCATCTAGCACGACCGTTTGTTGTTGCAAAAATGATTAATGGTTATTATGTTTTTTTTAACAGGACCTTACAAACACATATCACTATTGCAGGGTTGATAGAATAGAATAGAATAAAGGTTGTGTATTATATAAGATAAAAACCTCATTGAGCCTCTCTGTGTCCCTCTAATGGTTCCCCTGTCAAGTGAACAGCATGTGTCGTTATCATCACAGAAACACTCAGGTGCACGCTGGGTTTTCTCCATCCATGCACAAAGGCTGGATCATGTATTGACGTCCCTTGTCGTTGTCCTCTTGAGAAACACTTTATAATTATTCCCTTTGTAGAAATTAGTGTCACCAGAATTTACAGCAGGGAGCTTCTCACTCCTCCGCCAGCTGGCAGCTCATATTACAGAGGTGTCTGGTGAAGGGAAATTATCATCACATTTCCTTTATTTTGACAAATCAAATAAAAGAAGTGGGCACAGTGGGATGCGGATACAGCAATATGTCGGCAGCAATGATCCAGGTTTACTGTAACTGTTTAAGTCTGTCCACATGTTCTCTTCCATGAACCAGTCTCAAACACTGTGGAGCCCATACCGTGTTCCCATTGGTGTTTTATTTCCTGTCTGTCTTCTTCTGCGGTTCCCATTAGTGTTTACTTCCTGTCTGTGTTCTTCTGTTGATTTCTCTGATGTCCAGCGCTCTATCTTTTAACCATTTCCTTCTCTTTCTCTGTGTTCTCGTTTTCTTTTTCTTTCCTTCACTTGGGAAGTTCAGCTATCACTAATTCAAAATGTCATGCTTTCCAAAAATAAAATAAATAATATTACGAAAAGTATTCCATATTGTTTTCCGTAGGAGGAAGAGGTTTTTTTTTGCCCACCGCTGACGTTAAATTGAATGCAATTCTTTTTGCGTATTATACAGTCATCAAAGTGACTGGATAAAGTGCTTTGATCAGGGCGTCCTTAGCAACAGTCGGCTATCGTTAACCACAGTCTGTTATCGTTAGCAACAGTCTGCTATCATTAGCAACAATCTTCTATCGTTAGCAACAGTCTGCTAACAGCAGATTTCCAAATTGACCAGATCAGAATCGAGCAATTAACTTAGCTATGTAATGAATGATGATAGCAGCCATTAGTCATTTATAAAGATAAAACATGTTGTGATGCAACCCAGACAAATAAAGTTTGAAACAAAACAAATAGTACTTGACCTTGATTGGACTGAGTGGTCTGCTGCCTCTGATCTGTAGATTAAAGCCCCGAGATAAAAAAAAAACGCTTTTAATCTAGACGGCCGGATGTTTTTGCAGCGGCTAAGAGCTTGACCAAATAGTCCTTCACAAAACAAGATGCTGCGAATGAGGAGCAAAGACAGCAAGGAAAGGGAAGGTGTGATTAGGGAGAGTGTGTGGGAGGGTGACACACGGCAAAGAAGTGTTTTATTCTACCTCATGACAAGGACATTTAAACAGTAAAACGACCTCCTGCCGGCTGAAGGACATTTTCGCTGCCTCATTGTGGACAAGTTGTCAAAGACAGAAAGCTTTGTGTTTGTGAGCCACATGAGAAGGAACATTAAGAATGAGAAGAAGAGAGAGGGACAGCAGAGAGGGGGAGAGTGAACAGAAATAGTCCAAAGCACCAGGGACAGAGGCCTCTCTTTAAAAGTGTGTTGCTGCCACAGCTAATGTTGTCTGCTTTTAAATAAGCAGAGGCTTTCTTACTGCAGCTCTGAGTGGCAGGTGACCTTGAGCTGCAGCTCTCTGACCCCTAGATTCCACCGGGTCCGTCTGCGGCGCGTTACGGACGCGTTACGGACGCGTTACGGACGCGTTACGGCTGCGCCGCGGTGCTCAAGGTGATCGCGGCCATTCTAGTCAATGGGTGCTATTCCACCACACGCGGCGCGTTACGGCTCAGACGCGTCCCAGAAGCGTCCCAGAAGCGGCTCGGCGCAGGGCTTTTCTAAAATTACCCCTAGATTCCACCGGGTCCGTCTGCGCCGCGTTACGTCTGCGCCGCGGTTTTGGTCCGGCCTCCTCCGGCGTCATACCCTACCAGGCGCGTTTCAGAAGCATTTCAGAAGCGGAGCGTCTTGCCTGCCGGCTCGCAGTTTTTGTTGATTTGGGCATATTTCCTGGACAGGCTACTTTGTACAGACAAAGTTAATAATAACTGTAATATTCCAGTTATAAACAACATGAATCAAAGATGTGTTGCTGTATTTTAGTGGTAAAAAATGCATTCATCATCATAATTATTCTATATATATAATTTACACAGTGCCTGTAAACCGGAGGAGAACGCTGGCATTTCTCCTCCTACTTGAAAGACTACGGAGGGATAGGGTCTGCAAAATTAGTTTGTGTGTGTGTATATATATAGGTCTATATAGCTCTGAACGTTCCACTTCCTGCCTGCCCGACCTTACGTTACGGCTGCGCCGCGACAAAAATAGGATTCGATCCTAATTTTAGAAAAGCCCTGCGCCGAGCCGCTTCTGGGACGCTTCTGGGACGCGTCTGAGCCGTAACGCGCCGCGTGTGGTGGAATAGCACCCATTGACTAGAGTGGCCGCGATCACCTTGAGCACCGCGGCGCAGCCGTAACGCGTCCGTAACGCGTCCGTAACGCGTCCGTAACGCGTCCGTAACGCGCCGCAGACGGACCCGGTGGAATCTAGGGGGGAGGAGGCCGGACCAAAACGGCGGCGCAGACGGACCCGGTGGAATCTAGGGGTTAGTCTATTATTCATAACCTGTGTAACAGAAGTGGTCATGACCTCAGCTATCAATTTGAAGCTACTAGTTTTGTGTTAGTGCTGATGCCATCTTGTTTTTTTAGAACAGGAAGTATGAAAACAATGAGAGAGTAGAACAAAGTATCAGATGGGGGGACGTGAGGCAACAGGGAGCTCCAGAGCAGTGCAGCTGAAAGACATAGCAGTCATGGTTGTGAGGTCTGAAGAGGAGATGATAACCTGAGGATGAGCGGAGGTGGCCAAACGGCGGTACAACTTCTGTGTCAGTCTGTGATGTCATTGTTCCCAAAAATACTTTTTTCCCATTGACTTGGATTGGGGAATGGACGTCTCTAAATCAGTATATCATTTTATTTTTAGCTAAATACACTACCCAGTACGAAATACACTACCCAGTACGAACACTTCTTTAAATCATTGGGTTCTAAAAGTTGTAAAATCTGCTGAAAGCCAAATCCAGAATCATTTTCCCCCAATTCATTTGACTGAGACGAGAGCGGGAGATCGGAGGCAGGGCTTAAGGGAGAACTCAAGTGAACACGTTCTATTGGCCATGATACGGGTTCTCTTGAGAGGCAGGCCATTTTGGCATCATGTGCCATCAGAGGAATGAACAACTGTATCTAGTTATCGTTATACATCCTTAATCAGTTAAGCCCCATGCTCCCGGTACCATGGGAAAAACGCAACATCTTACAAGAAACAGCGTCTGAGGGCTTCTTAACATTTAACAAACTATGAATGTGTCATACCCCATTAACGGGAAGAAACTCAGCTAACTGACGATATTAACCATTTTTAGCTAAACAATAACAAGCCTCTGAATTAGCCCTGAGCGAAAAAATGCTAACGCACGGTAGAAATACTTTATTACTTATCGGATCTGCACAAACAAGATATCAGCTAGCAAGCTGAGATTCCACAGATTCTAGAAGTATTAGTATCATCACTGTGCGATCAAAACCCGCGGCAGGGGAAGCAAACCCAGACAACACACAACGTAGCTTTACGGGACCAAAACGGAAAATAAGTCTTACCTTTGCTGTTTTCTGATCAAAAGTTGTGTTCATGGCATTACAACGCATAAAACGCTGCTGAAGGTTAATCCAATGTCTCTGTGTCACTGATTACTGATAATCCATCTTCATATTTATGGCTATAACCTAGTTTTCAGTTTTCAGTTTTCAGAGCGTAACCTGAAAACTGCTTTCGGTTTGGGCAAGCTGCATGCGTATCACTCTCACTCCTCAATGTTTAACGTGTATGTGGATTTAGGAACTCCCCCTCAATTCTATTGGCTCTAACGGTTCAAAAGAGATGTCAATCATCAAAATTGGACCAGGTAATGATCGAGCAGCAGAGTTCTGTTTCATTTGGAGGCTGTTGAGGAGTTTTGTTGGGAATGCTTCAGAGGATAGTATCGCAGTCATCTAGCTTGGAAGTGACAAACGCCTCGATTGAGAAGGGTACCGAGAAGCTATCCATGATGAGGTTGGGAGGAGTTGAGGGTTGTACTTTTGAGAGGGGGCTTTTGGAGCCAATGAGCAGGGTCTCTGTTTTGCTGCCACAGCTTTAGAAATGTCCTGCTCGTCCAGCTCCTGATGTCTTGAAGAATGGTGCTGAGGGGGGTGGGCGGAGAGCAGTGTTGGGTTTGGTGAAGATGCAGACCAGTGTGTCATCCCCATTTTTGGATGAGTTATGTGCGTCAGGTACCCCTCTTTGTCATTGTGTTATCAGCACTTGTGGTGGACAGATGAGGACACTGAGATCTGGTGGACAGGACGGATTGTATTTCTCTATGCATGAATAACTTTGGGATGTTTATGCTTTGTTAATTCGCAAACAGCTTTGTTGGCATTTCCAGCTGATGCCCGTCCACATGAATGACTAAGTTCAAACCCCATGACAGCACGGGTCCACCGCCTGAAATAAGACACTAAATCCCTCAGGGCTCCAGAGCCTGTTCTGAAGCTGACCTCTGACCTGATCATACAAGGTGACGCACAAAACAGAACAAATGAGCCCCTTGGGGATCAATATGTTGTGACAAGGAGCACAAATAGCTGTGAGCTGGTTCAAATTACACCTGAACTGTCTCCATCAGACACCCAAGGCCGCCTTAATGCACGGGCTGATCATGAGCCAATAAAAAAATGCATTGTTTTGTAATTCATCAAATGTTCTGTCCATCATTTGATCTGAATGTACTGTATGTGGCTGGTGATTGATACGAGTTTTGTGACAAGCAATTTAAAAAAAAAATGCAGAAGCTTACAGGTTATTTTAAACCTGTAGGCCAGGATGAGGAGGAAGGACAGACAAGTTATAGATAGATAGATAGATAGATAGATAGATAGATAGATAGATAGATAGATAGATAGATAGATAGATAGATAGATAGATAGATAGATAGATAGATAGATAGATAGATAGATAGATAGATAGATAGATAGATAGATAGATAGATAGATAGATAGATAGATAGATAGATAGATAGTACTTTATTGATCCCAAATTGGGAAATTGTTGTTGTTACAGCAGCATAAAAGGCATTTTACAATAAAACAAAACTACAAAATATACAAGAATAGAAAGAAAAATAAAATAAAATATAAAATATACATGTCGAAATAGCATGCAGATATTATATATATATATATATATATATATACAAATATATATATATATTCAAAATATATGGAATATGGAGTATAAATATTGAACAGATTATAGAGTAAAATGTACAACGTGGTAAAATGTACAATGTACCGAGCGGCAGCGGTGCCGGCGGTGCCGGCCACGGGGCCTCGGAGCCAAGTAGGCCGTCTGGTTCTGATAGCGATGGAGAAGCAGGAGAGGAAAAACAGACAGGAGGGACATTATCTGTTGGAGGAGATGGAGAGGACGACAAGGACTTGCTACGTGGAGGGGAGCCAACGGCAACCGGAAAAATACATAAAGGAGGCCCGATACGTCACTCATCTGGAGGAGAGGACCAGGCGCGGGAAGAGCAGAGTGAAGGAGACAATCGGTAAAACGAGGATACAGGAGAACTAAACGACCCCTACAGCACTGACCCAGGTCTCTGGGGCAACAACATGGACGAACAGGTGCTTCTCTACTGGGCGAAAATGGGTCCGGAATTGTGTCAAAACAGAGAAGCTGACCTCTCTGCCTCAGAGCGGCAGTACAAGCATCAGAAGAGATACTTCTCCAGAAGCTTATTCAAGCGCAAGCTGGGTAACGGGGAGTATATGCTCAGGGAGTGGCTATATTACTCACCATCCCGAGGTAGTGTCTTCTGCTTTGCATGCAAACTATTTGGCAATAAGAGAGACACGTCATTTGGCAGCGTGGGATACTCTAATTGGAAGCACGCAAATGAACGGATAGCCGAACATTAAAGCTGTGACATGCACAGGAAAGCCATAATATCCTTCATCAATCAGACAGCTGACCGTGGAACAGTGGATTCAGAATAGTGATGGGAATTCCGGCTCTTCTTGGTGAGCAGGATCATTTGGCTCGGCTCACCAAGAAGAGCCGGCTCTTTCGGCTCCCAAACGGCTCTTCAGTTTACCACATATACATTTTATAATTCAATCAAAAGTAGCCCTGTTTTGACTAATGATTTATATGTGTACACATATATCACTTACATTATTCAATACATCCTTTGTACTGAAGTATTCAAAAGTAAAAATGACATGTTTAATATCAATGATTTGCTGTGGCCAATTGTTTTCATTGCATTTACAGACCCTTGTAACTCTCTGATACCACCCAAAGAATGCACTGACTTGCTTGTAGAACCACGCTACACAAAGCAGCTACTGTATCGACATTTTAAAATTATATTTAGAGAAAAAGCCCTGACAAAACAGCAGGGCTCTATTTCAGTATTATCTAAAGAAAAAAAGACAGCAACAGCTGACATCAAATCTTTGCTGAGCCTAAAGATAATCATAAATAAATAACATAGTGAAAATAAATATATTGCAATGCTCAAAACAGCAGCATCCAACCATCTCTAATCCTTGGATATTACATGTCACTGCATGCATGCACGGAGCACCCGTAGCGCGGAGATCATCATATCATTCTGTCTTGAATTACTTTAAAGGGGACCTATCATGCAAAATGCACTTTTGTACGTCTTTTCTACATGAATATGTGTCCCCGGTGTTCCAGGGAACTCACCAAGTGTCAGAAAACACAACCCTCTCTATTTTCCTCCATACCCAAATCTCTAAAAAAGGGGCTGCAACGGATCTGATAAAAACTGATCCAGATTTGAACACTGTCCTGACGTCAGGACGGTGGCGCTACGGCTATTGGGCCAACTCCGCCAATCAGGAGGAGACAGCCACGGCCATTGCCGTTCGAAAGCGCTGGAGACGCTGTAGTACATATGCCAGGCCGGTAGATGGTGCTGTTCTCACAGAATCTGCCCTTGCAGAGCAGAGCTAGAAATTGTCAAATTGAGCAAAATGAAGCATGGCTAAAATGCATGATCTGTTTGGTATTTTGAAAAGAAAAAAGTATAAATATGCCTTATATAGGTATGGTCCTATACTATATTATTCAAATATAGCATGATAGGTCCACTTTAACAAACAACAAAACAACAACAAAAACGGCTCGTTCGCGGGCTTGCAGCCACAGTTTTGGGGGACACCAACAATGGCAACTATTTGGGTAGCATGGAGCTGATCAGTCAGTTTGATCCTTTTTCAGAAATACGGAAAATAATTTTTGGACGGACACTATAATTTATAGTTTTTTACTATGTTCAATCTGAATTTTCTTTAAAATAAAAAACATCTATATTGATTCTGACTTTTCTACATCCAACTCACAGGTTTATCATTACTTTGAGAAAAAAGATTATTAATGTAACCCTTTTAGAAGGGAAGATATGGTCATTTGTTCTGGGAATGTCATTTTCGAGCCTGAGACCTGAAAAACAGGCTCAGGGCTTAAGAGGTTAATGCACTGTTGAAATGGCTGTTTGATGAGCGGGGGAGTTACAGTCAGAGGCTAACGAAGGCATTTACTGTAACATGCATGATGCAGAGGAGTGTGTGTGTGTGTGTGTGTGTGTGTGTGTGTGTGTGTGTGTGTGTGTGTGTGTGTGTGTGTGTGTGTGTGTGTGTGTGTGTGTGTGTGTGTGTGTGAGGCTTGGCAAAATGGACTGAAATTGAACCTCTGTATTTTATGGCTAAATTACAATATAATAGGTACTATAATAGTAGGTACATATAGTATGTCTACCTCCCTTTCTCTCTTTCTCCCCCCCCCCCCTTCAGCACCCTCCCCTCTTGATTGATTGTCCCACCCAACTTCTCTCCTTGTTGCCATGGTACCACACTTGCCTGTACCCTGGATGGTGACTATAAACGTGTTTAGGATGATACTCCAATCCCTCCTTTTTTCATCCTCTCCTCCCGTCTCACACACTCATCCTTCCTGTCCTTTTTACTTCTTACTACACTGTATCCCTCCTTCCCCTCTGCCCTCTCCATCCTTCCTTTTATCCCTTTCTTCACTTTGATCACTTTCGATGAATCCTTTAATGACTCATGGCACTTTTTTCTATCCCACCTTCTTCTCTATCAATCCCTCTTCTTTATCTAGCAAATCCCTCCTTCCTCAAATGATCCCTATCCCTTATTTTACTCTTTAATCAACCCTTTATCCCTCCATCACTTCTTCTGCACCTCCCTTCCCTACTTTTTATTCCACCTCAATCCCAGCCCTTACACCTCTCCTTTCATTTTCTCAGCCGAAGGATTTTATTCTTTCTTAAATCAGACTTTAGTTCCACCTGGAGTAAATTCACAAGCTACCCTGCAGTATACAAAGTCATTCAAACTAGCTGCACCTTTACCAGCTTTGAGAACACTTTAATGATCAATCATTATAAAACATATCATATATATTATTCTGAAATGGACCAATCTGCACAATGACTACTTTTACTGTCGCTACTTTCACTATATTTTGATGATAATACTTTTCTACTTTTACTTGAGGAACATTTTGAATGCAGGACTTTCACTGTAACAGAGTATTCCTACACTCTGGTACTTCTACCTTACTTAAGAACAATATACAGTATCTAAGTATCTCTTCCACCTCTGACTGCAGTACACAAGTGCAGCTCAACACACCAAACAGCAATATCTCTCTAACACTAACTAATAACAATAAGTGTTGATAATGTATAATGTATTATGTTGGATTACTAAATGAGTGAATATAATAGCCCTCCAGTGTTGTCTTATAAGTGTACTGAAGAAGCGTATCACAGTATTCAATATTTAGCTTATGTGTTGAGACTGTTCCAAAAATACTGATCAAATAATTATCCTGTAAACATTTCTGGTATATTTCCTATTTTTCTCTTTCATCTTCCATCCATTGCTTATCTTTTACTCATCATCAAGTTCTCCTTAAACTCTACCTCCACCCATCAATCCTACCGCTATCAACATCCCAATTTCACCGATAACAATTATTTTATAACTGCCCCAAATTTGAAAAATAAATTCATTGACATGCTCAAAAAACATACCTGCATTTTTGAAGGCTTAAGAACAACCGATTGTATGCTTAGGCACTGACTCATGAAAATGTGTTAACTCTTGTTTGATGATGATTCATCTCTATTAAATTGATACTTTTGTTCAAATTGCAAGAGTACATAAATGCAGTGGCAGTTAAGGGGGGTTAATTAAAATAAAAGAAATAATCAGATTCTGCTGGCTCATGTGTGAATCACAGTCAGTCTCTCATCTTCATTTTGTTTTTCCGTTATGACACGCTCCCAGCACTGACACTCTTTGTTGCTACAAAAGAAATGAAACAGATCACTAAACAGGGGAAATGAAATTAATAAAACACCTACATGTACCCTGACACATTTTAAAACCCCTTATCAACACCAGACACACTCCTATGGTGAATTTAAATGAGTGCCTGATTTCTGAGGGTGTTAAGGTTTATAGAGGATGAATGGAAGACAAATTATATTTTCCTGTTAATAGATTATCTCAGCTCCTCAGTTTCATTTCATCATTTCATTTGACCTAATTATCATCAATCTCTGTCTGTTTTTGCTTAAACACGTCCTCTGCTAATTGCAGTGTAATGTCACTACAGGCCTGGAGCGACTCGTCAGAACAAACAGACACGTTCTGCCTGACGAGGATTCTTGTTTTTCTCTCCTGTTGTCTTTGTTGACAACATTATTCTGCAGCTCTGTGGTGTCCTGTCGGGTCACAGGAGATACCGAGAAGCAAACACGGAGAATAAACATGTTGTCTAGTGACACAGGAAACCTCACAGGATATAAATATCCAGCTTGTCCTGTCACAATATTTGCTTTCCTTGTCAGTGTTTATCAAACTGATCGCCAACAGGCTGACCTTGGTTTATTATTGTGTGAACGGAAATTATTAAAATAAAGCAACTGGTGTCATGATACAGTGAGACTCTCCTTTTATGGCAAGTCCTGAGTTTACATGAGTGTTTTAGATGAATAACCTTTATATGGACTGTGTAAAATGGTCTCTCACAATGATTACGGTTTACCTTTAAAGGTTAAATAAAAGATTGGCCCCTGGATAACAACATGGACAGTCATACTTACATTTGTATTCTTCATTTCATGTAGAGAAACTCCATAGAGAAGAAAAAGCTATGCAGAAATAGAGGGAATAGAACTTAAGAAAGGAAAGCCATGTGTTTTTATATGCCGTTCACTGAGATCAGCTGAGGTGAAAATCAGAAGATGTTGGCGGGGCTTTCATCCTCACTGATGGAAGGATGGAGAGAGGGTGGAGGACAACGATTACCATAGGAAACAGGTTCGCTCCAACTGTCCAGCCTTTGGTCTCACACCGGGGTCTGTTGGCATTTTTTCATACTCACACACACACACACACACACACACACACACACACACACACACACACACACACACACACACACACACACACACACACACACACACACACACACACACACACACACACAAAGTCACAGGTAAATAACAAAGGCTGGATTGTGGCCCCTAATAGCATTGCGCACAAAGCATTGTTTTAAAACATACCTTACAAATATTTTGACCAATGATGTCTGGTTATAGTCACATCAGTCCTATTTTATTTGAAATGTAAGTATAGTATATGCTGTTCTTAAAGTTTGCCATTTCTTATTGAATTTAAGTAATTGCTTGTATATTGATCTTGTGTTTTATAATTGTAACATTATTTGGGTAGAGGCTTTGAATAAGCCCAATCATACAGGGGCTAATAAATAATTAAGAGCAATGGCATAAAATATGTAAATTCAAAAAGTTCCAAAGTGCATAAGTGTTATGTATTTAAAAGAGTATTGCACTCAGGACTGGTTATTGTACTGCAATGAGTCTTCTTCTGCATTTAAACTATGAATTAAACGTCTATAGTTTTTTGGAGAAAGATGAAATATTGTATAAAAAACGTAATATTGCATTATGATTCTGTATTGATATTTCATTACAGCCCTCATCCAAAGTAGCATGGGGTGGGGAAAGTCTAGAACCATGCTCATATAAATAACGTCTTTATTGCCAGACCACCATGGTTTGCCCACGGCCTTCGATGGACCACCGGTGACTCAGCATCACATCAGAGTGACGCTGAATCACGTCATCTGCTATGAATCACAGCTCACTAAATTCTCCGGATTACAAGTTAGAAAACTAAAATGGCACTCAGAGGATACAGACCTCTGCAAGACAAATGATGCATTCTCAGCTCCTCTCATAGACTCATTTCCCAGTCTGGAAGTTATGTTGCTGACTCCAGTGTCAAAAGACAGACAGACAGACAGACAGACAGACACGCAGACACACAGACAGACAGACAGACAGACAGACAGAGACACAGACACACAGACAGACACACACACACACACACACACACACACACACACACACACACACACACACACACACACACACACACACACACACACAGACAGACAGACAGACAGACAGACAGAGACACACAGACACACAGACAGACACACAGACAGACAGACAGACACACAGACACACAGTCAGACAGACACACAGACACGCAGACACACAGACAGACAGACAGACAGACAGACAGAGACACAGACACACAGACAGACACACAGACAGACAGACATAGACACAGACAGACAGACAGACACACAGACAGACAGACAGACACACAGACAGACAGACACACAGACACACACACAGACAGACAGACAGACAGAGACACAGACACACAGACAGACACACACACAGACAGACAGACACGCAGACACACAGACAGACAGACAGACACGCAGACACACAGACAGACACACAGACACACAGACAGACACACAGACAGACAGACACGCAGACACACAGACAGACACACAGACACACAGACACACAGACACACAGACAGACACACAGACAGACACGCAGACACACAGACAGACACACAGACACACAGACACACAGACACACAGACACACAGACACACAGACAGACACACAGACAGACACGCAGACACACAGACACACAGACAGACACACAGACAGACAGACAGAGACACAGACACACAGACAGACAGACAGACAGAGACACAAACACACAGACAGACAGAGACACAGACAGACAGACAGAGACACAGACACACAGACAGACACACAGACACACAGACAGACACACAGACAGACACACAGACACACAGACACACAGACACGCAGACACACAGACAGACAGACAGAGACACAGACACACAGACAGACAGACAGAGACACAAACACACAGACACGCAGACACACAGACAGACAGACAGAGACACAGACACACAGACAGACACACAGACACACAGACAGACACACAGACAGACACACAGACACACAGACACACAGACAGACACACAGACAGACACACAGACAGACAGACACACAGACAGACACACAGACACACAGACACACAGACAGACACACAGACACACACACACACAGACACACAATTTCCTCTTGTTTCATGAAAAAGGACTCAACAGCTTCAGCATAACATCTTTCACTCAGGTGAACATGTCCAGTCCTCTGAAAGGTGTTTGGTGTTCAGTGAGACTCCTCTCATGTGTGCCTTGTCAAAACCAAATGGAACAAGCTGTAACCAAAGAGAAAGAAAGGCTCCCTGTTGCCGTTAGAATTTTAAACTTGTCTTCTGTTACAAAAACTCATTTTCTGTTTTTCTCTTCTCTCGTCCTCCCCCTGTAGGTGAGCTAGTCACACCGCCCTCAGCTCTACGCAGTATCTCCCCCCCCCCCCACCTCCCTCTTCCTCAGCCTATCCCCGCTGTCTTCTTGTGGGACAACACGCCGCCATGTCTCTCTTGGCCGCTCCCGCCCCCTTCCTCTTCCTCATCCTCCTCTTCCTCCTCCCACTGCCTCCCTGCCAGTCGGAGTCCCAGCGCAGTGACCCCAGCAGCTTCCCCAGCAGTGACCCCGAGGCCCGCTCGGCCTCCCCCTCCATGTTCCCCTCCTTCTTCCCGCCCTCCATGCCTTACGGCAACAGCACCACGCCTGCCAAAAAGGAGAAGTGTGGGGAGGTGTCCATGTGCCGGCCCGGCATCCTGCTGCCCGTCTGGCAGCCCAACCGGCCGGCGGTGGGCGAGCAGGTGGCCCGGGCGGTGATCTACTTCGCCTCGCTCATGTACATGTTCCTGGGGGTCTCCATCATCGCAGACCGCTTCATGGCCTCCATCGAGGTCATCACCTCCCAGGTGAGGATGAGAGTGTTAAAGAGTCTTGAAAGTTTAGATATTTGTGTGAAAACAAGGAAGACACTGAAAAATAGACACACTGAAAACACTTTTTTTGTGTACTTAATATTATTGCTTTCAACTAACACAATACAGTTATGTGGAATCTGTTGACATAATACATTTAATTAAAGTCAACGTTTCTGTTCTTTCAGTGTAGATATGGGTAATTGAAAGTGCTTGAATTTAGCTCTTCAACTTTAGCTCTTTCTTTGTCTTTTCCTAAACACTTTTTCTTGGCCTCGATGAAAAATGTTATCGGGTTAAGAAATGATGTGAAGAAGAATTCATCAGGACTAAAAATAATCCGACTGCACTCACTGAGCGACGTCATTATGATGCCAACATCATTGTTATTTATTCTCACTCTCACCATCTGTCCACTCAACATGAATCCAAATGAGTTTAATGGTTTTAAAATATTTGAATACAAATCTGCTTCTGTACATATCACCATTTCAACATTTTAGAGAACAAACTTAAATTGGGAAACACCACACGAATCAGTAATTATTTGTTTCAAAGTGGAGAAATAAAAAAAATAATATATATAACAATTTTTAACAAGTTATGGCATAAGATTCCAGATTGTAATAAGCACCATTACTTACATGAACTTCATCTGTATGTCATGAGTCATGAGTCATGACGACTGATGCGTCACTTAATATCATGCAGCCACAAGGTATTGTGGGACAGCATTATCTTACTTATGTTGGTAAAGGATGTTCTAGTGCAGGGGTTCCCAAAGTGGGAGACCCCGAGTGGGGGTCGCAAGATGATTACAAAATAAAAATTGAAAATTAATTTTTTCTTTTTTTATTACCACTCCCACAGTACATAACAGCCTAATAATGACAGCTTAACCTTCTCTGTATCGCCTCGTTCACACATTAAATCAACAATACAAATACAACTACAGATTATATAAGCATTTAGTTCAAATGCGATTTAAAATGCTCACAGGTTTTACACCTCTTATGAAATGTAGACTACATTTATTACGGAGTTTATGTCCGAGCCAACCACAGATCGTTGGCTACTGAGAGATATGCAAAATACACCGGATGTAGTACGACACAAACCTCCGCTGTGGATTTTCCAAACAAAATACAGTAAAACTATGGTCGCATGCCCAAGTTTAACTCTCTGAGGTCTAAGCCATTTTTTCACATGTTAGGCTCGCCTGGGCTTTTTTTGTTAAAATGCTATTAAAACATGAACCTTGGTGACCATCGGGCTGGCCTGCATGGTCTGCCTACAAAAACAAATAAAAAAACGTTTATGCAGCCCCAACAACAGCCTCTGATCATCAACAGACGTCATGCAATGCTTCATTGGATGCATATATTAGATAATAATCTCTATCTCACTCCTAAGTCATTTAAATCTACTTTCAGCATGGATAAATGTTCATAAAATACATCCATTGTTTGTTTTTATACGCGGAGATAGTCCCGCAAGAGTGCGGAAAACGTAAAGGTCCCATGTCATGCTTTTCCGGTTATTACCCGTCCCCTTGTGTGTTATGCAGCTTTTTCTGCATGTAAACGGTCTGCAGAGTCACAAACCCTCAAAGTAACACAGAAAAGACCTGTCTATGCTGCCCCAGAACGCCTCTTTGGAGATTTCTCTTTTTCTTCCTGGGTACAGTGACGTGACCATATGGACCAATCCGTGGAGCTCCTCACACACACACACTCTCTCAGCGGCGAAACTGTGATGCGCTGGGGGGGGTGCTAGTGGAGCCTCGCAGCGGCGAAACTGTGGCGCTTACACTGTAGGTGCGCTGCGTTTGGGGGTGGTTGGGGGGGTGCGGGTGCTAGTGGAGCCTCACAGATGGGGGTGTTGCAGCCCCCTCAGCACCCCCCCCCCCCTTCAAAGTCAAAAGTCAGTCAAAGTCAGCTTTATTGTCAATGTACATCCAGAAATATCGAAATATCGTTTCCCGCAGTCCTACAGTGTGACATATATACATCAAACAAAAAACAAAAAGGGCCTAGATAAACGGGGTATACATTAAACAAAACAAAGGGCCTAGATAACCGGGGTATACAGTTTAAAATGTCAATAATATAATTTAAGTGTTCAAAGTACAGTTTCAGTGCAGTAGCAGCGGGGCAGAAAAGTGAGTTAGGGGGTTAGAGTCCAGGACCATTTGGGGCAGGGGAGAAAGGTCGGAGGCAGGGTGGAGAGTTCAGGGGAGAGATGTCAGAGAGGGGGAGAGAGGGAGGGAGGGGAGAGAGTTCAGCAACCTGACCGCCTGGTGGAGGAAGCTGTTGCCCAGCCTGGAGGTGCGTGAGCTGAGGCTGAGGAACCTTCTTCCTGAAGGCAGGAGGCTGAAGAGGCTGTTGGAGGGGTGGGTGGAGTCACCCACAATGCTGAGTGCTTTGCGGGTGAGGCGGGTGTTGTATATGTCCTGTAGTGAGGGGAGTGAGGCACCGATGATCCTCTGGGCAGAGTTCACTATGCGCTGCAGGCTCTTGCGGTCGGCGGCGGTGCAGCTTCCGAACCACAGCGTGATGCAGCTGCTGAGGATGCTCTCGGTGGCGCCTCGGTAGAAGGACAGCATGATGGGGGGTGGACCTTCCCGCGTCCATTCGCGATGTCTCGCTGTCTCGCAGATCCCACGTAGCAAGCAGGAATTAATTAACCCAGCTCACACTGTCCGCTCCTCGCAGCAGCGAGCCGTGCAACGTCCAGCCAACACGGCACCCAGACCCCACGCAGCATTCTCATCTGTTTGTCCTCCTTAGGCCTACTGGTGTCATTTTCTGGTTGCTAAGTAACGCCATTGTAACACATAATCACTGATGTTCCGCTGTAACGGTGGTGGACTCATCAGAACAGAGTGGGCTAGCTCAGTGGTTCCCAAACTTTTTGTGCCCAAGGCACACCAAAGGACAAGTAAAAATCTCAAGGCACACCTATTGTGCAAAATAGCCCTTATAACACGTGTTATCACTCATATCATGTAAAATATCTGTAAATGTGCATAATTATTTACTAATGCCAAATAAAATGTGACAAAGACAACTATATTACTCATGAAATATTTATTAACGAAATATTTCAGAAATTATTTTGAAACTTTATCAAATTAGGCTTCATCAAAGCAGCAACACACTCATTTCCCATTTCATGGCATGTTGAGCCACCCTTTGCTTTTTTGTGGCAATCATTTTTTCAAAAATAAATTGTATTTTTAATCTACTCTTCAAACACCTTAAATTAAGATTACTCCTTGATTGACTTTTAAAAATATGTATTTTAGCCAGAAGAATAGTTGTATGTATTAACTTGGTGCGGTCTTCATCTAAAAGCCCAAATAAAATATTAAAGGGTGTAAATGTAAATTCAATATTTGCCGCCAAATAATTTGCAAAACATTATGATTTGTGTGGAAACATTTCATTATTAAGATTTTTTTTTATTTGAACCTCTTTTCCTTTCTCTTTCTTGATCCTCCTTAGCAACGGTCATTACAGTCCTTGACAGCGGTCTGTTCTACTGGATTAACAACGTGTCACATGTTCTGAATTGACCAATCAGAACTTTATTTAGCCTCCGTATTGTTTATGGTTGAATGTGGGCCGCGAAAAGAAATGTGGGCCCTGAGTTGAAAAAGGTTGGGGGCCGCTGATCTAGAGGATTCAAACTGCTCTTATCATGGTCATATCCCTCAGTAAGGAAAGCTTCCTAAGAGAAAAAGACTAATAGCAACCTAGGGAGATCCCCATCTCACAAATAAATACAAATAAAATAACACTAAAAACACAAGACAAAACAAAATAAAAAAACTGTCAAAAGGTTCGCTTCAACATTTACAGTAAAGATTACTGCGAATATCAAACCATTGTCATTTTATCATGTTTATTAAAAACAGAATGATAAGAATAATGATGTCAAAATTGTCATTTCCTCTCATACAGCAAATCATCATTCACAACTATAATGAGCACTCAGTGGTGCACTGATCTCCACATTGTGCTTTCTGGGGACGGGCTGTAAGGGGTGTTGGGTAGCTACGCCTCACTTTTGGTGTCAAAAGTAATATTTCTCAAAAGTAGCCACCAACATGTCGGGGAACTAATCTGAGCAAGTCTGGTTTATCAACCATTATTTCATTTCATTTCAAACCTTTATTTATCCAGGTTGTATCCCATTGAGATCATTGACCTCTTTTTCAAGGGAGACCTGCTCAAGTAGGTTCCACATGAAACATTAAAAACATAAACAGAACAACAAAAGGACATCATACAGTAGCATTACAGGGATTACAATTTACATACTATCCACATGCACAGGTACCAACAGCTTCCGATTGAGTAGCATCCAACCGAGCTTTAAAAACATTGAGTGGCACCAGATTGCTCAGTTTCCATTTTAATTGCAGACTGTTCCAGGACAGTGGAGCTGCGCATCTAAATGCTATCTTCCCTAAGACAGTCCTAGCAGTTGGCACATTTAATAAAACCACAGCATGCGATCTCAGGCAGTAGCCACTTACAGTTCGCCGTGAGATCAGGGAGCAGATGTAGGATGGAAGTTTCCCTAACATGGCTTTATATATAAAAATGTACCAGTGACTGAGCCTCCGTGCAGTTAGTGAAGGCAGACCAGCCCTTGCATACGGGGTACAGTGATGGGTTAATGCTTTACAGTTTGTCACAAATCTCAGTGCACTGTGATACGCAGCATCTAACTTGACCAGGCAATTGGCAGGTGCATTCATATAAATCAAATCCCCATAGTCCAGCAAAGGTAAAAAGGTCACAGTGACTAGCCTTTTTCTGGCCTCGAGCGAGAAACAGGACTTGTTCCTGTAGAAGAAACCTAGTCTAACCCTCAGTTTTTTAAGCAGGTTATTGACATGACATTTAAAAGTGAGACAATCATCAAGCCAGATACCAAGGTATTTGTAACAGGCAACCACTTCAAGTTTTATTCCTTGCGTAGTTAAAATATCTAAAACAGGCTCTGGTGTCTTTTTAGCTTTTGAAAAGAGCATTACCTTGGTTTTATCAACATTTAAAAGAAGCTTAAGCTCAGAGAGCTGAGTCTGAATAATGTTAAAAGCAGCTTGCAATTCAACAACAGCCTCGTTAATGGAGGGACCTGCACAGTACATAACGGTATCGGTATGATAATTATTCATTATCATTAATATTAATCAAACAGTGGATATTTATTAAACATAAACAAGGATTGATAATAACTGCCACAGCAGTTAAGTATTTAAAGAATTCATAATGATCTGATATAGTAATTCTATTTAATATTAATTGTGATAATTTATTTGACCTAATTGACATTAAATCACCTCAATTACACTGCACTACACACCCGAGGACAATTATTATTGTTGTTTCATGAAATAGTCTCATAAAGTATACTACATTATGAATTTGGAAATATGATTATAATATAATTGAATTATTCACTTTAAACAGAATTACCATATCAATAGCTATTATTATTTGAAGGATTTTGGAATTCTGATAGTCGAGGCTGGCAGAACTCACTCTTCTTAGATCAGTCAAATTCCATAAAGCATTTATTACAAAAATCACATTTAATCCAAACTAAGAGTAAAAAAAAGATCAAAAAGAGCCGCTGAATCCTGAAAGAAAAAAGGGCGTACCATATCCCCACAGCAGTGAGAAATATAAACTGTAACAGAGCCCTGTTCCACGGACCCCTAACACTGCTAACAGTCACATGATGAAACAAAGACAGAATGTGTGTATCAAACATCAAACTTAATACATTTTTTAAAGCTAACTAATTTTAATGAAAAATTATAACATATGGCTT
Organism: Trematomus bernacchii; assembly: GCF_902827165.1. Lineage (NCBI taxonomy): Eukaryota > Metazoa > Chordata > Actinopteri > Perciformes > Nototheniidae > Trematomus > Trematomus bernacchii. The sequence continues at coordinate 302,174 of NW_022987621.1, forward strand.
CAGTTAATTGCACAGAAAGTCTCTTTTATTTTCACATTAACTTTATTTTTCTCAGGTATGCTACGTTTGTTAAAATACTTTTTTAAATCCTCAGATGGAAAATAGTTCAGACAAATAACATGTGAAAAAGATAAAAGGTTTAAGAGGTAAAACAATATCATGTCTGTTAATAAATAACAAGATTAAATCTTCATGCAGCCTTCCTATCCAAAACATTTAACTGGTACACTATTGAGCCTTATAGGAGTTAAACATGCCGTTAGTGAGTGTTGTATAATATTCAGCTGGCAGACAGGGAACACATGCCAGAGACAGCGGAACAATAAAAACTAGTTTCAGTGAATTTTCCAAATCAGAAAACATTTGATTATAAGCATTCTGAAGCCAATTAATAACTGGGTACACATGTGGGAAATTACAGTGAGTGAGTTTAAACCTTCAAGTTTTCCAGGGAATTGATGTACAGTTAGTCCAGATAATGTGTGTTTGGGCCATCAGGAGAAGCAGGTGACCATCACTCTGCCTAACGGGGAAACATCCGTGGCCACGGTTCGAATCTGGAACGAAACCGTGTCCAATCTGACGCTCATGGCTCTCGGCTCCAGTGCTCCAGAGATACTGCTGTCTGTTATAGAGGTACACACACACACACACACACACACACACACACACACACACACACACACACACACACACACACACACACACACACACACACACACACACACACACACACACACACACACACACACACACACACACACACACACACACACACACACACACACACACACACACACACACACACACACGCACACAAACATCCTGTCAAACTTTTGGGTTTGATGTGAATCTATGTATGCCGTCAGCACTCTATTCCCTGCTTCTCTCTCTCTGGGTCCTTCTGTTTTCATCATGTTCCATTTCTCTATGCTAAATCAAAACACTCTTTCTTAGTTGTATCTGTAAAACAATAACCTCTTCAGCAGATAACATGTTATTCAATTAAAGAGATTGATGGACATCAGACTGGCTTTTCAAAGCGTGGGCATTACTCTTCTCTTATTTTAGAACAATAATGACTGTCCGTGCCTTGTAGAGAGTGTGTTTGGATGCTTGTCACTGCTCTGTATCCACCCTCCCCTCCTGACACACTCCTCACACACGTGTTCTCTGCAGGTGTGTGGTCACGGCTTCAAGGCTGGTGAGTTGGGACCAGCAACTATCGTTGGCAGCGCCGCCTTCAACATGTTTGTGATCTTGGGGATCTGTGTGTGGACGATCCCTGAGGGTGAGACCCGAAAGATCAAACACCTCCGGGTGTTCTTCATCACCTCCTTCTGGAGCATCTTCGCCTACATCTGGCTCTACCTCATCCTGGCCGTCATCACGCCCGGCGTCGTGGAGGTGAGACACTCACCGAGCTTTAGCGTATACTCTATGAATCCTGCAAGGCTAATTAATGGTTTCACCCTCACTAGGGCTGACCCGTCTGGTCAGTGGTTGGTTGGTGAATGGTGGTTCATTCTGCAGTGTGGTTTGGCTCTCATAACATGTCGGGTATTAATAACCTGGATTTGCACATCATTACTTGGATAGATAAGCTTTGACTGTGGACATATCAACATTGGCATATTTCAATATGATTATTCTTATGAAGGCCAAGTTGTTGTTTTTTTCAATATAACTGCAGGTGTATCCCTTGCAACCGCTGGTTTATAATCAGGTGTGCGCTGGTTGGCATTGAGTCTGCAATTAAAAATAAGGTGTTCAATAATAATAAGGTTACAAATAAATAGCTTTTGTGGCGATTTACAACAATCCCCTGTCCCACTTCTCCCCTGTGACCCCCATGCAACTGTCCGACTTCATGACTGGAATTAACTCCACCTGCACACTTGACCCAATGCCCTGCAAATTTGTTAAAGAGAGCCTTCCTGCCATCTCCCAACTCATCGCCACCATCATTAACTCCTCCCTCAGATCTGGATCAGTTCCCCCCTCTCTCAAACTGGCTGCTGTCACACCCATTCTCAAAAGACCTGGACTCACACCCGACATCATGTCCAACTTCCGGCCCATCTCAAATCTCCCCTTTCTGTCAAAAATACTTGAACGTGTCATTGCCTCACAACTTAAATACCACCTCAATTCCAATGACCTCTTTGAGCCATTTCAATCCGGTTTCCGATCAAAACACAGCAACAAAACAGCTCTTCTGAAAATCACAAACGACCTCCTCCTCTCCTCTGACTCCGGCAACCTGAACATCCTCATCCTCCTCGACCTCACCGCAGCATTCGACACCATCAACCACACCATCCTGCTGTCCCTCCTCGAATCATCACTCAACACCACGTCACCACCGACACTGCACTCTCCTGGGTGAAATCATACCTCACCGACAGACATCAGTTTATCAACATCAACAACTGCACCTCGTCCACTGCTCCTCTGTCCCAACGCGTCGCCCAGGGTTTGGTGCTTGGCCCCCTCCTCTTCATCCTTTACATGCTCCCCCTTGGCAAAATCATTCGTCGCCACAACCTTCAATTTCACTGCTACGCCGATGACATCCAACTTTATATCTCAACAAAAACCATCACCCCCACAACACACTCCACTCTCACCAACTGTCTCTCAGAAATAAAAGCATGGATGCAAACAAACTATCTCCAACTGAACAGTGCCAAATCAGACATCATCATCATCGGCCCCCCATCCCGTACCAAAGCCATCCAGAATTTCAACTTCACCCTTGACGGCAACACTCTATCCCCCCCCCCCCCCCCCCCCCCCCTCACATCCGCAACCTCAGAGTCATCTTCGACAGTCAGCTCAAATTCAATCACCACATAAACATCACATCACCAGGACCGCCTTTTTCCACCTCAAAAACATTGCCCGACTCCGCCCATCACTCTCCTCCTCTGCTGCTGAAACCCTGATTCATGCATTCATCACATCACGACTCGACTACTGCAATAGCATCCTCTACGGCATACCATCCAACCTCCTCAATAAACTCCAACATATCCAGAACTCTGCTGCCCGCCACACCCGCTCCCGAGACCACATCACTCCTGTCCTCCAGAACCTACACTGTCAAATAATCGACTTCAAAGTCCTGCTCATAACGCACAAAGCCCTCAACAATCAGCCCCCCCCTACCTCACAGACCTGCTGCACCACCACACCCCTTCCCGCTGCCTCCGCTCATCAGAAGCACCTGTAAAAGCGCTAACAAAATAAATCTATTATTATTAGTGCGAATGCTGTGCAGCATTCCACCATTGTTCTTCTGTTTCTTGAATCATCTTCTTCTTATTAGTGCGAATGCTGTTTACAGCATTCCACTATAGTTCTTCGAATCTTTATTCTTATTTCCACCAATACTTTGCCGTTGAATAACTTCAGCATACTTTCAGCTACAGAAACCATTCAAATATCAAACTATTCAGACTTTTCAGCAATCGATGGGAAACTTTCAACTTTTTCAAAATATGTCATACTTTTTGAAATATTCAGCTTTTTAAACTCTTTTTTTAACATGGAAGTCAATGGGAGGAACCTTCAAATCCTCTTTTACCTACAACTTGCGCCAAATGCTACTCCTTCCACATACTTTCAGCTAAAGACTTCATTCCAACTTTAAAATGATCACAAGACCTTCAGCTATAAAACTCATATCTTTTACACTTTTTGAGATATTTAAAGGGGACCTATCATGCAAAATGCACTTTTGTACGTCATTTATACATGAATATGTCTCCCCGGTGTTCCAGGGAACTCACCAAGTGTCAGAAAACACAACCCTCTCTATTTTCCTCCATACCCAAATCTCTAAAAAAGGGGCTGCAACGGATCTGATAAAAACTGATCCAGATTTGAACACTGTCCTGACGTCAGGACAGTGGCGCTACGGCTATTGGGCCAACTCCACCAATCAGGAGGAGACAGCCACGGCCATTGCCGTTCGAAAGCGCTGGAGACGCTGTAGTACATATGCCAGGCCAGTAGATGGTGCTGTTCTCACAGAATCAGCCCTTGCAAAAACAGAGCTAGAAATGGTCAAATTGAGCAAAATGAGGCATGGCTAAAATGCATGATCTGTTTGGTATTTTGAAAAAAAAAAAGTATAAATATGCCTTATATAGGTATGGTCCTACACTATATTATTCAAATATAGCATGATAGGTCCACTTTAACTTAGTTTGGAGCTTGGTAAAGAGGCCTTCTTCAGATTTTAACATTAGTGTGTATTGCGCAGCTCGTTAAGTCTAGAGTGCTTTGATCTCAAAACAGAGTGGAGGAGTGCTTGAAATTCGGCCAATTTTTTTTTTAAACCTGCCATCATTCCCAAACCCTTGGACATCATTTTTCATGAAAAATGTAGGAAAAATTCTCCTACGATGAAAAATAAAAAAAAACTGCTCCCATCTCCACATTTTAAACACAAAACCCCCCAAAAACACATCTATCAGTTCATTGGGGTTCCCTGATGCTCACAGTCTGTTCATTTTTTGATAGGAGCCATAGTTTTTGAACAGGTGGCAAAATGGTCAGATATAATCCTCAATGCATTCTTAATGGGACTCAGTTCTGCAGTTGGTTACCATGGTGTTGCTGGGCAGATTGGGGCCACACACCTGAGTGGCATCATCTAATCAGAGCAGACACGCCCACAGACAGACTAGTACACACACACACACACACACACACACACACACACAGACAGACAGACAGACAGACACACACACACAGACCCCCACCCCCACTCACACACACACACACACACACACACACACACACACACACACACACACACACACACACACACACACACACACACACACACACACACACACACACACACACACACACACACACACACACACACACACACACACACACACGTTGACATTTTACCGAAAGCAGCTACCGTTTTTAAACTATAGTTAGAAATGTAAGAGGTTTATTTCTCCTTCAGAACAATGGAAAGGCTCTCCTTTCCACATCTCCATGCCAACCTTTGATCTCTGGGCTCACGTAAACAGGTGTTTGATAACGTTGTCACCATGGTTACCTTTGATCTCTGGGCTTACACACACAGGTGTTTGTAAACATTCATTCACTACTACTTACATTTAATATCTAACTCCTTCAGCCTACTTTCAGCTACAGAAACCATTCAACTATTACATTATTTAGCTATTTCAGGACATTGAGGCTATACATTTTGTTATTTATACCTTTTTTAAACCTTTTGTTTTAAATATTAAGCTTCTTCACTATTTCTCCTACTCTTCCAGTTTAACAGTTCACTTTCAAGTTTTCAACAAAGTCATTGCAATGCATTTGAGCTGTAACAATTTTGATTCAAATCATTTCACTTTTCTGCATTTCTCCGCTAAGTTCAGCAACACACTCACTTGGTTTCTGTAGCTAAAAGCAGCTACAGAGACCATTCAACTAATACCATATTCAGCTTTTTCTGCATTTTCAGCTAAATTCAGCAACAAATGTACACAGTTTACAGCATTCGCACGCATTTTCAGCAGGAAATGCATTTTCTAGTTATTATTATTATCTCAGACTAGTGAGGCAACATCTGTCCTGTGTTCCAGGTGTGGGAGGCCCTGGTGACCCTGCTGTACTTCCCGGTGTGTGTCATCCTGGCGTGGATCGCAGACCGCCGCCTGCTCTTCTACAAATACATGGGCAAGCGTTACCGTGCCGACAAGCGTCACGGCATCGTCGTGGAAACAGAGGGAGACTTGACGCCCAACAAGGTGGGCATGGAGATGATCATAGATGGCAAGCTGACACATCGAGGTGGGGCCGTGGTCCCTGCAGAGAACTGTGGGGGTGTAGCTCAGGACGGAGCAGCAGGCGTCAATAACGTTGGTGGGGGGGGCAACCTGCCCAACTCCAACAGCACCATGGTGAATGTGGAGAGCAACAAGGAGCTGGACGAGAGCCGCAAAGAGGTGAGAGATCTAATCTCAGTTAAAAATATTATGTGTTTTTGGTATATATAGAAAGCCTTTATTGTCACCGTACCAAATATACAACGAGATTTTTGGAGTGCAAACCTGTCACAGTGCACAGTGTCCAAAACAGACAAACAATAAAAACAGTAGGACAGACACACGATAACAATCATACAGGGGGAATACATAATTAATCTTCCTAACTCAGGGATTCCAAAAGTGAGGAATCATATATTAGGAAGGACTGTCCAAGCAATTTGAAACACACCCCAAAGGACTGTATGGCGCTGACGTTTGGGAATAAAATAAACACTGAAATATAATTACTGAAGGCTACTTGAACTGTGAAATACAAAGCACTGTACGATCACTGCCTCATGCCTCAGGGCTACAATTTAAAATCTGTGGGAGCCTTTGTTATCATGGCTCGGACATCCCAAGATGCCTGCAGGTACATTGTTATCAAAGATACAGGCCTGACAGGACGAGTGCTGAATGAAGAATCATATTCAAGTTATATTCAGGATTCTGAAGTGGAAATAAGCATGGACGTCTTGAACAACGTGGAACAGACAGGATTTCTCCTAGCTTTCTAATTTAACTTTGTATCAGCCAATCAGTAAGGAGATTTTTCTGTATTGAGGCCCCAGGTCATGTATTTATCCGGAATCTCAGACTTTTGAAACAGTTAGGGATGTCTATTCATATCTATCTCAAAAGTTCAAATACTTGTCACTGGAAAAGTTTAAATAACACCATACACAATTGGAATTGCACAATTAAACTTACAACTAACGTTATCGTTTATTTGTTGAAAAATCTCAAAAAGGTGCTACTGATTTTTTATTATTGATGTTCCTCACTTATAACGAGCACAGACAGAGACAAAATGTATACTCACCCTAGCTTACATTTCTAATATATACGATGGGACCATAAACAAAGCTGCATTACACAACCTGGCAACGTGGACAGGGGGGTCATTGTTTCAGGGAGCACTGAGGCATGAAACACAGTGCAGTCCAGTTTGAGAAACATAACTCGATTTGGACAGGATAACAACTGGTGTCTTCTAGACTTCTCTGTTTCAGTGTGTGTGCTCTGTATAAATGCTCTGTAGTTGATCTGATTGAAATTGTGATTTTAATCTCAAAACCGCTACAGTATTTTCAGGCAGAAATTTGGGACAATTAGTTTGACAGAAACCTTAAAACTGAACTAACTGGCTGCTAGGGTTAACTTTGATTTAAACATTTGTAGAATACTAAGAGCTTTATTGAGTAGGGGTAACTGTATTAAGGGTTAAACTCATAACTTTATAACTTAGGGGTTAATGTAATTGTAAACTATTGTGCCACTAAAAAGTTTCATTAACAACTCAGGAGTGAGGCAGTCTCGATTTCCTATTGAGGCCCATCAGCTGCAGAGAGTTAACTAATTAAAGGGGCGTGGCCCCACAGCTGTGACAACTCAGCAATCAGGTGTCCATTTTAGGCAGCACTTTCCTGGAGCGTCAGCGTCAGACTGACAAAGACAATAGAGTCCTGTTGGAGTCACGAGGGAGGCAAAGAGGAGGTAAATCCTACTTTAAATGAGCTAAGTATCGCTGGTGTTTTTATCCACTCTTGCTAAAATCATGTGTATATTCTCCATTCCTGTTCATGTGTCTTCTCGCAATTATTACTGGCCCTGTGCATCTCCTAATCGCTATAACCGGCCTGCTCTCGTCTATCCCACATGCTCCACTGAGATCCAACATCTAGTTACAAGTGGCCTGTGGAACTGCCAGTCAGCTGTTCCTAAGGCTGACTTCATTTCTGGCTACGCTTCCCTGCAGTCTCTGGATTCCCTTGCTCTAACTGAGACCTGGATTACTCCATCCAACACATCCACCCCAGCAGCTCTCTCCACAGCATATTCCTTCACCCATACACCCAGACCCACTGGCAGAGGAGGTGGCACTGGTCTCCTGCTCTCTCCCAAATGGAGCTTTTCCCTCTTCAAGCTACCTAACTTCACTCCTTCCACCTTTGAATTCCATGCCGTCACAGTAACCCATCCTATACAATTATCCATTGTTGTTCTCTACCGTCCACCAGGCGCCTTGGGGGACTTCTTGGAGGAATTAGATAATCTCCTCTCACACATCCCTGAAACTGGCCCTCCCACTGTACATCTCGGAGACTTCAACCTCCAGACAGGGAATATCTGAACTAACATCTCTTTTAACCGCCTTTGCTTTCTCACTGTCTCCGTCCCCACCAACTCATAAAGCTGGCAATGTCCTTGATCTCATATTCTCAAGGAACTGCACTACTTCTAACCTCTCTGTAAACCCGCTTCACACATCCGACCACTCTTTCATTTCATTCTCTCTACCCCTTTCCAAACATAACAAACTAATCTCTTCTAACTCTGCACCTGTCCGCCGTAACATTCGTTCCCTCTCCCCCTCTACTCTTACCTCATCGGTGCTCTCAGCCCTCCCTTCCTCTGACTCGTTCCAACTCTGCTGCAGAAACTCTCCTCTGGACTCTTTCATCCTCTCTGGACTCTCTCTGTCCTCTCACATCTCGGCAGGCTCGTCAGTCCCCTCCTGCTCCCTGGCTAAATGACGCACTGCTTGCTAATAGAACCATCCTTCGGGCAGCTGAGCGTAAATGGTGGAAATCCACACACCCTGACGACCTCCTAACCCAGTGGTTCTCAAATGGGGGTACGCGGACCCCTAGGGGTACGTTGCAGTACTGCAGGGGGTACGTGAGATTTATTTTATGTTAATGAAAAAAACAACATAAGTAATGCATTTAAACAAACTACTAATAGTAGATTAACTACTTTATTCAAAGGTTTGCAGTAATTCTGGATAATAAAATGGGAAAAATAAACGGGGTGCTCTCTTTTCCTCTCCCTCTCCTGACAGCCCGTCAGTCTCGTGCAGCTCGCTGAACCTGTAATAAATGACACGACAGTAAAGAATACACATATTTATAACTAGTATAGCTAGCTCCAGAGTAGATAAACTAGCTAAGTGTGTTAGGTCTAACTCTTGGTGTATTTCATTTTGCTCCACTCAACGGTCCGCGGCGGAGCTGTGATCATGCAGAGCTGCGTGTTCTCCGTCAGCACCAGCTGATCTGATCTCTGATCTCTATCTCGCGTCCGGTTATACTTCACTTGCGTTTATGTCCAAATCTATCAGATCTAGATAGTTCTAGTTAATGATATGACTGCCTGCTTATCAAAGGACACCTAAACAATAAGCGTTGCTTGGCAACGGCTTGTGGCTGCAAAGTATAGTGCAGCATTATGCATATGTTTATATGAGGGGTCAAAATCCCATGCTCATAAAATGCTCATATTTTTTTCTCTTCATTCCCCACGCCCCAAAATAAATAAATAAATATACCAATTTTAGGAAAAGTAACGAAGTTTGATCAGTGTGGGTTTTATATTAACAGAGTTACACATATTTCAAAATGCGAAGTGTAATAACTGCAGTTTGCCTCCCTGTCAGAATGACAAAGATCCTCAGTGAAGCACAAGCCCATGTTTCTCACTATATTGTAAGTACAACTTATTAAAAAGATCAGTTCAATGCAACTAATGTCGTCTTTGTGTTATTGCATGATGTTAAAATTGGTTTACCATGAATGTAGTGATGGATTGTAAACATTTGAAATGTAGCATTTAAGTGTTTCTCAGTTACAAGGTTGTTGTTTTAATAAATCAGACACTGATGGGGCAGCGCTGTACCTCTTTATACAGGCTTTTTTTCCTTAACAAATTGTTTTTGTGCTGATCAGGGGGTACTTGGCTGAATTTTTTTTCAAAGGGGGTACATTATTGAAAAAAGTTTGAGAACCACTGTCCTAACCTATCAAGCTCTCTTCTTCGATCTCTCAGGCAAAAAGCACTTTCTTTCAAGATAAGATCCATTCTTCCTATTCCAATCCCAAAAAACTATTTTCTATCTTGTCCACCCTCCTGGACCCCCCCAGAGCCCCTTCCCCCTCCTCCCTTCTGCCAAGCGACTTCGTTAACTACTTTGAAATAAGGTTGATATTCGCTCTTCTTTTTCCGACTCACCTTTACTCACCGCTGGGTCACCAGACCTACCTTTCACCCACTCACTAACCTCCTTTTCCCCTCTCTCTCTCCAAGTGAGGTTCTTACCCTCATTACCTCTGCCCGTCCTACCACCTGTCCTCAGGACCCTATCCCCTCAAACCTCCTTCAGACTATCGCTCCTGATATTCAGGCTCTGCACTTTCCCTCCTCACCTCATACCTCGAAGACCGCACCTACAGGGTCACTTGGAGAGGGTCCAAGTCCGACCCTTGTCAATTAACTACAGGGGTCCCTCAGGGCTCTGTCCTTGGTCCCCTCCTCTTCTCTCTGTACACAAACTCGCTCGGATCGGTCATTAGCCCGCATGGTTTTTCATACCACTGGTACGCTGACAACACCCAATTAATTCTGTCCTTTCCCCGCTCAGAGACCCAGGTCGTCGCACGCATCTCTGCTTGTCTAGCTGACATCTCTCAGTGGATGTCTGCTCACCACCTCAAGCTCAACCTTGACAAGACTGAGCTGCTTTTTCTTCCGGGAAAAGAGTGTCCCACTCTTGACCTGACAATCAACATCGGCCCCTCTGTTGTTTCCCCGACTCGGAGGATTTAAAGGCCTGAGCAGACCCTCGATCTCTCTCTCCGCGGAGGACCTGTCCTGGGATCAGCCACTCTCGTTTAAACTTTGCCTTGTCTTTATGTTAGTTTTGGTTCCCGTTTAGTTTTTGGTTAATAAATATATTTTCTTATATATACTCTTGTCCTTTCCACACTTTTTGTTATGGCCAAGAGCCAAGAGCCAGGCCATGACAGATGGGGGCTTGTCCGCTTCTTATCTGTACTACAGCAACAGATAGGTAAGATTTGTGTTAGGAGTGGTGCGCGTGTGTAAAGTGTGTTGGGAGCGCATGCAGTGCGGCCGGTTTCTGTGTTTCGGCTCATTAGACCGCATGTGGGGAGGACAGTATATTTCAGATTGTTGTTTGGGGACTTTATTAGATTACTTTGTGAGGCTTTAATTTGTTTTGTATTATATTTCGGGAGAGTGGTTGCTAGTTGTTCTTAGCCGTGGTCAGCTGTTTGTTTTTTGTTTTTTTTCCTTTCTCTCTCGTTGACACGTGTGGGTTTGTTGGTGCGTTGTATGTGGAGCAGTGCGGAGCGGTGCAGAGTTTTCCCTGGCAGGTTAAGCGGCGGTTCCCTTGGGATTGTTGAGCGGGGTGTGTAGTGTTGCGGAGAAAGTGGTTGAAGCTTCGGCTTGGGAGCATCAGTAGTGTTGCTAGCCTGCTAGTCGCTTTGCTAGGCCAGCGGTCTCCAGTGCATAAATACCCACCACAAGTAACTGCATGAAGACTAGGGAGGAGATTAGTCAGTGGGATGGTCAATAGTTAGTGGGGAAACTCCAATCAAGAAGTTAGTATTGTTCCACTTGGTACGTATAATAAACGCTGTGGTGTCTGTTTTTGTTTTGTTTTGTTTTTGCTCTTCTCTCGGTTTAAAGGTCCGGTGTTGTGTTCCAGTGAGGGGTCGTGGTAATATAATATGGCTGACGTAGAAGCATTCGTTAAAGCTCCGTCTCAGGAGTCTCTTGTCACTTTTTCAAAAGAGCAGCTGCTCTTGATTGCTGAGCATTTCTCTGTGTCCATTGTCGGTGATAAGAGGATGAAAGAGAACATAAGATACTCTATAGTGTCGACATTAAGGGAGACAGGAGTGTTGTCTGCAGAGAAAGAGGAGGTTTTGTTAAAACTTCTTTTTCAGGCTAGTGCACTTTCGTTTGAGCAGCAGAAAGAAATGTTGTTGTTGCAGCTGGAACATGACAGAGTAAGGTGTGAACGTAACCGGGAACATGACAGAATAAAGTGTGAGTTGGGAATTGAAAAGGAGATCGCAATGGAGCGGATGCGACCACAATGTGAGAAAGCTAGAGATGGAGGGACATCATCTGTCTATTCTCAGAGATGGCGCGTTGTCCGGTGAGGGGCAGGGTGGACAGGTGCCCAGGTCTCCTCATCGTTTCGATGTTAATAACTTGAGCTTGTTACCTCACTTTAATGAAAGTGATCCTGACATGTTTTTTTTGTTATTTGAACGTGTAGCCAGAGCTAGAGATTGGCCTGATGCGGACTGCGCTCTGATGCTTCAGTGTGTTCTTACAGGAAGAGCACAGTCCGCATATTCCTCTTTATGTCTGGAAGATAGCTCTAGCTATAGTAAAATAAAATTGGCGGTGCTTAGAGCATATGAACTGGTGCCAGAGGCCTATCGACAGCGTTTTAGGTCCTTTGAGCAAAAACAAGGTCAAACATATGTGGAGATGGCGAGGGATATGTCTGTTCATTTTAAGCGTTGGTTAACTGCTCTTGATATCGCTGCTTTTGACGATTTGTGTGACCTGATGATTTTGGAGCAGTTCAGAAATGTTCTTCCTGATCGCATTGCAACATATGTCACTGAACGAAAGGTCACTTCTGCGGCTGAAGCTGCTGTGGCAGCTGATGAGTTTGTGTTGCTTCATAAGAGCAGGTTCGGAGGGCGCTCTGGGGCCCTAGCTGTTTTTGAAGGAAGTAGAAAGGCTGTTGATGTTGGTTCGTTTGGGATGGAGCCAAGGAAATTGGGTTTGGTCAAATCTGATGTGGACAACATGGATAACATTGATAATTGCCACTACTGTCGTGAAAAAGGCCATTGGAAGGCAGAATGTCCTGCGCTTAGAGCAAAATCTGAGGGAGAAGATATTTTGTTGGGCCTGTTGCGTTGGCTGCTCCTGTGAAAAGCTGCTGTGTTGCCGATGTGCTTACATCCCACTTATGTGGATCTGAGGTTTTGGCATCTTATGCTCCATTTATAAGAGACGGCTTGGTGTCATTGGTAGGTAGTGATGTCAGAGTTCCAATCAAAATCTTGCGGGACACAGGGGCTTTTGACTCCTTTATTGTTGACTCTGTTTTGCCTTTGTCTGATGAAAGTGACACAGGTGACACAGTTCTGAGTTGGGGGATGGGATTAAAAGTTCTTCCTATTCCTGTTCATAAGATGTATATTGACTGTGACCTTGTTAAGGGTGAAGTAGCTGTTGGTGTACGTCCAGCTTTGCCAATCGAGGGGATACATTTCATTCTGGGCAACGGTTTGGCAGGTAGCAGAGTCTGGACGGATGTTCCCCCTGCGCTTTTAGTGACTGGTGGTCTGATTGAGTCTGGGTTTGAGGAGAGCTCTACAGTGGTCACGTCCTCCTGCGTGATCACGCGTGCTATGGCCGAAACTATGTCGTTTAGAAACCAGAAGGCCAAGCATTGCTCCACTGGTCAAAGTGATGGCGGCGGCTTTGATGGTGGTCGTGGTGGCGGCGGCTTTGATGGTGGTCGTGGTGGCGGCGGCTTTGATGGTGGTCGTGGTGGCGGCGGCGTTGATGGTGGTCGTGGCGGCAGCAGGGGTCGAGGACGTGGCAAGGAAATGTTCTGTTATCGGTGTGGAGACCAAGGACATATGGCCAGGGACTGTGACCAAACTGAGGATGTGTGCTACAACTGCAACAAACCAGGCCACATGGCTCGTGACTGTGGGCATGCCAACGACCGGAGGTGCTACTCCTGCGGTGGGCTTGGTCACATCTGGAGACGTTGTAATAAGGTGAAATGTTACAGGTGTGGCGACATCGGCCACGTTGCGGTGCATTGCAGTAAAGCCAGTGAGACTAACTGCTACAACTGCGGAAAGGCGGACTATCAGTTTGCCCCGAGGAAAAATGTGCATAACATATATATTTGACTGTAATGTATTGTCTTTCATACTGTTTTGTAAATCTTTCTTGCTCTGCCCATCTTTTTAAAGTGTGCTTCTCAGGTACCTGTGTTGCTAAAGATGTGGCTGGGTGTTGGAGGCGCGGTTGGCAGAATGAGGGTTGTATGTTACAATTGTTGGTTTTCTTTAAAATAGGGTACCATATGTCTTTTGTTTTTGTTTTTCATTACTGGTTGGGTTTTTGTTTTTGTTTGGGATGGGGTTGGTTTGTTGTGCCGGTGGTCCTAGGGACACCGACTTTAAGGGGGGGGGTGTGTGACGACCCCTGCTTTACTGTCTCCTGTGGTGTGTGTGTGTGTGTATGGCCCTTTAATGTTCTCCCTCTGTTGTGTCAGCGCTGATTGAGGACACCTGGCTGCTGGCACCGGAGGATTTAAGCAGACCCTTGATCTCTCTCTCCGCGGAGGACCTGTCCTGGGATCAGCCACTCTCGTTTAAACTTTGCCTTGTCTTTATGTTAGTTTTGGTTCCAGTTTAGTTTTTGGTTAATAAACATATTTTCTTATATATACTCTTGTCCTTTCCACACTTTTTGTTATGGCCAAGAGCCAGGCCATGACACAAACTGTCCTTCACTGCAAACATTGCTGCCACAACCCGCTGCTGCAGATACACTCTTTACAACATCAGGAGGATACGTCCCCTCCTGACCCAGAAAGCGAAGCAACTTCTGGTCCAGGCTCTCGTCATCTCACGCCTAGACTACTGCAAGTCCCTCCTGGCTGGTCTACCTGCATGTGCCATCCCACCTCTGCAGCTCATCCAGAATGCAGCGGCTCGTCTGGTCTTCAACCTTCCTAAATGTTCCCACACCACGCCGCTCCTCCGCTCCCTTCACTGGCTTCCAGTAACTGCTAGAATCCACTTCAAGACACTGGTACTTGCGTACCATGCTGTGAATGGATCTGGCCCTTCCTACATCCAGGACATGGTTAGACTGTACACCCCAGCACGTGCACTCCGCTCTGCATCAGCCAAACAGCTCGCTGCACCCGCACTGCGAGGGTGACCCAAGTTCCCATCAGCAGAAACACGTGGGTTTGCTATCCTGGCTCCAACATGGTGGAATGAGCTCCCCATTGAAATCAGGACAGCAGATAGCTTGCACATCTTCCGGCGCAGACTAAAAACTCATCTCTTTAGACTCCACTTCGAGAGATAGAATTACTAACAAAGAATTTCTAACACTTATAACTTAACTTATATACTAACAAAGGACTGGCTTATCTAAAGCCAGTTGAGTAGCACTTGAAATGTTTTGGCTCTATGAAACCTGATGTACTTATATGATTCTGTTTTCTTCTAGTTTGTATCTTGTTGGTCGAATGCACTTATTGTAAGTCGCTTTGGATACAAGCGTCAGCTAAATGAAATGTAATGTAATAACTGTATTAGGTTAGTTGAAAGCAATAATATTAAGTTTAAATAGGTTGAACTTAATATTCTTGCTTTCAACTAACCTAATACAGTTATGTCAAATCTGTTGACATTATACATTTAACTAAAGACAAAGTTTACCATGAATGTGGGATTGCATGTATTTGAATGGCCAGTGCACCTACCTGGATGGTGTAGAATTAGAACTGCGACACCTTCACTGAGCCAACAGTCCCATCCGCAGGAATGCCGTTAAGAATTCAAACAGAAACATTTTGCACCTTTTGTTTATTGCACTCCATTCCCTCATGCTGTGTCTGGTCATTTCTTACCTCATAAAAAAGACTGTACTGTCATTTATTCAACATTACGATGTTTGTGGAGACTGGAAAAAGAGAGTGGAGAGCAAAGAAAGTTTTTAATTCACACGTTCTCACTGCAGAATGTGCTCTGTAATACGTCTCTAATCTCGTTTCCCAGGTGAACATAGGAAACACAATTTCTGCTGTTATGACGAGGACACTAATGTGCAAAAAGTTGATTATTTCCTTGCGGGAGACGGCAAAATTGTCTGATAAAATGTTGGGGCTGTTACCAACCGCGATGAATGACTCATGCAAACTATGCTTTACTTGTTAGAGTAGACACTTAACTCAAGTTGAGGCAGAGGGATTGAAGATTACATTATCCACATTTAAATCTGTTGGCAGCATGCTGAAATGTTAGATAGAGGGAGAGGAGAGAGTACATGTTTACGATGACAGACGATAATACGATAATGAGTCCAGTAAAGTGACACAGGGAGGACCATCCACACCATAAAGTGAGGAGGACAGAATGAAGGAGCTCATCCTGCTGCTCGTTTTTTTGCATTTTCGAAAGATAATACTATTATTGGTTATTGGCGCGCTTGCTCAAAATGTTTAGTCTAGTTTTGCCAGGTAAAGTCAGGAGGACTTTGATTTCATTAAAAAGATGAATGCAAAACAAACCCCGACTTTTGTTAGTGTAGACACAGCTTCTGATCTTGCCAGTTCAAATTGGCTGTGTTCCAAATTGGACAGTAAGGTACTGCCAAACACACTCAGTCAGTGTGTTCTGCATGCCCATTAATAAACAAGTACGTGTATCAGGACCTGCTTCAAATCACACACACAAAGAAAAGAAAATCACAAACATTTTAATTGCACCAAAACAAAGAACATATCAACCTAAATAGGCACTTTCACACCAAGTACTTTGCCGTACTTAGTTCTCAGTACTTAGTTCATCAGAACTCTTTAGTTCTGATGAACTAAAGAGCAGATCGCATTCACACCGGAATAAGTCCCTGAGGGAGGATTAGGCAAATGAAGCCGCTGACGTCACTTCTTCTTCTTCTGCTTTGGGTTTACTGGCAGGCCGAAAACAACTTCACGGCGTATACTGCCGCCCGAAGTCCCTGGCCGGAAGTCCCCGGAGTTGGGGACTGGCTTCAGTAGAAGCTGCTGGGACTCCCAGCAGCTTCTACTGAAGCCTTCCGAGTAAATCGCCAGAACGCCGACACCTCATCTCCACCGCTCCCATGTTTTTTTTTGTATTGCCATAAGTTAGTCTCTCTCCGTTGGTGCGCTGGGCTAATGCTAATAATGCTAATGCCAGCAAATACAATGGCGGCTTCACAAAACTTTTCCGAGTTTTACAGGGCGTGGTTTGCAATTCGCCCAGGAATGGGAACCTTTTTCTCCCATGAAAGTACTAAAAAGGGGGTGAAACGGTTCTCATGAACTAAGTTCTAGTTCCGTTTTTTTTTGGTGTGAACGCAAAATTTCAAGAACTATCGGAACTATACTGGGAAAAGTACTCCGGTGTGAAAGCGCCTAATGTATATAGCAGAAATATTTCCCATTCTGGAGTTCCAACATTTTTGTATATACTCAATTGACCACCTGCAAGTCCTTGATATTTAAAACCAATATCTGAACTTTTTTCTGTACCAACCAAGCCTTTCGAGTTCGTTCGTGCGTGCGTGCGTGCGGTGTTTAGATATTTCAATCTGCTCTGCTCTCCAGGTGATTCGTATCATAAAGGAGCTGAAGCAGAAGTATCCGGACAAAGAGCTGGACCAGCTGGTGGAGCTGGCCAACTACTACGCCCTGCTGCACCAGCAGAAGAGCAGAGCCTTCTACCGCATACAGGTGACACACACACACACACACACACACACACACACACACACACACACACACACACAGGTTCCAATTTCACTGTACAAATTCCAATTCTGGGTTCTTAGCCCATTTCTAACACATTATACATGAATAGTTCCTGAAGCCAGCCCACAAGGTTATGCAGACCTACAAAAGGACCTCTCAACTCATGATGAAACTACATAAAGTTTATAAAGTTGAATGAAACTTAACATGCATACTATTTTCTGATATACATTAAAAGTCTGAATATCACAAGTACAAGTGAATAACGTACGTTTCACTCATTGTACAAACAATTCAGCTTTTCCTGTGAAAATGTTATTTTTAAAAAATTGTAATTTAAAAAAAAATGTTGAGGTGGTTGGACAACTAGACAAACACGGTGGAGGTTTCACAGCATTTTAAGTAATTGCACTGATTTTAAAAACCAAACAATCAATCCATCGTTAAATCAAAAAAGAAAACAGCATATAAATCAATAAAAATCATCGTTAATACTTCAAAATGATCTCCACCTTTGCTATTGATAGTATTTTCTCAATGAGTCCTTCCTTCGTCAGTGGTGAAAAATGACATTTAGAAAATCCCTGCCCTGTCTTTTACTTGTTGTGAACACTTTGCAAAAGGGAAGCAAAGTTGAAGGAATTAGTTATCTGTTTCTCCTGACGTCTCTCCTCTCTCCAGGCGACTCGTATGATGATCGGAGCGGGGAACGTCCTGAAGAGGCACGCAGCCGACAACGCTCGCCGCACAGCGGTCACCGACGAGGAGGCGCCAGAGGAAGAAGACAACGTGGGGATCTGCAGCCGCATCTCCTTCGAGAGCGCCCACAGTCAGTGCATGGAGAACTGCGGGGTCCTGACCCTGGCTGTGGTCTGCCTAGGTACACACATCAATATCATTCACAGGAACAAATAGAAACAAGTGATGAAATGAAAACAGATGAGTGATGGTACAGCAGTCTCTATTTACATCAAGGGTGTTAAGGTGAAATGCACTGGGGGGCTTACACAATATTCTGTGCTTGTAGCCATCAGGCTCCACAACCAAGGGTTAACCATGTAACCCATTATAATAAGATACTTTTTATTCCTTAAATGAATGCTTACATCTGTTCTCGTTTATCAATCACTGTAATCTGCTGCAATCTCAACTCAAAGCACCAAGGCATATCTGCAGGTTGTTTTCACACACCTCACGTCCCCTTTAGGTCAAAGAGAGGTCATGCATTCAAATCTTACTTTTTATTATGAAACACTCAAAAATATTATATGAGTTCTTATATATATTTGAGATATTTTTGTTTTAAATAAAGAAAAGTTAGAAATAACAAATCTTTATTTAAAAAAAAACAAAGAGTCACAATATCTGCCAGATTAATGTTGTGTAATTGTAGTATAAATACCAATTAGCATTAAGGGCACAGTTTCCCCATTTCACCAAAGTGATGGACATTTTTACATTATTTGTATTTGAAAGAAAAGCCTTATTCAGGTCTATTCTGCACTACAGAGTTCAACTTTTCACTTTGACTTCAGATAAGAACAGAGATGTATCTAGATGCATACGTCTTAAAGGGTTTTACAATATTCTCATTCAACATCTATATACAACTAAGCTTCAAACAGTACATCTGATTTGATTACATTGTGAGTTATGATTAAATGTTATTAAATTACATGTATGTATGTTTAAATGTATGTATGTTTGCTGCTGTGTAGGCGGTCTGGGAGAGAATACCTTCTATGTAGACTACAAGACAGAGGACGGTTCAGCCAACGCTGGCTCGGATTACGAATACAACGAGGGAACTCTGGTGTTCAAACCTGGAGAGACGCGCAGAGAGATCAAGGTGAGAGGAGAGATGTTAACACCTGACACTGAATGCCTGTGCTTTAGGAGGTGGAGCGAGTTGTCCACCAATCAGAAGATAAATCCCGGCTCCTCTGCATGTGTGTTTTTTAACCTCAAGTCCTCCCAAAGGGACAACCGTCAGTGTATGAATGTGTGTAAATAGGTAAATGTAGACAAGTAGTCTAAATGGTTTGAGTGGTAGGAAGACTAGAATGTTTGTGGTATATTAACCCACCGCAAAAGCACCTAAAAGACAATCACAAATCAAAATAAAACCAAAGACCAGTTTGGTGAGGTTGTGATGCTCGTCAGCTTCTCCTGGGTTGAGATTCTTTGTTCTTTTGTCCAACCACACAGTGTTCTCCTCTCCAGAACAAACACACCACCTGATTTGAGCTCACTGTTTTATTGTTTTTCACAATTTCCAAACAATTCATTCAGGAAATAATAATCACATTGTGGAAACTCTGTTGTATTGCATGGGTGAATAGGACATTTAATGAACTCAGAGGCAACAGATATTTTAAGAGGGGAGTGTTACATAACTATTGAGTCTTTTCAATTTGATAACTTGACTAAATAATTCCACCAGACTCATTAATTAAAGTACTTATATAAATTCAATTATATAATTGATCTATATTTATTTTCTCTCTGTTTTGCTCTGTCGTTGTAAATCCTGTTCAGCGTGTCACTAAGGACTCTAACAGCCTACTGTAGGACTCCTTCATGACTGGTTTGACTTTAAACTGACAATAAGAGAGACCGCATCATTCACAAATTCATTTAAGTCGTTCTGGAGATGAGATGAAACTTTATTGATCCCTGTGGGGAAACAAAAAAATAAGGCTTACATAAACATTATGAAACAGGATATCTGCCATCCCCAAAACTCTGAGCTCAGCGTTTCATCATTGAGAGATTGGAGATATAAGATGATATATTTTTACCTCTGAATAAGAACAGAGCAGCCTCTCAAACACAAAAACTGGATTAACACACAATGAGTTGCCAGCTGAGCAAACATGATGCAGGAGGACTGAGACGCTTTTACATTATGCATAACAATGCTTCAGATTTCTGAGAAACTGCAGGGTGGCTGTGGAGAGATTGGAGGAGATCGGAGAGGGGGGGATTACTAATGAGAGTCCCAGCAGGAGAGACAGCCTGAGGCTGAGGAGAGAGAAGTGTGGGGATAGAAGAGGACAGAGAATACTGCTGGTACTAATCCAGCTAATCTTATGTTAGCTAGTGATTTACTGTATGAACCAGAAGGACCCGTAGGTATGAAACACAGCAGGAAGCTCGTCCTTAAGCACTTACAACGTGTAAAATAATCAGAGGAAAAAAACATTCTATACAGGCTATAGAGAGACTCAGGTGTTCCTATTGGCTGTTCTACAAATATAGATGCATGTTCTAGGACTTCTTAGACTGAACGTCAGCCACTCATTTCAGACTCAACTCATGATGAAATTACATTTGGTTTATTATATAGAATGAAACTCAACAACAATCATAACACTTATCATAAACATTAAAAGTCCATATCACAAGTACATTTACCCAAGTACTACATACTGTACACATTTGAGATACTTGTAATTACTTGAGTCTGTTCTTCTCTTGCTTCTTTAAGCCTCTACTCCACTACATGTGTCTGACAGTTATTATTACACATACAAAGTTAAAAGCACAAAAATCATAATTACATTTTTTCACCTCAACCAACGACAACAGTAACATCTATTATTGTTTCACATTAATGCATGATCAATGAAAATCAAATATTATTGCACATTTTCTTACGGTTATCTGTTTGCATATAGTGTCCTTGAGCACTGGGTAAAGTGCTATATAAATATGATTTATTATCATTATTAAGTAACAAGTAAGTTTCAATGCAGGCATTTTAATTGATATAGTAGTTTCACAATATCAATTACCTTCTCCATGATTACTAAGCTGTTCCTATTGGCTGTTCTACAAATGTAGATGCACCTGAGCAGCCTGACATAACAGTGGAATATCCTGCAGGAAAATGTGATCTTGCAGCCTTGGCAACAACCACTGACACTGCAAAGCACCCGAAAAAATCACAATGTCCATTCAATAAAAAAATGTAAAAGTCTAACAATCGGCGAAGCATTTCAGAGATGGAGAGAAACATTTTCTAAAAGGTAAACCTTCTGATTAACGTCGTTTTTGAATACGTCAAAGTCACGCAATTTCTGCTAGCCTTTCAAAAGCCAAGGAATTGAGGAATGAAATTGAAATGTAACCAAATGTAATCAAAGCCATCTTGTCCATAGTCACGACTGATGTCTTGAATGAAAAGCATATGATTGCAGGAGGAAGAGACACGGTGAGCCGGGGATGCTCCGCTCAGATTCAAAGATGAAAAGCAGTGTGAAGGCCGGGTGAGGAGAGTGATGCAAGAGCCTGAGAGCCACATTAAAGAAGCATGGGGGTGGCTGGACTAGAAAAACACACACTTAAAATTGGCTCATCTCCCATGTGGGAATAGATAGCAAAACACTTAGTGGGTACATTAAAAAGGTCAGTGTCATCTATTTCAACAGCATTCCAGTGGGTTTCATCGATCAGTGTCAGAAATAAGCAGCGGGGAAACCAATTAAACTTGAATGTCTCACTCAGTTCCACTGTGTCACTCCTCTGCTGATTAGACCTGAGACATGGGGAGACAGACCCAATTAAAGGTCTTGTTGTCAGCACTCTTTGTTGTAGCCAGTCAAAATCATTATTATATAAAACCAAAGAGAGACAACTATTCACAGAGTTACAGAACAAATCTAAATCTAATTGGAAACACAGTGAAGAGATGGAAGTGCAGCAAGATCAGAACAGGGCTGCCAGTTAAACAAGTGTGGACACATTGATGCAAATGTTATCCATTATTTCCTTCAGCCAACACCTCTGTATACTGAAACTACAGGACTCTCAAAGGTGCATTTATTCTGTTTATCATTATGAAACACAACTACCTGATTATGTTAAAGCAACAAAACTACTTGGTTAGGTTTAGGAAAAGTTTTGGGTTAAAGTAAGTATGGGAAATATTTAGCACTTCCAAAGTTAAACTAGGAACCATTCTATTTAACGTTGTCGAACAAAAATACTTGTCTGTAGACAGTAAAACAACTCACTAAGCTTTAAGCAAAAAACAAAACTGGGTTAGGTTTGGGAAAAGTGTTTGTTGTTGAACATATGTTCTTGTTACTGTTTTATCATGCAGTGTTGGAGAGCATCATAAGGTATGGTATCACTGCCTGGTATGGTAACTTGACAGTGCAGTTGAAGTCACAGATCGCTCGCCTGGTACAGACTGCTATGAAAATGATGGGGGTCAAAAAACATCCATCTCACCAAAACATATATGAGCAGTTCATTATTAGACAGGCACAACAAATTGTGTCTGATCCCACCCACATACTCCACCCAGAATTCCAGCTCCTACCGTCTGGTAGAAGATTCAGGGTTCCCAAGAGCAGGCTGAACCGCTGTATTGCAGGGGTTAAATTGGGTATATATAACGATATATATGTTAAAACTTTTCTCGTTCTTAATATAGACTATATTTAGGGTCGATATGTGTTGACTTTACTTTAAAATAGCAGATCTCTGTGACCGGATATAGTTTGTCGGCGTAGTGAACGTGTGTCTGCTCCGATCAGGAGCTGCAGCACCGCCCGGACTTAGCTGCGGCTCCTCCGTGAAGAGAGTCTGCGGCGGTGTGTGAGTGTGTGTGTCCAAAGAGTCTGCAGCGGTGCCGCCAAACCCCCCGACCCGTCTTGTAACACGGAGCCCGTTTCTTAAACCATGCTAAATGTATGTGTGTGCATAAAGCTGAGTCATAATTAATAGTTTACAGTGAGATTTACTCACATACTTTTCACCATACTCGCGCAACTGAAATTTGAACTCAGATTTCCACACAAATGATCTTTAGCAAGTGTGCAGAGCAATGTTGATTTAAAATAGCAATTTGAAGGTTGGATATTTAAAAAAAAATGTGTGTTTAGGGCTGTCAGTCGATTAAAATATTTAATCGCGATTAATCGCATGATTGTCCATAGTTAATCGCGATTAATCGCAAATTAATCGCACATTTTTTATCTGTTCTAAATGTACCTTAGAGCAGTGGTTCCCAAACTTTTTGTGCCCAAGGCACACCAAAGGACAAGTAAAAATCTCAAGGCACACCTATTGTGCAAAATAGCCCTAAAACACGTGTTATCACTCATATCATGTAAAATATCTGTAAATGTGCATAATTATTTACTAATGCCAAATAAAATGTGACAAAGACAACTATATTACTCGTGAAATATTTATTAACGAAATATTTCAGAAATTAATTTGAAACTTTATCAAATTAGGCTTCATCAAAGCAGCAACACACTCATTTAAACCAGTCAGGTCACAAAATAAAATGTTTTGGAGGATCAGGCTTTGGTGGTCGGCTCCCATCTCGGCGCACAGCTGGGAGAAGAGGCGAGATTTCAGGGGCCTTGATTTGATGTAATTCACCATCTGCACAGCCTGATTCAGCACCTCAGTCAACTCCGGGGGCATGGTTTTGGCAACTAATGCCTCTCTATGCAAAATGCAGTGGTTTGTCACGATATGTGGGTTTTGTGCTCTCACCTTAGCAATACATCCTTTCACTCTCCCCGTCATGCTTGCCGCACCATCTGTGCAAAGACTGACGCACATATTCCAGGTCAGACTGTTCTCTTTTAAATAGTTATTAGTTACCCTGAATATTTCTTCTCCCGTAGTATGGCTTTCCATTTCTTTGCAAAAGAAAAACGTCTCTTTGATAGAGTCAGCATTAGGGATGCCAGCGATTATTCGATTTTTCGAATATTCGTTACAGTCTCCATAATCGAAAATTATTTTTAAAATTCGATTTTATTTATATATATTTTTATTATTATTTATGTTTTTCTTTTCTTTTTTCTGGCTTAGTTTCAACCAAAATATAGACTAATGCTAATAGTAATAGTATTAATAATTGTAAATGGCCATTGGTCACACCACCAGTTTGTTTTACTGTAAACTTGGAGGAAGAGTGCAGACTGCTGCTGCAGCCTGCTACACACCGACCCCCCCCCCCCCTCTCTCTTCGTCACACGATATACAGAACAGTGAGAACAACACAACTAAAGATGAACAAAGCGGCATGTTCAAAGAAGAGAAGTGACAAGTGCAAATGAAGTCAAATGCAAGCTCTGCGAAAATACTTTTTTTTCTCTCCCGCGGGGGGGAAGGGGGGGGGGGTGCGGCGAATAATCGAGTAATATTCGACGCCAGGGCTATCCGATTTTCGAATTTGAAAATTTGAATTTCAGTTTCTGGCATCCCTAGTCAGCATCAACATATCTGACGTTTGCCAGAAGTTGGGCAGCCCCACTTATGTCAGTAGGTTCGTCTATTTGTAGGGAAAATCTGACGCTCGCCACTGAAGCCATAAGACAGGTAACTTTCATGATACTGTCTGCTGACAGTTTTTTTCCTCTTTTCTTTCGGTGGTGGGTTGTCGGCAGTCTCTGCACTGGTGGTTGGTGGTTTGCTCCGCACAAGAAAGCGCTCCATTTTCCCTCTTGCGTGTTTCTCTGTTTTAATGTTGTCCTTCAGCCTTCGATGTGTCACGGTCTTATAATTCCCACCTGCAACTGCGTTAACAGCGAAATATGGGGTTCTGTGAGGATTTTTTTTAAAAGAATTGTTTTTAGGTATAGAGTTTGCCTCTGTATTATGAAATGAGTGCATACAAAGTACTGATATAGTAAATTAAAAAATAATTATTTTTGTGTAGTTGTATATTGCAATAATAACGTATGGTTGTCACAAAATCCCACGGCACACCCGGACTTGCCTCACGGCACACCGTTTGGGAACCACTGCCTTAGAGGGATATTTTTCAAGTTTTTAATACTCTTATCAACATATGAGTGGACAACTATGCTTTATATGTTTGTTTAAAATCATTTGAACAATGACAAATATTCTCATGAATATTAAACACAACAACCTCTGAACATTACAAATATTCGCCTCAATTCAACCTAGAACCTCTCTCATACAATAATACAATACTGTGTGTGTGTGTGTGTGTGTGTGTGTGTGTGTGTGTGTGTGTGTGTGTGTGTGTGTGTGTGTGTGTGAGAATGTGGAGACACTGTGATGGATCGTTGGAGCTATGTGCAGCTCAAGGCATATATGCCTGTGTGTATGAGCTGTGTTGCGCGCACTATCCGTGCTGAGTGTGCTGTCTGGCTACCTGCATAAAGTCAAGTGCTCGGCGCAGTTGTCGGCGAAATGTCGCTCCTCTGTTTTCATTGAAACAGCTCCTTATATCCGTTAGCTCAGCTAGCTAGCACCAGATGCTAACAACAACACGTAAGGTGTGCTTCGCTCGCGCCACACATACACACACCCTCCCGGTCCTCCCGATGGCCAGTCCGGGCCTGCCGGTGAGCGTGGAAGTGTGATCTGCCACAAGCGGGCAGCACGAGCGGGGCTGTCAGCATCAGCTTGTAGATGGTATTTTAAACTCGATGCGCTCTGAAACTACGGCGGCCGAGGACAAAAAATACACATGCGTTAATCGCGTTAAAATAATTAGTGGCGTTCATTTTTTTTTGCGTTAACGCGTTATTAACGCGTTAAATTTGACAGCCCTAGTATATATTAATAATTTAAGATGTAAATTAACTTATTTGTAGTACTTTTTCTTTTTACTGTGTCATTTGGTGGCATCAATATGTGCATTTGATACAGATAATGGAGCAGAACTTTAGAGCCTCATATACAGTATAGCCCTTAAGGTCCAATAATGAGATCCTCGACCTCCCAACCCCCCTCGCACCTCCAAACAGAGCCCCCCCCCCCCACATATCAAATCCAAACTTAACCCCTGGCTATAAGCACTCATTCCTGCCTATGTCCATTAAGTTTCTTAACACTCACATGTAATGTGATATACTTTTTAAATGTTTGCCATGAGGGTTGTGCAACAGGTCTCCATTGTCAGTATGTGCGTCTGTGTATTGTGTTTTTTCAAACGGTTTATGAGTGATGATATGTGTATGTATTTTAATCTTTATTATATTTGTATATATACATGTATGCGGAACTGCAGGACGGAATCCAGAACAAATGTCCTTACGGGGACAATAAAGTATATCGTATCGTATCGTATTCTTAAAGGTAGGGTAGGTAAGAATGGAGAAACCAGCTCGAGTAAGCTAGAATTTGAAAGTACACAACCGAAACAAAATTTGCCCCTTCCTTCAGACTTCCTTACAGAGCCCCTCCTCCAACACACACGAACGCGCACATGACCAATGAGGGCACGAGATAAGTTTGTGCACGAGATGGAAGGCTGACAGGCAGGTAGGCCATCCAATTATCTGCCGCGGGCCAAGGCAGATAATTGGACTTGCTTTTTACAGCGCCACGGCTTCCACAGATGACATATTTGTATATATTTATTGTCAAAGCATTTCATTTATTCATTGCTATCAGGATGTTAAGAGCATTCCATGGAATATAACAAAAAGTTTTTCTGAAGTGAATTACCTACCCTACCTTTAATACTGCATCATTTATGACGTAGTATATGATGAGTTTGATACACCAAGAAATAGAAAGAAAAATATAATTGAATACTTTAGAACAGGGGTCGGCAACCCCTGGCACGCGTGCCACCAATGGCACGTGGCACCGTAACCAGTGGCACACTAGGAATAAGTGGAATAAGTGTGCAAAATATTTAAATTTTATTTTCGGATCCTGAACGAGACCGCCGCCAGAGCGCCTCTCCCCGTTACCTGCAGAAGGAAGCCATGCACGCAATGCAGCCCCGCTCTGTTTAACTCCAGGTGACTTTCTGCCGCTTTCCTCCGTAATGCAGTGCTGATAGTTTCACCACAGAGGAAAGCATTTCACAAATTGCAGTACCCATAAGGAGCTGTAAAAATGCCGCAGTTTTTGCGTGGCGATCGATATCGGCCGATACTCACTCTCTGCCGATCGATCGGTGCTCTCTAAAAAGGCCGATCGCGAGACGTAAAATACATGACACTTTTCTCTGTGTGCAGCAAAACAAGCTCGACAAAATGGCTTCACCAGTCTGGCAGTATTTTAAGGTGTCCGAAAATGACAATAAAATAGTAATAATATTATCCAAAGTTAATGTAAACTTGAATAATGTAGGCTACTTCATTTGAATGTAACAATTATGTTGGTTGTTGTTTGTGGAAGCGCCAGTGAATGAGCCCCATTAACTGAGTTTTAAACATCACTTTTCACGAGCGTTTTCGTCGAGCTCTTCACCCCCCCCCGTTGATAATTCACGATCGTCGGCACGCTGATTGAATGGCACTTCATATCAAAAAGGTTGCCGACCCCTGCTTTAGAACCTAGCTGATGCAAAAGAAACAATATAACATCAATTATATATTATTACGCGTTCATTTATTTTCATTGAAATTTCATCAGTCTGTTAATTTATATTGACTAATTTAATCAATTCACCTATAAAGTAATACAAAACTAAAAACATTTGATTTAAGTTTATCAAATGTTTGCAGAGTCCGAGATTACACAATAAAAAGCAGCTGAAGCAGGAAATACTCATATTTCAGAAGTTTAAGTGTGTCGCTTTTGTTTCACATATATGGGACATTTCAACAATCAGTCCATTCTCAATTGTTTTCAAATGTTCTGCTGCTGGTCATATAATCAGTGAACTACTTATTGTTTCAGCATTATATCTGAGAGTAAGGGGACTTCGGCTGATAATCGTGTTTTATTCTCCTCTCTGGTTGAACTCTCAGGGTCCTATCCCCTATGTAGTTTTTGCTGCTGCCCCATGGCCAAAACATCTATTATTGCAGGTTTAAGAAACAACCCCCATTCTCCAGCTTAATAGAGTGGTGCACTGACGATGTATTTTTGTAGGCCGGCCCTCAAGTTAGCATTGCAAGGGCTCCCTCGACAAAGAGCAATGGGATGTTTCCATTCTATTTGGGAATATTGCAAAACAAAATTGAGGATATTGTCCTCATATTAATAACACTTTATGATTTATGAAGCACAAATACAATTACCAGAAGTAAAAGGCTAATTATATATCCTGGAAATGAACTACATCACTTGTCACATATGATTTAGGATTACAAAAGACCCCCATCACCCCAGCCCAGTGGCGCGCCAGGGTATGGCTGGGGTAGGCTACAGCCATACCAAAAAATGGCTTAGCCCCACCTTAGCCCCACCATGAAAAGTGATGTTAAAGTAAGCAAATTCAATTAAATAATAAGCAAAATGCTAAATGTTGAGAACACGGATTGCGAAAATATACGGGTCGTGTCCACAACACACAAACTGATCCTGCTGTAACAATAAGTGCACGCTACTGATGCAATATGGTTGAGACCATTCGGGGTTATGCTAGAAGAGGGGTGCAAGGAATAGTCTAAGTCAGGGGCGCCCAACCTTTTTTGAACCGAGAGCTACTTTTAAAGTTGCCAGTCTGCCGAGATCTACCAGTCCAAATAGAGAGGCGTAGCCATTACTGACAGCGTACTACCAGGTAAATACACACTTCTACTTGTATAAAACTGACCTTTGTACGATTAATACTTCATAAAATACTGCAGATCCTTTATCTTACCTCTTTCTAATCTACACACATACAAGTATTTAACTGAAGTTACACAACAGTGTTGTTGATACAGAGTTGGAGTTTATTCACACGTCACAAACTACAGTGGGTCATGTTTTCAAGAAACATTGAACAGTGCTGCCACATATGACACAGGAAAAAAAGAAAAGACTCTGAACCCTTTCTTTGCCATTATATAAAAATAGTGTTGCTACAAAAGTATAAATTAGGCTTACTCATAAAACAACTCAGATCTGAAGCTACACAGGAATCTGCTGCCAAAGTGCAATAAAAAAGACAACATTAATAGAATCAAACCCTTTGTTGCATTTTAGTAGAGTATAAAAAGAAATGCCTTTAAAATAGGATGGAAGCAACACTAGTTTCTTAACCTGAATTGATAATAGACTATAATCAATTTAAGTTTGCATTCTTATACCATTTTGTACAATAATTATAATGAATAAGTTCAAACAAACTAAAACTTACAGCTGATTAATAACGGTATCTAACTTGAGTTTTTATTATATCAAAAACCTGTTGAAATGCTACTGTTATTTTTACTGTCCCCAAAAAGCGCGTCGGCAGCCTCCAGGAATGCTTCTTTCACAACTTCGCCGTCTTTGAAAGACTTAATGTGTTTCGCAAAACGTGACTGACACGATAAGATGCTATGGTAGCAGCCTTGCTCTTGTTGTTGGGCCTGGTGAAAATGGACTGCTGTGCATTTAGCTGTCCTTTCAGGTCCCTCACCTTTTGGGAGCGTAGGGCAGAATTAGGAGGGAATTCCGTCTCGTAGCGTTTGTGCACTGTTTTGAAATGCCGCTCCTAAATTACCCTTCTTCGGTAAAGCCACGCTCGCATTGCAGATGAGACAGATGGACTTTGAATTGGAATAGATAAAAAAATAATCATCCTCCCACTCGGAGTGAAAATGATATATTTTGGGCTTTTTTGCTTCTGCCATAATTGCGGACTTGTGTTTGTGCGGACTGTCACTCCTGTTGACCCGGACAACATCAGCTAACTAGTGCCCACTGCCCACCAGCTGAGCCCCGACACATGGGGTCACGCCAGCCAATCACAAAGCTTTGATGCGTTCAAGTGCATTATTCTGGCACAGGAAGATTATGTTATAGGTAGGACATTAACAATAAAACAGAATATTGTTGTTCTATTTTTAGACACATCTCGCGATCGACCGGGAATCTCCCCGCGATCGACCGGTTGGGCACCCCTGGTCTAAGTAGTGGGGGAGTTTTATACACTAAAGGTGTCGAAATTATCAGGCGTTATAATATCAGTGCGGCCGCGGTCAGATCAAAATGCCTCCGAATGCAATTTGAATAGACCTACAGCCAATCAGAGCAACGAAACGTTGGGTCTGCGTCATGCCTTATTGATTGAGATCAATCGAAACCGCCATTCAGTATCCCCATTGGATCTTCAACGTGTACTATCATACGTCACATTCACAGTGATCCCTTTTTATTTACTACAAGACAAATGTGCCGTTTTATTTCATACAGTTCCATTTTGATTGAGACTGGGAAATAATCTAAACCTCACGCGTGGCATTTCACTGTTTCACGGGGGGCGATATAGCGTGTATGTAATTACATTGCAAATACTGACTTGAGCACCACCACTGTATGGGTTAGCCCTACCATAGATTAGCCAACAAAAATACCCTGGCGCCGCCACTGCCCCAGCCACTAGAGATGGCAAATCCGGATCCTTTTACGGACTCAGGGTCTTCTGAGTCAGTCATTGAAGAGATCCGGATCATACAAGTCATTTGAGTCATATGAGTCAGCATCACCAAGACCGTAGAAATCCTATCGGTGAAACCGAAAAGTTGTTGCATTTCATGAGCATATTAAACTGACGTTATATTAACCTCCGCTACACAGTGTATTTTGCTTTAATAAAAAATGTTGATCACAAAAAAAAGGGTTATTTTGCGATTTGGCAAATCTGAGTCTGCTGTTGACTCGTGCATGAGGACGAGTCTGCTGGATCTCTGGATCTGCTGCTATATGGTTACGGCTCTGAGTCCGCACGAGTCTGCTGTGTTTTGCACAGTGAGTCAGGATTTGCAAATCTGAGTCTGTGAAGTTCCGCTGACTAACTCGTAGGCTACTGGTCTCTCTCGATCATTGACCTGGATTCACGGATCCCGCGATTTTGATTAAGTCCATTATGTTTCCGGCTCTAAATGAAGTTTCAGTGTAGACTTCTAACAAAATTGTCATGTTGTGCAACAGTCTCCTGCGTGTAATAGCTGCATTTCCAATAAGGATCTTACTTGGCAAAACGTTTATTTTGAACATAGCACACAAAAAGAAACAAACAATGACAAATGATAGAAAATTGCACAACAGTTAGAATATATAAAATTTCTTAATTATACAATTATTATTATTAAACATATAATTATATCTAATCATATGCCCCCCATATTTTCTCATGGACTGCGTAATCATTGCAATACTGGTGTTTGTATGTGTTAAATGTGTGTAAAGTGGTGTCTTTTGCTTTAATAAAACATATTGATCACAAAAAAAGGGTCATTTTGCGATTTAGCGAATCTGAGTCTGCTGTTGACTCGTGCATGAGGACGAGTCTGCTGGATCTCTGGATCTGCTGCTATACGGTTACGGCTCTGAGTCCGCACGAGTCTGCTATGTTTTGCACAGTGAGTCAGGATTTGAGAATCTCTGAGTCTGCTGTTGACTCGTGCATAATATAGCCGCGGGAGCCGGGTGCTGGAGGAGGGGCTATGCTCGTGCACATGACGAGTATGGATCTCTGGATCTGCTATGCTATTACGGTTAGGAGCCGTCGGCTCCTCTGAGTCCCCACGAGTCTGCAGGAAGTTTCACTGATCCGCGTCCCCTGAGCCAAACGATCACTTCTGGCAGCTATCCTACTTGCTAAAGGGTAGATGGACTGGGGTACGTTGTAATGTGATTTTACATGTTATAAAGAGAGTAGCGAGTGACGCAATTTATAGTTTTAATTTGTACGTCACACCAAGTGTGGGACTCAAAGGACTCGGGTTAATGGAGAGGGGAGACTCGTCACGACCAGCTCATTTCTAGGATCCGGGTTAATGATCCGGATGAATCAGGACTCGCCCATCTCTACCAGCCACAAACTGTTCTGTCTGCTGCCGTCTGGCAGGTGGTACCGCAGCATCCGGACTTAAACCACCAGACTCAACAACACAGTCTCACTCCCTGATAGTCCAATAGCGACGCTTGGTCAGGGTCTTTTGGCGTGCAGTTGTGACGCACCGAGTCTCTTTCAGCTTCATAAACGGACGCAAAGAGCTTTCAACTGATTGCAATGTATTCCCATCGGCGGCGGTATTTGACGCTCAGGGAAGCACCGCATCAGTCCATGTCAGCGGTAGTTAAAGGCAATGTGAGCGTCCATTCCCATTGGAGGATTTTACACCCGGAAATAAGTATTCTCTTTACTGTCGATTGATTTTACAGTGATATCTGCACTACTCATCAACTCAAAAACACCAGATTATCCTTGTTAATTACACAACATTGATTGGTTTAAATTGTGTACAATGCTTTTGTATTTTTCCCCTTCGATTCGGAGAAACAAATATGTTGTTGGAGTTTAGGATGGCAGAACACACTACACTACCCATAATCCTCAGCTATCGTTTAGGACTACACCAGCCGCTTTGCTTGACAAACCCCGTGATTAGTCCTTAAGCTCTGTGATTGGATGTTGGAGTGGCAGTGCGCAAAGTTTACGCCGAGCGTCAAACAGCACTTTGAAATGGAATGAAACCCATCGACGGCACACTATCCAAAACTGGACTCGAACATGTCCACCCCACCCCCCAGAACTACACATGCTGACTATATGTGTGTTTCGCAACATATTCTATGGCGCGTCTCTACTAGGAATTGTAGTTTGAAAAGATGTTTTCGCAGGGCTGCCCCTGGCCAACTTGTGGCCCCACGCAAAGTTATATGATGAGGCCCTCTGTGTTGCGAGCGTCTGGGGGGGGGGGAGGGATGCTAGTGGAGCCTCGCAGCGGCGAAACTGTGGCGCGCTTACACTGTAAGTGCGCCGCATTTGCGCTTCAGATGAGGCTCCCTCTGCAAAATGAAGCACCCTCCGCAAGATGAGTATGGGCTCAGAACAGTCTCATAATACACACATGCACACAGAAGGATTCACACTTGTATTTCCGGATCCACACTTGTGTTTTTCAATGCACACACAAATGTGTTCCGTTTCATATATATGTAAATAAAATCCAAATACAGAAAAAAGTTTTACATATGTATTTTTGATCCTCACATATTTGTTTTCCGTTTAAAACCTCTGCACCTGCAAACACAAACCGCTTTCTGTGCATGGATCGCTGTGCATTCGTGTGTGGGTTTTTTGAGACTCCCCTGACGGTGACCCGATTCGTACTTGTAATTTTTTCTATCTATAGCCAATCAGATGTCTCCTAAATTCTAAGCCAATCACATGAGCGCGCCCCCACGAGGGTAGATTTCTTGCGTTCATGACGTAGCACTTCATGTACGCATTTTGCGCTGTCCGGAGCTGACAGGTCCATGGAGCCTGCCTGCAGGCGCTAATCTCAGGACACTTCCACTCTCAGTACATTGCCACTTTCCGAGCAGGAAATGCACGCAAATACAAGCCTTTATATTATTAAGGTACAGTGCCACTTTCCGAACCATTAATGAATGCTTGTGTACACAAAAACGGCAGGCAAAACCGTTTTAAATGTGTGTTTCCTGTATGGCGAATACAGCTGCTTTATTTATGTCTGTATGAAGTTGTTGTGAGTGTGGAGGGAGCAGCTACAGGTTAGCTTAGCCTAATCGATCAGTGCACTACGAAGCCAGTGCTAGACAGTGAACTGTCAACGGGGGGGGGAGCCCCGCCAGTCATTATCGGCCGATATTCACTCTTAATAGTTTGATCGGTGCTCTCTATAAAGGCCGATCAGGAGAGCTGGATCTGATCGATATGGACATAAACGCGAGTGAAGTTTTAGCGAGCTGCATGAGAAACTGACGGGCTGTCAGGAGAGAGGAAAATAGATGATCCTTACTCCCGTGTTATTAGCCATATCCAGTCATAGTCCGGTAATTACCTGCTAACGGAAACTCTGCTACACAATTCTTCTTCTTCTTATTATTATTATTGAAACATGACCGGTAAGTTTCAAATTTTTCCGGTAAAATTAATTCTGTCCGGAAACCCTGCTCCGGACAGCGCAAACTGCGTATATGAAGTGTCATGAACGCAATAAATCATACCCTCGTGGGGACCCGCTCATGTGATTGGCTTAGAATTGAGGAGACATCTGATTGGCTATAGATAGAAAAAATGACAAGTACGAATCGGCAGGGTTGCCAACTCTCACGCATCTGGCGTGTGACACACGCTTTCACTCTCAATCTCACGCTCTCACGCTGCCCAAACTATTTTCACGCCAAAAACAAGAATACCGAAGACTAGAAACGGTTTTGAAAACTTTTGTCACGTAGTGATCGTCTTCTCAATAGAACATCTTTGATAATGTCTTCTGGCCAATCAGAATCACGATAACGGCGTGGTGTTGTTGCAGGAAGTCCCGACGGAGAATACTTTTGCGGTAGTACATCTCTATACATCGATACAACATTACGTGTTGATAGAAATCAACACGTAATGTTGAGGTGCAGAGGTTTTAAACGGAAAACAAATATGTGAGGATCAAAAATACATATGTAAAACTTTTTTCTGTATTAGGATTTTATTTACATGTATATGAAACGGAACACATTTGTGTGTGCATTGACAAACACAAGTGTGGATCCGGAAATACAAGTGTGGATCCTTTTGCGGATCATGAAATACAAGTGTGAATCCTTCTGTGTGCATGTGTGTATTATGAGACTGTTCTGAGCCCATAGATGAGGCCCCCTCCGCGAGGTGAGGCCCCACGCAGTCTGCGTGATCTGCCTGTAGGGAGGGGCCCTGCGTTTTCATATTTCCCATAATTAGAAGTTGCCAGTATTAAACTGTATACATCCCTGGAGGTTTAGGGGATGGGAAACACATTGGTGTCTCTATACAAGTCATTGGAATATGATATATTAGATAAATAATTTGTAAATTGCAGCCAGATTAATGTTGTGGATGTTGTTTCAAAAGTTCAGGGGCCTCATTTATAAAGCCTTGCGTAGGATTGGCGTGGGAAGGTTGCTTACGTAGGACAAAGCAAATAAATACGCAGACATCTTCCGAATTCATAGAAGACTGCGTACCGGCACAGGACTTGCGTACGGCACATCCTACGCCAGTTTCCCTTTATAAATCACAATCAACTCGAAATGCGGCGCAGCTTTTGCGGGCTTCACGTAACGCCCATATTTGCCTATAAATAGTCAAACACCCATTCATTCATTCATTTAGACTGCATGAAGAAGATCGCAGGAAATTACGACAGAACAGCTAAAAAAGACATCTCACACCGTGTCAGATTTTGGTTATTTTGGGGAGGTCGAGATAAATCATATTGTTTGGTGGATGCAGTTTGAACCAGAGTAGCAGCATGGAGGTCGGATCGTCACCAAAATAAATAAATAAGTGGTCCGAAAAAAGTTAATGACAAAAGAAATACACATAGCCTAACCTTCCTCAGGCAGTGTGTTTGTACCGGGGACAGGAGACACCCCCTTGATGAGAAACTGTAAGAAATGATCGGGGAATCCCTCCGGAGTGGAGTCATGACGACTGGATCTGAATTATTTTGTTGTATTTGGTGGTTTGTGTTCCAGCTGTCGATCAGCAACTATATATCCATAATCCACCAGTTAAAGGAAATACAACTAATGTGTTGTGTTATATTAGCTGAACAATTGACCACATATGGTGTTCTTAGTTTCCATACCTCCTGTGTTTTACGAGCGACTTATCAAGTCTTGGCGAACGGCATAAAACATGATTAAACGTGATAGTATATAAAACCATGCTCGTATCTATACAACCTATAGAAATGCAAAACGGCGTCAGTTTAAAGTAATTCTGTCCTTCTGTTTACCGCATCATTTATGAGAAAACATTTCTTAACAAGAGAACATAATCGAGGGGTGATCAATAACATTTCCGTATTTATTTATTTCTCCAAGTTATGTTTTTGTGTGCACTGAGGAGTCGCAAACAGGCGTTTGTTTAATCATTTTAAGATTGGCTTTAATCAATTTGTGAAAATGAATTCTTCATATGATAAATGAGAGGTAACATTCTATTTGTGGTATTATTTCCACATATTTGTCTCCATTCTTCCTTCTGCCAACGGTGTCGCAGTTTCTCATCTCTCCCGTTTGTGTGCTTAGTGCGTACGCATGGGTCAGAGTTTGCGTGGAGGACCGCACATTTTCCCATCAAGTTTGTTATTTATAAATCGCAAACATTGCATAGAAACTGGCGTACGCCATCTTTTGAGCGTACGCACCGTTTTTAAATGAGGCCCCAGGTGTTTAATAGTCTTCTGTTCCTGTGGGATGAAACTGTCCCTGAGTCTGGTGGTGTTAGTCCGGATACTGCGGTACCGCCTGCCAGACGGCAGCAGACAGAACAGTTTGTTGCTGCGGTGATGGGGGTCTTTTATAATCCTGAGGGCTTTCTTTAAGGTTAACCTGGTATTTTTACTCCACTACATTTATTTTAGTTACTTTACAGATTTGGATTAATGATGTGAAATATAAACAACCCTTAAATCAGACTTTAGTTACACCTGAGTAAAATTCAGTGAAGGTGATTGTCAAGTGCCAACAATCAGGAGAGATATTTGGTAGTGGGTGCTTGAAAAGACAAAAAATGTATCTGCAGATAAAGCATATTCATTACTCGTTATTCTCTAATCGTTCATTAAAAACTGTATATAATGGCTATTTTGCACATCCCTTTCAAGATTTCAAGATTTTCAAAGGTTTATTGACATATCATAATACACAACTACGGTGTAGTTATGCAATGAATGAAAAACTTGGGTCGCAGGTTCCTCAACAGTGCATTACAAGACATCTATCAATATGTGCATACCTCCACCATTAAACTGTCATATTCTGCACATTTCTTATACTATCTACATACATCTTATAAGAGTATAATTAATATGTATAATATCAGTTAAAATAAGTGCTTCAACATAGTTAACATTGCAGGAAAGTTGATTGTCAAGTCCCAAAACAAACCATGCAATATATTAAGTTGAGACTTTAAGTACTTTGTCAGGCTTAATATTCAACACAGTCTCACAGCATTTCGTGTTATAGTCACGAAATGAATCTATTGATTCGTGTTCACCAACACGATTTCGCCATTTTTTTCGTGTCACACAGAACGATTTTAAAAGCAATGTAAATAATAACAAATTAGAAGGAAAAAAAATAAATATTTCAGTATTCTGACACAGAACGATTTTAGAAGCAATGTATTTCTATTGGTAGTATGTTTCGTGCCTGCACCAAATAATAACAAATTAGAAGGAAAAAAAGATGACAACAAATACAGATTTCAGTATTCTGAGCCCCATTTCTTTCCCTCGCGGACGGCAAAAAAACTCCGACATTATACAATTTAAAGTGGACCTATCATGCTATATTTGAATAATATAGTGTAGGACCATACCTATATAAGGCATATTTATACTTTTTTTTTTTCAAAATACCAAACAGATCATGCATTTTAGCCATGCCTCATTTTGCTCAATTTGACATTTTTTACCCCTGTTTTTGTAAGGGCAGATTCAGTGAGAACAGCACCATCTACAGGCCTGGGATATGTACTACAGCGTCTCCAGCGCTTTCGAACGGCAATGGCCGTGGCTGTCTCCTCCTGATTGGTGGAGTTGGCTCAATAGCCGTAGCGCCACCGTCCTGACGTCAGGACAGTGTTCAAATCTGGATCAGTTTTTATCAGATCCGTTGCAGCCCCTTTTTTAGAGATTTGGGTATGGAGGAAAATAGAGAGTGTTTTCTGACACTTGGTGAGTTCCCTGGAACACCGGGGACACATATTCATGTATAAAAGACGTACAAAAGTGCATTTTGCATGATAGGTCCCCTTTAATGTTTTGATAAAGCCTAATTAGTTTGTCTGTTTTGCACTTCCTCCTATTAATATCTTTGTACATCCGGCACTAAATTGTTTTATTGTACAGATCATTTACAGCAGGGGTGCCAGTCCAAATAGAGAGGTGTTGTTATAACGAGGTACAAATATACTGGACTCAAATTCAACGACTCACTTTTTAATGAGAAAAATAAAACAAAGTTTAAACAAAAGATCACTCTTGCGAGGACAAAACTAAACTCTTGATTTCAAACAAAAACTCTCCTCTCTGGTAACTCTCCTCTCTGGTAACACGCTGGGTCTCTGGACATGTGAAGCACACTGAAACAAGACGAACTGGCACAAGACAATGGGAGACAAGGACTATTTAAACATGAGGGAAGTGGGAACAGGTGGAAACAATCAGGGGCGGGGCAGACGCTGACGATGGCGGGAAAACACACAAAGGGAGGAAGTAACTGGGTCTGAAAAGAAAAACAAGAGGTAAGTACAAAATAAAACAGGAAATGGGAAAACGAGACATGACATGAAACATGGGGACTTGACTAGAGATGACAGACATACATATACAGACAAGACGTGAAGTAACATGAAAACCTGACTCTACATAGAAATCTGACTAGACTTGGAATGACATAAATACCTGACTAAACATGAAATGACAGACATAAAACAAACACAACTAACACAATTGACGAGACACCACAGTAATCCCCCCTCTAGGGACTGCTCCGGAAGTCCCAGACACCCCTGGATGATCCTGATAGAAGTCAGTGATCAAACTCCGATCTACAATGAAACTTGCAGGGACCCATTAGTAGTGTTACCAATCCCGCTTCAATCACATTAGTATGCATAAAAAAGTGACAGGTCACACCTTCTAAGTCCTGCCCCCTAATTATGCTAATGAGCCCCTTTGATATGCTAATGAGCCCCTTTGTTCGAGGTGTTATCGCGTATAGGTGTTACATCCCCCCGGTAGCCCCCACCCCCCTCAGCCCGCCCCCCTCCCCCTCACATACAGGTGTTACATCCTCACCGGTAGCCCCCACCCTTCTCAGCCCCCACCCTTCTCAGCCCCCACCCCGCTCAGCCCCCACCCTCTCAACC
This sequence comes from Trematomus bernacchii, assembly GCF_902827165.1. Classification (NCBI taxonomy): domain Eukaryota; kingdom Metazoa; phylum Chordata; class Actinopteri; order Perciformes; family Nototheniidae; genus Trematomus; species Trematomus bernacchii. The sequence goes on from NW_022987621.1 coordinate 341,388, forward strand.
CACCCCCTCCTTACAGCAGGTTTCACATCCCCCCTGTCGCCCCCACCCCCCTCCTCAGCCCCCACCCCTCTCAACCCCCTCCTCCTCCCCCCTCCTGTCCGGTCGGCATGTTCGTTACAGTTTAAATCTTCCGGGGCAGAATTAGAAAAGTGCCGGTTAAAGGTCTTCTATGTTATTTAATGAGCTTTGAAACAAACTGATATGATTCGATATTAAACCAACTAATTATAGTAGATTAATTAACTATTCAAAAACGTGTACAGTAATTTACAATAACACGGGAATAATAAACGGACTGCTCTCCCCCTCCTGACAACACGACAGTATCAAAGTCGCGGGTCCAATAATGAGTGACTCGACAGTAAAACTAAAACATATCTATAAATAGTTTAGGTAGTTTGAGAGGTAAATAAAATAGCTACGTGTGATATCTGAAGAGTGTGTTTTGTTCCGCTCACCGCATGCAGAGATGCATGTCGAATAGTCCGCAGCATCGGATCTCCCCCCCGTCAGCAACAGCGGGTCTCCCCCGTCAGATTAGACTTTACTAGCGTTTATGTCCATGCGCAATCAGCCCATACAGGACATCTTTTGTCTGTCACACACTATTCTTGTATGTCACATAAGTGGTGTAGCTGATGCTGTATTGCGCTAAAGGGGATATCATTCTGAGAGATTTCCCTCCACACACACACACACACACACACACACACACACACACACACACACACACACACACACACACACACACACACACACATACCCGTATTCCCCCCCTACCCAGCCTTTTTTTATTTTAAATAAGAGTTGGGTTAATAACTAAGGAGGCTCTCTTGAAGTGTACGGATGGTGAACTAATGTTTAATTACTATACTAACTATAAGGGCCTCTCTTATAGAAAGGAGGGGTAATCTGGTAATAAATGCAACAAAGTCTCTCTGAAGAGGTTGGCAATAAATTAAAAATCTTAATGACCCTGGGGTATTTTGGTTTTTTCTTTATGTTTAATTACATCACCCCTTAATAAAATAATCCTTATATGAAGTTATATGTGTCATCTTTCCTGAAACTGACGTGCTGTCCGCTTTACAAACAAGTTATCTTTCTGCTTCTTCACACCTGAATTTTCCTCCCCCGTCCCTATTACTTCAGCCATCACAACAGCAATCAAGTCAGATCTGTGAAATTAAACACCTCTTCCCAAAGCGTGACTTCCCTATTGGGGGAGTGGGGCAGTAGGGCCTAACCCGATTTGGCCAAATATACTAACATGCAGAACATATGGTATGTTTGAAAAAAGACTAACCATCTATCCAGTTCAAGCTGTCTTTAAGATGTGACATTGCGCTCTGACTTTTTCCCGTAAAATCGTGACAAACTATTACTTACTAAATTTGACCTCATACTGCTTGGTTGAAAATGATAGATGAGCATTTTACCAACAGATCAACGCGCAATCAACCCATATTTGAGGATTCTCAGTGCAGGCACTAACAGGAAGCTGCTGTGCATTAGTGGAGAGTCCTCTGAAGGCAGCTGTTATTTCATTCACACACTCATCTGCTACCTGCTGACTCCTCATAGTAAGTCTAGCCAAGTCAGCTGTTAAGTTGTCCATACCATCGCTTGATAACTGGTAACTTTTGATTGACAGTCCAGCCATGGCAGCTGCCAACTCGTCCATATAATTCTTAAGAACGTGGTGACAATACTACAAAAAAGTGTATATATTAGGTCAGTTAACCTTGAAGAGCTAAACAGTTCAAGTGGTAAGGAACTAAGTATTTGCAATGAATAAACATAGAAATGATCACTGTCATATTATATAATCACTTAATATGGAGATAAGTAAAACTGACACAGACAGTTTAAACTGCTTGTTAAAACGCTATTGCTTATTTTTTTTCTCAGCACACTAACATAAATAAGGATGTATAATATAAAAAACTAGAAAACGATATAGTATTTTCAAGTCTTACTTTAGTATGGTAAAATTAAGAATAAGTCACATTAAAGTGTGTCATGATTTTCCGTAAAAAAGTCAAGTATAGTTTGTCAAAAGAATATGAAAAAATCATTTTGTAGAGTAGTATGTTGAAAATCTCAGTGTTTAACTGAACACACCTACATGTGATAACGCCTCGAACAAAGGGGTAATTAGCATACAAAGGGGGGTCACTAGCATCAGTGAGGGGAAAGGTGCTACGGGAATGAATTTTGAGGAGGGGGAACTTGTAAGAATTTCCAGCTTATGAAGACAATTATATGGTACCCGTCCTTACAGCTAAACAAATCCTATGCCAGGTAATCAACAGACCACAAGAAGCACAAAAAGCCCCAGAAAGGATTACATTCAGAGCTAATAATGGTGAAACCGAAGAAGAAGCAAAGCAGATTATAATCGTTGCGGGTGAAAGGATAGAGAATTTGCAAGTGATGTTAATGCACTTATCTGATATAAAAAATGCATTCATTTACTTCCAAGAGACCCCTAAACATCTAGTTGGGCAATGTGAATTGAACGATAAACCGATCACTGTAAATGAAACGCGGAGAGAGGCAGCAGTGCAAATCGTTAAGTCTATTACCTTGTATGCACTACGACATTAACTTGGTCAAATGTAATATGTCTTTCTGAAGATGTGGCGAATGGTGTGTTTTTCAATTAAACAACCATAACAAATGAAAATGTGTTTTATTTTTGCTTTCATATATAGTAATAGTATTAACTCCTCTGACTAGACTGTACTAAAATAAGACGTTTCACTGTTAAATAAAAATGGAAGTAGAAAATCGAGATAATGATGAGGCTCGTTATGTATCCAGTAACTATGAACAGCAGTTTTGAAAATGTTATTTAACCCTTTAACTCTAATTGACAAATCTAAAATAGCCTCTATCTTATCTATAAGTTTGTGATTTTAACACTTATTCACTGACACAAGGCAGATTATGGCTTTTTTCTCTTGCCAAGATACTTTTAGACACACTCTGAGGTATGCAAAACCTTAAAACTAGAAAATGAAGTACATTGTCTGATTAGATTTTTTCGTAAAGACTGTTTCTCTAAAAGGCAAGTTTGTGATTTTTAACACTTATTTACTGACACAAGGCAGATTTTGACTTTTTTTCTCTTTTCATGTGTTACCAAGATACTTTTTAGATACACTTTTATGTATGCAACACTTAACAAAGGGGTATAATATGAAGTACTTTGTAAGGGAATGGGGGTTTCTTTAATACCCCTTTTTTATTTCTAAAAAACACTTGTACAGTTAAATAATGTAGGTTTTTCTCTGATATTCTAGTTATTTTCAGCTACCAAGATACTTTTGTTGATACACTTTTACGTAGGAACATTTGGCAACTGGTAGAATGTCAATTATTTTGTAACAAAAATGTATTTTCTTAAAGACTGTGACTCTAAAAGGGAAGTTGGTGATTTTAACACTTCTATTTTTCCCCCGTTGTCTTTCACTTACTGTTTTGATACAGTTTTATGTATGACAACTTTACAACTGGTAGAAAGTTAAGTACTTTTTCTTTCATATTATTTTAACACAACATTACTTTTTTCATATTTTTCAACATACTGTGATATATATATATATATATATTTTTTTTCTCTCCATTATATTTTGATGTGGCGAATGGTGTGTTTTTCAATTAAACAACCATAACAAATGAAAATGTGTTTTATTTTTGCTTTCATATATAGTAATAGTATTAACTCCTCTGACTAGACTGTACTAAAATAAGACGTTTCACTGTTAAATAAAAATGGAAGTAGAAAATCGAGATAATGATGAGGCTCGTTATGTATCCAGTAACTATGAACAGCAGTTTGAAAATGTTATTTAACCCTTTAACTCTAATTGACAAATCTAAAATAGCCTCTAGCTTATCTATAAGTTTGTGATTTTAACACTTATTCACTGACACAAGGCAGATTATGGCTTTTTTCTCTTGCCAAGATACTTTTAGACACACTCTGAGGTATGCAAAACCTTAAAACTAGAAAATGAAGTACATTGTCTGATTAGATTTTTTCGTAAAGACTGTTTCTCTAAAAGGCAAGTTTGTGATTTTTAACACTTATTTACTGACACAAGGCAGATTTTGACTTTTTTCTCTTTTCATGTGTTACCAAGATACTTTTTAGATACACTTTTATGTATGCAACACTTAACAAAGGGGTATAATATGAAGTACTTTGTAAGGGAATGGGGGTTTCTTTAATACCCCTTTTTTATTTCTAAAAAACACTTGTACAGTTAAATAATGTAGGTTTTTCTCTGATATTCTAGTTATTTTCAGCTACCAAGATACTTTTGTTGATACACTTTTACGTAGGAACATTTGGCAACTGGTAGAATGTCAATTATTTTGTAACAAAAATGTATTTTCTTAAAGACTGTGACTCTAAAAGGGAAGTTGGTGATTTTAACACTTCTATTTTTCCCCCGTTGTCTTTCACTTACTGTTTTGATACAGTTTTATGTATGACAACTTTACAACTGGTAGAAAGTTAAGTACTTTTTCTTTCATATTATTTTAACACAACATTACTTTTTTCATATTTTTCAACATACTGTGATATATATATATATATTTTTTTCTCTCCATTATATTTTTGAATATACAGCAAACTCCTGGACTACTATCGTCACCACCATTGTGGACACCCACATATTGCAGTACTACTGCTGCTGATGTTACTCCTGGGGCCAAGACGTCTCTGTTTCTGAACATAGTGAAATCGGAGTTGGTTGATATTCTGGAGAGGGTGCTGCATCGGTACAGAGAAGAAATCTGCAATGGATGTCGAGTCAGCCACCCCAGCCAGAGGCAACACGATTGTCTGAATGACATTCCAGAATATTTCTTCAGAAACAATTGCAACGCGTTAATGAAAAGACTTTGGCTCGCCGACTTCATTACTGTGATTGACCAGAGTCTTAATGATAAAAACATTTACACGGCTGAATGGAGGATCCAAGGCGCTTCGGAGGCTTTTCTGCACAATCTCAAAAACTGCAGACGCCTTAAGGAGAGACTTGAAAAGATCCATGCCGAGCTGGATGGAGAAGAAGAAGACTAATAACCAGCGGTTGATTGAAGCCAGGGATTTTTATTTTATTTTTTTTCCGATACTTTGACTTTTCTTTAAAGTAAAATTAAAAAAAAAGGGATAACTACTATGGAAAACAATCTGTATATATTTATCAGAATGCAGTCAATACCTGTTTAATAAGTGTGTTGTTGATGACGATTGAAAACAGAATGAGTAGTGATCCCCGTGTAAACAGAATGGCTGAAGTTTGTAAACTAGAAGACATTTTGGATATCGTTCATTCTGGCAGTACTATTCCGGGTCATTGGGAAACGATTGTAAACGAAACATTTAAAGTGGTACTGGAATCTTCATTTTCCGAAACATTCTGTAACATTAGTCAAGTCATAGTATAGTTTGACAGAAAGATCTTGAAAAAGTCATGGCATTGTGTGTTGAAATGGTTTTGAATAAACACATCAGTATTTAAAAAAGTAAAATTGTATCAAGTGCATCAGACAACTCAAATTACTCCATTTGAACCATATTTATAAATAAGTAAAGAATGGTCATAGTATATAGCAGGGCTGTTTAATAGTTTTCTGTGTTCTGTGTTTTGTGTGTCAGTGTGTCAGTGTTTCTGTGTTTCTGTGTTTTTGTGTGTCAGTGTTTTCAGTGTTGCAGTGTTTCAGTGTTTTGGGTGTCAGTGTGTCAGTGTTTTGTGTTTCAGTGTTTCAGTGTTCTGTGTTTCAGTGTTGCAGTGTTTCAGTGTTTTGGGTGTCAGTGTGTCAGTGTTGCAGTGTTGCAGTGTTTCAGTGTTTTGTGTGTCAGAATTTCAGTGTGTCAGTGTTTTCAGTGTTTTGTGTTTCAGTGTTTCAGTGTGTTTGTGTTTCAGTGTTTTCAGTGTTTTGTGTTTCAGTGTTTTTTGTGTTTCTGTGTTTTTGTGTTGCAGTGTTTCAGTGTTTTCAGTGTTTTGTGTTTCAGTGTTTCTGTGTTTTTATTTGTGTTTCAGTGTTTTTGTGTTTCTGTGTTTCGGTGTTTTTGTGTGTCAGTGTTTTCAGTGTGTCAGTGTTTCAGTGTTGCAGTGTTTCAGTGTTTTCAGTGTTTTGTGTTTCAGTGTTTCAGTGTTTCAGTGTTTTTTGTGTTACAGTGTTTCAGTGTTTTGTGTGTCAGAGTGTCAGTGTTTACAGCCTTTCTTTGCTCTGATCAATCCCCAGGGATCCTCCCCTGGAAGGAATATAGCAGGATGAGAGAAAAACATTTAAAAAAAACATATCTTAGAAGTGGCTATAACATTTGATGCAATTCTAAAAGATAGTCAGATTCCTAAAAAGTTACAAACGGATGCTGGAAAATAATTATTTAACAAGATTTTTGAAGCCTTGCTGAAGAAACAAATAATTATTTTCCAGCATCCGTTTGTAACTTTTTAGGAATCTGACTATCTTTTAGAATTGCATCAAAATGTTATAGCCACTTCTAAGATACGTTTTTTTTAAATGTTTTTCTCTCATCCTGCTATATTCCTTCCAGGGGAGGATCCCTGGGGATTGATCAGAGCAAAGAAAGGCTGTAAACACTGACACTCTGACACACAAAACACTGAAACACTGTAACACATAAAACACTGAAACACTGAAACACTGAAACACAAAACACTGAAAACACTGAAACACTGCAACACTGAAACACTGACACACTGAAAACACTGACACACAAAAACACCGAAACACAGAAACACAAAAACACTGAAACACAAATAAAAACACAGAAACACTGAAACACAAAACACTGAAAACACTGAAACACTGCAACACAAAAACACAGAAACACAAAAAACACTGAAACACAAAACACTGAAAACACTGAAACACAAACACACTGAAACACTGAAACACAAAACACTGAAAACACTGAAACACTGAAACACTGACACACTGAAATTCTGACACACAAAACACTGAAACACTGCAACACTGCAACACTGACACACTGACACCCAAAACACTGAAACACTGCAACACTGAAACACAGAACACTGAAACACTGAAACACAAAACACTGACACACTGACACCCAAAACACTGAAACACTGCAACACTGAAAACACTGACACACAAAAACACAGAAACACAGAAACACTGACACACTGACACACAAAACACAGAACACAGAAAACTATTAAACAGCCCTGCTATATACTATGACCATTCTTTACTTATTTATAAATATGGTTCAAATGGAGTAATTTGAGTTGTCTGATGCACTTGATACAATTTTACTTTTTTAAATACTGATGTGTTTATTCAAAACCATTTCAACACACAATGCCATGACTTTTTCAAGATCTTTCTGTCAAACTATACTATGACTTGACTAATGTTACAGAATGTTTCGGAAAATGAAGATTCCAGTACCACTTTAAATGTTTCGTTTACAATCGTTTCCCAATGACCCGGAATAGTACTGCCAGAATGAACGATATCCAAAATGTCTTCTAGTTTACAAACTTCAGCCATTCTGTTTACACGGGGATCACTACTCATTCTGTTTTCAATCGTCATCAACAACACACTTATTAAACAGGTATTGACTGCATTCTGATAAATATATACAGATTGTTTTCCATAGTAGTTATCCCTTTTTTTTTAAATTTTACTTTAAAGAAAAGTCAAAGTATCGGAAAAAAAATAAAATAAAAATCCCTGGCTTCAATCAACCGCTGGTTATTAGTCTTCTTCTTCTCCATCCAGCTCGGCATGGATCTTTTCAAGTCTCTCCTTAAGGCGTCTGCAGTTTTTGAGATTGTGCAGAAAAGCCTCCGAAGCGCCTTGGATCCTCCATTCAGCCGTGTAAATGTTTTTATCATTAAGACTCTGGTCAATCACAGTAATGAAGTCGGCGAGCCAAAGTCTTTTCATTAACGCGTTGCAATTGTTTCTGAAGAAATATTCTGGAATGTCATTCAGACAATCGTGTTGCCTCTGGCTGGGGTGGTTGACTCGACATCCATTGCAGATTTCTTCTCTGTACCGATGCAGCACCCTCTCCAGAATATCAACCAACTCCGATTTCACTATGTTCAGAAACAGAGACGTCTTGGCCCCAGGAGTAACATCAGCAGCAGTAGTACTGCAATATGTGGGTGTCCACAATGGTGGTGACGATAGTAGTCCAGGAGTTTGCTGTATATTCAAAAATATAATGGAGAGAAAAAAATATATATATATATATCACAGTATGTTGAAAAATATGAAAAAAGTAATGTTGTGTTAAAATAATATGAAAGAAAAAGTACTTAACTTTCTACCAGTTGTAAAGTTGTCATACATAAAACTGTATCAAAACAGTAAGTGAAAGACAACGGGGGAAAAATAGAAGTGTTAAAATCACCAACTTCCCTTTTAGAGTCACAGTCTTTAAGAAAATACATTTTTGTTACAAAATAATTGACATTCTACCAGTTGCCAAATGTTCCTACGTAAAAGTGTATCAACAAAAGTATCTTGGTAGCTGAAAATAACTAGAATATCAGAGAAAAACCTACATTATTTAACTGTACAAGTGTTTTTTAGAAATAAAAAAGGGGTATTAAAGAAACCCCCATTCCCTTACAAAGTACTTCATATTATACCCCTTTGTTAAGTGTTGCATACATAAAAGTGTATCTAAAAAGTATCTTGGTAACACATGAAAAGAGAAAAAAGTCAAAATCTGCCTTGTGTCAGTAAATAAGTGTTAAAAATCACAAACTTGCCTTTTAGAGAAACAGTCTTTACGAAAAAATCTAATCAGACAATGTACTTCATTTTCTAGTTTTAAGGTTTTGCATACCTCAGAGTGTGTCTAAAAGTATCTTGGCAAGAGAAAAAAGCCATAATCTGCCTTGTGTCAGTGAATAAGTGTTAAAATCACAAACTTATAGATAAGCTAGAGGCTATTTTAGATTTGTCAATTAGAGTTAAAGGGTTAAATAACATTTTCAAACTGCTGTTCATAGTTACTGGATACATAACGAGCCTCATCATTATCTCGATTTTCTACTTCCATTTTTATTTAACAGTGAAACGTCTTATTTTAGTACAGTCTAGTCAGAGGAGTTAATACTATTACTATATATGAAAGCAAAAATAAAACACATTTTCATTTGTTATGGTTGTTTAATTGAAAAACACACCATTCGCCACATCAAAATATAATGGAGAGAAAAAATATATATATATATATATATCACAGTATGTTGAAAAATATGAAAAAAGTAATGTTGTGTTAAAATAATATGAAAGAAAAAGTACTTAACTTTCTACCAGTTGTAAAGTTGTCATACATAAAACTGTATCAAAACAGTAAGTGAAAGACAACGGGGGAAAAATAGAAGTGTTAAAATCACCAACTTCCCTTTTAGAGTCACAGTCTTTAAGAAAATACATTTTTGTTACAAAATAATTGACATTCTACCAGTTGCCAAATGTTCCTACGTAAAAGTGTATCAACAAAAGTATCTTGGTAGCTGAAAATAACTAGAATATCAGAGAAAAACCTACATTATTTAACTGTACAAGTGTTTTTTAGAAATAAAAAAGGGGTATTAAAGAAACCCCCATTCCCTTACAAAGTACTTCATATTATACCCCTTTGTTAAGTGTTGCATACATAAAAGTGTATCTAAAAAGTATCTTGGTAACACATGAAAAGAGAAAAAAAGTCAAAATCTGCCTTGTGTCAGTAAATAAGTGTTAAAAATCACAAACTTGCCTTTTAGAGAAACAGTCTTTACGAAAAAATCTAATCAGACAATGTACTTCATTTTCTAGTTTTAAGGTTTTGCATACCTCAGAGTGTGTCTAAAAGTATCTTGGCAAGAGAAAAAAGCCATAATCTGCCTTGTGTCAGTGAATAAGTGTTAAAATCACAAACTTATAGATAAGATAGAGGCTATTTTAGATTTGTCAATTAGAGTTAAAGGGTTAAATAACATTTTCAAAACTGCTGTTCATAGTTACTGGATACATAACGAGCCTCATCATTATCTCGATTTTCTACTTCCATTTTTATTTAACAGTGAAACGTCTTATTTTAGTACAGTCTAGTCAGAGGAGTTAATACTATTACTATATATGAAAGCAAAAATAAAACACATTTTCATTTGTTATGGTTGTTTAATTGAAAAACACACCATTCGCCACATCTTCAGAAAGACATATTACATTTGACCAAGTTAATGTCGTAGTGCATACAAGGTAATAGACTTAACGATTTGCACTGCTGCCTCTCTCCGCGTTTCATTTACAGTGATCGGTTTATCGTTCAATTCACATTGCCCAACTAGATGTTTAGGGGTCTCTTGGAAGTAAATGAATGCATTTTTTATATCAGATAAGTGCATTAACATCACTTGCAAATTCTCTATCCTTTCACCCGCAACGATTATAATCTGCTTTGCTTCTTCTTCGGTTTCACCATTATTAGCTCTGAATGTAATCCTTTCTGGGGCTTTTTGTGCTTCTTGTGGTCTGTTGATTACCTGGCATAGGATTTGTTTAGCTGTAAGGACGGGTACCATATAATTGTCTTCATAAGCTGGAAATTCTTACAAGTTCCCCCTCCTCAAAATTCATTCCCGTAGCACCTTTCCCCTCACTGATGCTAGTGACCCCCCTTTGTATGCTAATTACCCCTTTGTTCGAGGCGTTATCACATGTAGGTGTGTTCAGTTAAACACTGAGATTTTCAACATACTACTCTACAAAATGATTTTTTCAGTATTCTTTTGACAAACTATACTTGACTTTTTTACGGAAAATCATGACACACTTTAATGTGACTTATTCTTAATTTTACCATACTAAAGTAAGACTTGAAAATACTATATCGTTTTCTAGTTTTTTATATTATACATCCTTATTTATGTTAGTGTGCTGAGAAAAAAAATAAGCAATAGCGTTTTAACAAGCAGTTTAAACTGTCTGTGTCAGTTTTACTTATCTCCATATTAAGTGATTATATAATATGACAGTGATCATTTCTATGTTTATTCATTGCAAATACTTAGTTCCTTACCACTTGAACTGTTTAGCTCTTCAAGGTTAACTGACCTAATATATACACTTTTTTGTAGTATTGTCACCACGTTCTTAAGAATTATATGGACGAGTTGGCAGCTGCCATGGCTGGACTGTCAATCAAAAGTTACCAGTTATCAAGCGATGGTATGGACAACTTAACAGCTGACTTGGCTAGACTTACTATGAGGAGTCAGCAGGTAGCAGATGAGTGTGTGAATGAAATAACAGCTGCCTTCAGAGGACTCTCCACTAATGCACAGCAGCTTCCTGTTAGTGCCTGCACTGAGAATCCTCAAATATGGGTTGATTGCGCGTTGATCTGTTGGTAAAATGCTCATCTATCATTTTCAACCAAGCAGTATGAGGTCAAATTTAGTAAGTAATAGTTTGTCACGATTTTACGGGAAAAAGTCAGAGCGCAATGTCACATCTTAAAGACAGCTTGAACTGGATAGATGGTTAGTCTTTTTTCAAACATACCATATGTTCTGCATGTTAGTATATTTGGCCAAATCGGGTTAGGCCCTACTGCCCCACTCCCCCAATAGGGAAGTCACGCTTTGGGAAGAGGTGTTTAATTTCACAGATCTGACTTGATTGCTGTTGTGATGGCTGAAGTAATAGGGACGGGGGAGGAAAATTCAGGTGTGAAGAAGCAGAAAGATAACTTGTTTGTAAAGCGGACAGCACGTCAGTTTCAGGAAAGATGACACATATAACTTCATATAAGGATTATTTTATTAAGGGGTGATGTAATTAAACATAAAGAAAAAACCAAAATACCCCAGGGTCATTAAGATTTTTAATTTATTGCCAACCTCTTCAGAGAGACTTTGTTGCATTTATTACCAGATTACCCCTCCTTTCTATAAGAGAGGCCCTTATAGTTAGTATAGTAATTAAACATTAGTTCACCATCCGTACACTTCAAGAGAGCCTCCTTAGTTATTAACCCAACTCTTATTTAAAATAAAAAAAGGCTGGGTAGGAGGGGAATACGGGTATGTGTGTGTGTGTGTGTGTGTGTGTGTGTGTGTGTGTGTGTGTGTGTGTGTGTGTGTGTGTGTGTGTGTGTGTGTGTGTGGAGGGAAATCTCTCAGAATGATATCCCCTTTAGCGCAATACAGCATCAGCTACACCACTTATGTGACATACAAGAATAGTGTGTGACAGACAAAAGATGTCCTGTATGGGCTGATTGCGCATGGACATAAACGCTAGTAAAGTCTAATCTGACGGGGGAGACCCGCTGTTGCTGACGGGGGGGAGATCCGATGCTGCGGACTATTCGACATGCATCTCTGCATGCGGTGAGCGGAACAAAACACACTCTTCAGATATCACACGTAGCTATTTTATTTACCTCTCAAACTACCTAAACTATTTATAGATATGTTTTAGTTTTACTGTCGAGTCACTCATTATTGGACCCGCGACTTTGATACTGTCGTGTTGTCAGGAGGGGGAGAGCAGTCCGTTTATTATTCCCTTGTTATTGTAAATTACTGTACACGTTTTTGAATAGTTAATTAATCTACTATAATTAGTTGGTTTAATATCGAATCATATCAGTTTGTTTCAAAGCTCATTAAATAACATAGAAGACCTTTAACCGGCACTTTTCTAATTCTGCCCCGGAAGATTTAAACTGTAACGAACATGCCGACCGGACAGGAGGGGGGAGGAGGAGGGGGTTGAGAGGGGTGGGGGCTGAGGAGGGGGGTGGGGGCGACAGGGGGGATGTGAAACCTGCTGTAAGGAGGGGGTGGGTTGAGAGGGTGGGGGCTGAGCGGGGTGGGGGCTGAGAAGGGTGGGGGCTGAGAAGGGTGGGGGCTACCGGTGAGGATGTAACACCTGTATGTGAGGGGGAGGGGGGCGGGCTGAGGGGGGTGGGGGCTACCGGGGGGATGTAACACCTATACGCGATAACACCTCGAACAAAGGGGCTCATTAGCATATCAAAGGGGCTCATTAGCATAATTAGGGGGCGGGACTTAGAAGGTGTGACCTGTCACTTTTTTATGCATACTAATGTGATTGAAGCGGGATTGGTAACACTACTCCCATTGTCTCTCTTCGGGACCGTAACCATCCCAATCCACGAGGAATTGTTTCCCTTGACCACGGTTACGGACTCCAAGCAGTTTTTTAACACTGTAGACAGGACCACCACCAACCATCCGGGGAGGCGGTGGGGGCTTAGAGGCGTGCACCAGCGGACTCTCTCTTACAGGCTTGACCTTGCCCACATGAAACATCGGATGGACCTTGAGTAGACGTAAGCGCACATACACTGGGTTAATCACCTTAGAAACCTGGAAAAGGCCCACGAACCTTGGGGCTAGCTTTCTGGACATGACATGAAGGGGTAAGTCTTTGGTAGTCAGCCAAACGCTTTGTCCAGGCCTATAAGATGGAGCAGGTCTGCGATGCCGATCTGGCTGGCGCTGCGCAGGAGAGCATGACGAGCACCTGCCCAGATCCGGCGGCACCGACGGACCATGGCGTGTGCCGACGGGACCGTTCCAAAAACCTGAGATGAACTGGGGGCCTCGGTCCGATACGATGTCCCTGGGAAAACCATGAATGCGGAAAACTTCACGTAACATGACCTCTGCCGTTTCTTTGGCAGAGGGGAGCTTGGGTAATGCAATGAAATGTGCCATCTTACTGAATCTGTCCACCACCGTCAGGACGGTGGCGTTTCCTTCGGACACGGGTAATCCAGTGACGAAGTCCATGGAGAGGTGTGACCATGGACGGTGTGGAACAGGAAGAGGCTGCAGCAGACCCATCTGAGCTTGTTTGGAGGTCTTGTTTCTAGCACAAACGGTGCAGGCTGCCACATACTCTGCCACCTGTTTCTCCATAGCCGGCCACCAGAAACGTTGCTTTATCATAAAGATTGTGCGTCTTACCCCCGGATGACAGGTGAGCAAAGACGTGTGAGCCCAGTGAATTACCTGTGAGCGAACTGGAACAGGTACAAACAACCTATTTTGCGGGCAACCACTAGGGGCCGGGCTCTCACCATGTGCTTGCTTCACCACAGATTATATTTGCCATGAAACTGCCCCAACCACACAATGAAGTGGAAGGATGCTCTCCGTTTTTTTGGCAGCAAGTTCAGGATCATGTGTGACAAAGCATCTGGTTTCACATTTTGAGAGCCTGGTCTGTATGACAAGGTAAAGTTAAAGCGACTAAAGAACAATGACCATCTAGCCTGGCGTGGGTTTAGTCTTTTGGATTTCCTAATGAATTCCAGGTTTTTGTGATCAGTCCATACTAGAAATGGTTGTTCCGCCCCCTCTAACCAATGACGCCAATCTTCTAAGGCTATCTTTACTGCTAAAAGTTCCTTGTTCCCCACATCGTAGTTCCTCTCTGCGTCTGTCAACTTACGTGACAAGAACGCACAAGAGAAAAGAGCTTGTAGTCCTGAGCAGACCTTTGGGAGAGCACCGCTCCGACGCCTTCGTTCGAGGCATCCACCTCCACAATGAATTGTCTCTGCGGGTCAGGCACTGTGAGGATTGGAGCGGTTGTGAACAGTGTCTTGAGTCTTTGAAAGGCTTTCTCTGCCTCAGTGTTCCACTTAAACACAACATGGGAAGAGGTTAGTGCATGTAATGGCGCCGCAATGGCGCTAAAGTTTCTTATGAACCTTCTGTAGAAGTTGGCAAAGCCTAAAAATTGTTGGATCTGTTTCCTGTTTGTGGGAGTTGGCCAACTTTCCACAGCACTAACCTTTACTGGATCCATATGAACATGGTTTGCGGTGATGATGTAACCCAGGAAGGAGACCGTCTTGGCATGAAACTCACATTTCTCAGCTTTGCAGTACAGTTGATTCTCCAACAGTTTCTGGAGTACTTGGCGGACATGTTGAATGTGAGTCTCCTCATCCGGTGAGAAAATTAAGATGTCGTCAAGGTAGACGAAGACAAACTTGTTGAGAAAGTCCCTCAACACATCATTGATCATACCCTGAAAGACACCTGGAGCATTGCATAAACCAAAAGGCATCACAAGATATTCGTAGTGGCCACTAGGAGTGTTGAAACCTGTCTTCCACTCATCCCCCTCCCGAATTCTGACGAGATGATAGGCGTTTCTGAGGTCCAGTTTGGTGAATACTTGGGCATCCTGCAACAGTTCAAACGCTGAAGACATTAGTGGGAGGGGGTATTTATTCTTAACAGTTATTCCATTGCCCACAAAGAAAAAGCCTGCAGCCGCAGGTGATGACGACGGTCTAATGAGTCCAGACTTAAGGGAAGAGTCAATATACGTTTCCATGGCCCCCCTTTCTGGTGCAGAGATGGAGTAAAGCTGACCTCTAGGGATCGGAGCTCCAGGCAAAAGGTCAATAGGGCAGTCATAAGGTCGATGAGGTGGTAGCGATGTAGCCTTAGTCTTGTCAAAAACCTCTTTTAAGTCCAGATCACATGTGGGCACTCTAGACAGGTCAGCGTACTCTGACTTGATGTCAGTGGAAACTCTATTGGGTTTGTCTGTCTGATTTACAGACTGTCTGGAGTTCCCAGGGGAGGCTAAGCAGGTAACTTTACAATTAGGAGCCCAGTTCTTAATGTTTCCCAACCGCCAGTCAATATTCGGATTGTGTCTGAGGAGCCATGGAAATCCCAAAACTATAGGGTGAAGTGCAGAGTCAAATAAGTGGAATCTTAATCTTTCTGTCAATGTCATCTATAGATACTTGAACGGGTTCAGTTATATGGGTTACTCTGAATAACAGCTTGCCATCTAAGGCACTGGCATCTACAGGGGAAGTCAAAGGAACAGTTGTAATGCCCAGTCTTTTAGCAAGACCCCAGTCCATCAGACTTGCGTCCGCCCCTGAATCCACTAGTACCCCCTGAGTCATGGTGTGGTCACGTAACTGCATTTTTACCTTGGTCAATGATCGTGGAGGAAAGTCAGCTGCAGAAAATCGGCTCACCAGCGCCCCCCGTCGCGCCGATGAGCCTGGCCTTTTAACGGGCAGGAGGATGCAGCATGGCCATGTTGTCCACAGTAGAAGCAGCATCCTTCACGAAAACGGCGCTGTCGTTCCTCTGCTGTGATCCTGGCTCCGCCCAGCTGCATTGGTTCCTCGGATGATGTTGTCAGGGGTGTATTGTTTCCCCAATACAGGATAATGTTCTCTAAAAACATTCTTAAAATGTTTGGTGATAACCTTCTTAAAATGTTTTTGTTAACATTATTAGAACATTATGCCCTACTGTTCTTAAAACGTTAGATTTTTTTTATGTTGCCAGAATGTTATTATTTTAGAGTAGGATAACGTGCTTTACTTTGAAAACATTATGCAAATGTTCTGTGGTAACAATTTACTAAAATATTTTAACATTATTAGAACATAAAGACATAATATTCCTGTAATTTTTCAACTCAAAATTCCTGCGTAAGTGGACTGACCACTGTGGTCACTAGGATTGATAGTTTACTTAACTATTGGAATTAGACTATTAACACATGTAAAAGGATGACTCGGAATCAGCTGGTGAGCGTAACATTTGTTTATTAGAAAAGGGGAGCTGGGAGTGGAGGTTGGTTATGGCGGCAGTGGGAAACAGTTGTTACAGGGTGGGTATAGAGGCCTGGCTGGTCTTGAGAGTGTGGCAGACCTTGGATTCCTCCTGGGAGAGACACAAAAATCAGTTGAGGCAAAAGCAGGCAAAGTTGTCAAAATATCTGCTGGCAAAAAGCTAGAGCGGCACGCAACAAACCTTTCACGGCAATAATCTGGCAGGGAATGAGTGCAGGCTGCAGGCTTTCATAGTGTGGCTGATGAGCAGGTTGCAGGTGTGGTTGATTGGAGATTGCTCCCAGCCGTGTAGAGCAGACCAGCAGGCAGGGGGGGGGAGAGAGAGACACAAACAGTAGAAACAAACACATACAAACACTAACAGGGGTTTCAGGGACGGGCAGTGACAGGGTGTTTCTCAATCGCGAGTACACTTGCTTGGTAGCACATGTCTGCCGAGCATCTTGCTTCAGAAGCGAGTCAAGAATACTTCCTGCCATTCGGAAAACGAAGTGTGGAACACGCTAGCAAGTGTGCAGGTGTGCGTCATATGAGAGGCCCCGCTTTACATCTTCCGCCACAGATTTGGGGAAATTGGTCCGTGCGCAAAGCATTGTGGGGATTTTAAGACCGCGGAGTCTACTCATGTGCAGCCTCGATATTTCTCCAAACGGAGTACGCCGGGCTCGGTAGATTTCCAAGTATGCTGGAGATTGGAACAGTACTTCGGCGGCACTCGATGACGTAGTATGCTTGAAATAGTGGCTCTGAAGCAGCTTTACTCGCGATTGAGAAACACCCACAGTCGGTCCGTTCTTCTATATGTCTGTCGGTCTCAAATCTAAAGGGTGCAATAACGATTTGTATCCACTATCCATAAACAGCGGACACTGTTTATACGCAGCCCTCACAAACCACACACGGCCAGATAGCTTATCTAACAGTTAGAACCTACATACGAGACACAACCTTTATAGTCAGAAAAAAGTGATTATTTTCTGATATTTTACACATGATATTATGAATACTGTGGGCCTACATACCTTAGTGTGATTATAAGGGCATGTGAGTGAATATTGGCATGCAAATTTGTTTTTATACGTCCTATTAATTGTCTCAATGCGCTCATACATCTTAAGAAAGTTATCAACAAAAATGTTAAGAATGTTTTTAGAGAACGTTATCCTACCTTTCAGAAGAACATTCTGGGAACCGAAATAAAACGTCCCACTGAAAACGTTTTAAGAATAGTAGGGTATAATGTTCTAACAATGTTATCAAAAACATCTTAAGAAGGTTATCACCAAACATTTTAAGAATGTTTTTAAAGAACGTTATCCTACCTTTCAGAAGAACATTCTCACAACTTTGGCTAACATTACCTACAGGTTCTAATAATGTTTTAAAGAAAACGTTTTAATCTGATGTTCAAAGAACTTTTTGATGATGTTTATTATTTCAATGTTATTGAGGCCTGAGATGACAGAAAGTTTTTTATAAAACGTTCCTTTAATGTGATATGTTAACAAAGGTGGAACGTTTTGCCTGCAACATTCTGAAGATGTGTTTTGGACGTTGTTGGGGTAACAGATTAAAGATGTTCTTTATAAAACGTTCCCTCAATGTTACATGATAACAAAAGAAGAACATTCTCCAAGCAACATTCAGAAAATGTTTTCAGGATGTTATTGAGGCCTGAGATAATAGAAAGTTGAGATGAGATGAGTAGTGCAGATATCACTGTAAAATCAATCGACAGTAAGGAGAACACTTATTTGGCTCCAGTCCTACCTCTCCGACAGATCCTACTTCATCTCCCTCAACAACCACTCCTCTGCCACAGCTTCAGTCACCCAAGGTGTTCCCCAAGGTTCAGTACTCGGCCCCCTCCTCTTCATCATCTACATCCTCCCCCTTGGTCAGATTCTACACCACTACAACCTGGACTTTCACTGCTACGCTGATGACACACAGATTTACCTCAGCACCAAATCCCCCCACAACCCCCCCCTCACCCACATCGAATCCTGTCTGACTGCTATAAAATCCTGGATGGCACACAACTTCCTCAAACTCAACAGCAATAAAACTGAACTCCTCCTCATCGGCTCCAAATCCACCCTCAGCAAAACCCCCAACCTGACACTCACCTTCGATGGCACCCCTGTTTCCCCCTCCACCCAGGCACGCAACCTTGGCGTGATATTTGACCCCACCCTTTCCCTCGAGCCCCACATCCGCCAAGTTGTAAAAAACCTCATTTTTCCACCTCCGCAATATCGCCAAACTCCGTCCCTCTCTCACCCGCCCTGCAGCTGAGCGACTCATTCACGCCTTCATCTCCTCCCGCCTGGACTATTGCAACGCACTCCTCTACGGCATCAGCACTACATCCCTCAATAGACTTCAGCGTGTCCAGAACGCAGCCGCCAGACTCCTCACCCACACCAAATCATGGCATCATATCACCCCGGTCCTCAAAGAACTTCACTGGCTCCCCGTTTCCCACCGCATCCAACACAAACTCCTGGTACTCATCTACAAAGCCCTCCACCACCTGGCCCCCCCCTACCTCACTGACCTCCTCATCCTCTACCAACCACCCCGGTCCCTCAGATCCACCTCAGCCGGTCTGCTTTCCATCCCCAAGGCCAAACTCCGGAGCTTTGGGGACAGAGCATTCTCTGTGGCAGCCCCGAAGCTCTGGAACTCCCTCCCCCAAGACCTCCGTGAGTCCGAGTCCCTCATCCTGTTCCAGTCCCGCCTCAAAACCCATCTCTTCAAATCTGTATACCCATAAGCCCCCCCCCCCCCCCACTTCCTCCTGACTGCTTTCTGTTTGTTTTTTGTTTTTTCTCTGTTTTGTTTTTGTTTTGTTGTTGTTTTGTTGCCTGTACTTGTCTGTCTACCCTTCCCCAAATGTAAAGCGTCTTTGGGTCTTAGAAAAGCGCTATATAAATAGAATTTATTATTATTATTATTATTATTATTTCCTGGTGTAAAATTCTCCGTTATCCAATGGGGAATGGACGCTCACATTGCCTTTAACTGCCGCCGATATGGACCGATGCGGTGCTTCCCTGACCCCTAGATTCCACCGGGGCCGTCTGCGCCACGTTACGGCCGCGTTACGGCCGTGTTACGGCTGCGCTGCGGCGTTCACAGCAATCGCGGCCACTCTAGTCAATGGGTGCTATTCCACCAGACGCGCGCGTTACGGCTAGAAGCGTCCCAGAAGCGTCTCAGCGATGGGCTCCGCTAAAAATAGGCGGCTGGTCTATTTTCGACGCGACGCGAGGCGTTGCATAGCGCCGGGCAGGAAGTGGAATGGTCATAGCATCCAGTCAATCCCCAAAATAAACACATTTTGCAGAGCCTATCCCTCCGTAGTCTTTCAAGTAGGAGAATAAATGCCAGCGTTCTCCTCCGGTTTACAGGCACTGTGTAAATTATATATAGAATAATTATGATGATGAATGCATTTTTTTACCACTAAAATACAGCAACACATCTTTGATTCATGTCGTTTATAACTGGACTATTCAAATTATTATTAACTTTGTCTGTACAAAGTAGCCTGTCCAGGAAATATGCCCAAATCAACAAAAACTGCGAGCCGGCTAGAAATGTTTGGTTCTAAAAACATTCTGAGAATGTTACATTCATTGTTCTTGGAATGTTTTCAGCGGGAAGTTTTCTTTTGGTTCCCAGAACGTTCTTCTGAAAGGTAGGATAACGTTCTTTAAAAACATTCTTAAAATGTTTGGTGATAACCTTCCTAAAATGTTTTTGATAACATTGTTAGAACATTATGCCCTACTATTCTTAAAACGTTTTCAGCAGAAGATTTTATTTTGGTTCTCAGAATGTTCTTCTGAAAGGTAGGATAACGGTCTCTAAAAACATTCTTAAAATGTTTTTGATAACATTGTTAGAACATTATGCCCTACTGTTCTTAAAACGTTTTCAGCTGCAAGTTAGATTTTTTTATGTTGCCAGAATGTTATTATTTTAGAGAAGGATAACATGCTTTATGTTTAAAACATTATGCAAATGTTCTGTAAAATATTTTTACATTATTAGAACATAAAGACATAATATTCCTGTAATTGTTCAACTCAAAATTCCTGGGTAAGTGGACTGACCACTGTGGTCACTAGGATTGATAGTTTACTTAACTATTGGAATTTGACTATTAACACATGTAAAAGGATGACTCGGAATCAGCTGGTGAGCGTAACATTTGTTTATTAGAAAAGGGGAGCTGGGAGTGGAGGTTGGTTATGGCAGCAGTGGGAAACAGTTGTTCCAGGGTGGAGAGGCCTGGCTGGTCTTGATTGTGTGCCAGGCCTTGGATTCCTCCTGGGAGAGACACAAAAATGAGTGTGAGGCAAAAGCAGGTAAAGTTGTCAATAGATCTGCTGGCAAAAAGCTAGAGCCGCACGCAACAAACCTTTCACGGCAACAACCCGGCAGGGAATGAGTGCAGGCTGCAGGCTTTCATAGTGTGGCTGATGAGCAGGTTGCAGGTGTGGTTGATTGGAGATTGCTCCCAGCCGTGTAGAGCAGACCAGCAGGCAGGTGGGGGGGAGAGAGAGACACACACAGTATAAACAAACACATACAAACACTAACTGAAGTTACCTACTGTAACTCCAGCTTCTATGAGTATTGGCGTAGCCCTCTAAGGCTATCACTATTGGGTAATCGCCCTGCGCACCCGCGCAGCACTGAAACACTTGTAGTCCACGCCCGCCCGCAAGGTGGGCCCCACCCTCGGGCTCCCTTCCGGTATAAATAGGAAGGAGGCCCGACAATCTGCTCCCATACAAAATAACTTTTCTTCAGCTATTCGTGGAGCCAGTGGGGCCCAGAACTTAGAGGGCTACGCCAATACTCATAGAAGCTGGAGTTACAGTAGGTAACTTCAGTTCTATTTCGTATATGGCTTCGCCCTCTAAGGCTATCGCTATTGGGTTAAGGGCGAAGCAAGATGTAGTCTGCGCCCCACTGGGTCCCCCCGGTACAAGAAGCACAGACACACCTGCTCAGATAATAACCCATGCCTATTGTGCCATGCGAATGGCGCATCACAGTCCCTGGAATATAGCATAACATGAATATTTACCATGAGGGGACGAAGGCTGGGAATAATACATACCTGCCGCTGTGAGAAAGTAGAGACGAAGGTCACACTTTGCCCAGTGACAGAAAGGAGGGGGAATAGCAGCTCTCTGCGTGCAGACAGGCAGGAGAGCGCACAGCTGGGTCCCCAACATCACTCACTCTGACAAGACATTCCGTACGAAATGTGTCAGGGGAAAAAGGGGGACGTCCCTCTCAAAAGATCGTCGATGCTAATGTAGCGTTAGCGTTAGCATTTCTCCCCCGGGCTTAAATGGTGTATTATAGAATGATCACACCGGTGTGACAGTACTCTTCAAAGGGTTCACGAAATATGACTACTAATCTTACTGTTTAACATTCTGGTTAACCTGTTAAGCCTGAGAGACCCCGGTACCGGGGCCCTCCCGCAACATCTTGCAGGAAACAGTGTCTGAGGGCATCTTAACATTTAATAAACTGTGAATGTTTTATATCCATGTAACGGGAAGAAATTCATCTAACTGATCATTTTTATTTATTTAAAAAAAAAAAACACACACAATGCTAACGCTGAGCATCTGAATTAGCAACGAGCGAAAAATGCTAACAGATTTACTGCACCGAAACTCACTCATAAAACCTTATTATTTATCCTTTCTGCACATCCAACCCATCGATCTGATCGTGAGATGACACAGAATCGATGGGTACATATATTATCACTCTATGATAAGAACTCGCAACTTTATAAACAAAAACAGACATCAAAACATGTGGCACTAGGTAGCTAAAAACGCTAACATGACTTACCTGTGTCGTTGTCTGGTCAAAAGTGGTCTTCAATGGCATTAAAACCATAAAAACGCGGCTGAAGTTAATCCATAGGTTAATCCAATGTGTCTGTGTCCCTTTGAAATGATTTCTGATAATCCATAAGCAATAAAACTGCTTTTCCGTTTCCAGATGTCAGAGCGAGAGATAGGTTCACTCTGATGCAATCCTGCATGTGCAAAGCCCCCACCTTTTTTACCGTGTGTGTGGAGAAATTCCCCTTCGATTCTATTGGCTCTAACAGTCATAAAGAGATGTCAATCACCAAAATCGACCAATGGGTTCCAGAGAAACGGTAAAACCCCCATTTCCACCCAAATCACCTCAGAGGTGGAGTTTGTTTTGCTAAACCTCTCTAAAAAGGTCAAATGTCACTTGTTTTGCATCAGTCTTGATACAGGGTACTTATTATATGTTGGACTTTGGATTCCTAAAGCTTTTAGTCTACCTTACCATCATCCAAGGGTAGTTTTCACTATAAGTAAAAAATAATTTTTGGACGGACACTATAATTTACAGTTTTTTACTATGTTCAATCTGAATTTTCTTTAAAATAAAAAACATCTATATTGATTCTGACTTTTCTTCATCCAACTCACAGGTTTATCATTACTTTGAGAAAAAAGATTATTAATTTAACCCTTTTAGAAGGGAAGATATGGTCATTTGTTCTGGGAATGTCATTTTCGAGCCTGAGACCTGAAAAACAGGCTCAGGGCTTAACAGGTTAATGTTACTTAATGTTAAGGCTAATAAAAATGACAAGGCTAAGCCGGCTGTAATGCTAACTAACGTGCTTGCTACTAGCTAGGTAGCTAACTTGATCCAGCCTCTCCTGGTCCTTTCATCAGACGGGAAGCGAAAGAACGAGCAAGACCCATTGCTGGTATGATTACAACCTGGTACTAAGCACACAGGCATCTTGTTAAAGTTATCTTATCTTAGCTATCTCTATTTTAGTGGAGGAAAACAATTGTGACATCAGTTATGAGTGACATCACTTACGCGACTCTGGGATTTGTAGTCTTTCTAGTTGCGTATTTTTCATAGTCTTATATTTCAACAGTTTTACGACAAACTGTGACTTTTTTGACATGGAAATGATTTTTTAAGATTGACAAACATCATATGTGTAATTCATGGCACAATTAAAACTGGATCGAAAGATACGTTTTCTCTCTCCATTGACTTCAATACATAATTTTTCCGTAATAAGGTCCCATGGACCGGAAGTAGATGGGCGTGACTTCGCCATTCTATCAGGGAGTGAGACTGTGTTGCACTCAGAGACAGTTGTATCCCACAGGCCATAAGACTGTTAAACACCTGAACTTTTGAAACAACATCATAACATTAATCTGGCTGCTATTTAGGAATTATTTATCTAATATATCATTCCAATCACTTGCACTATTTCACTATTTCACTTTTTTACTATTTTTCTTTTTGCATTTACTATTTACTTGCACAATTGTTTGTTCTGTTTATCTGTTTATTGTGTTGCACTGTTGGAGGAGCCTGTGACCTAAGATTTTCATCGTCATAACTACATTGTAGCTATGCACGTATGACTAATAAAAGCCTTGAAACCTTGAAACACATGGCTGCGCATCACCACCGCTAAACTAAAGGCGGCAAATCTTTGGCCACTTATTAGCAACCGCCATTTTTGTGGCACATAGAAGCTTCTGATATTTACCAGTGGGTAACCAACACATATTTCATGCATCTAACCAAAAACACGTTCAAAATACAGTTCACTTTGAGACTGAACCAGATGTGGTAAAATGCTAACCCATTTTGTGGTTTCAGGACTCATTCCTGCACCACTCTATTGTTAAGACATTAATAAAATCTCCAAAAAAGGAATCAGATTTTCCCCTTCTTCATCTCTTCATGTTTCTTGACAGACCACATCCAGAGTATGTTTTCAATCTGAATGGAAAGATGTGGTCTGGATCATTGGATTACGATGCCAACGTAATCTGATTTGATCGCACCCACCTCCAGTTATTGCGCGATGGCATAATCAGATAATAATCTCTCAGTTTGAGAGTTGTAACTGGAGCCTCTGTTTATGTGCTGAGGGAGAATATCTTAGCCCTGCCTCTTCTCAATAAACAGCACAAACACCCAGACCAGGATTCATTTCAGTTACTTTAAATATTTACAATTAAACAGCAGGGCATCTGGGAGATTTCTTCTGGTAGCTTCTAATCATCATTAGCTCCTGTAAAATACAATTCCCCTCTAGAGCTCTGTGTCTTGACTAAAAGGATTCTGCATAATGAATTGTGTATAAATAGTGCATGCCTGCTATCTTAAAAATCATATTAAATTGCAAGTATCCATATAAACTGTGCTCGTTACATGCTGCTTTGTAAAATGTACCATCGGTTAAAAGTTGAATTGAGTTGAACTGACTACAAAAGTCATTCATTATTTAACCACACCTTCTCTATTCCGCTGTATATCCACAGAAATAGCCTTCTGATATAGATATAAAAAAGAGTGGATTTTTCACCAGGGGTTCAAGAAATCATGTTACACTTGAGTATTGGGAAATTATATTTTGTAATATTGTACTGATTCTTAAAAACATATATATTTTGTATTATTTAGTTAAAAAGATACAGTCAGTGTGGTCAATGTGATCTGTTTGCATACAAAATGTTGTGTGTATGTTGTGTCATGATATAGGGGTGAATGGTGACCCCTATATCATGACACAACATACAGCCTGCTCTCCACTATGCATCCGCGATCCATCCTGCTCTATTTCTTAAATGATAGAAACATTTAAGGTACAGCGTGTGTTGAGTACAGTGTTCACCATCTAATCCAAACCTAACGACCCTCTGTGTCTCAGGTCGGTATAATCGATGACGACATATTCGAAGAGGACGAGCACTTCTTTGTGCGCCTGCTGAATCTGCGAGTTGGCGACGCAGAAGGCATGTTCGAGAGCGACGAGGTGGGAGCCGCCCCCAAAGGTCGATTGCTTGAGCCCCTGGTTGCCACGGTGACCATCCTGGACGACGACCACGCCGGCATCTTCACATTTAGCGATCGCATGGTGCGGGTGAGCGAGAGCGTGGGCACCATGGAGGTGACGGTGGTGCGCAACTCAGGGGCCCGCGGCACCGTCATCCTGCCCTACAGCACCGAGTCCGGGACCGCCAAGGAGGGGGAGGACTACGAGGAGGCCAGAGGGGAGCTGGAGTTCAACAACGACCAGACCACGTGAGTCACACTGATGACAAACAAATGTATCCCAAAACATTTTACATTTTTACACATTCGCATTTGAGAAAATCCCTTGACATCCTTGGTCTACTGCTGCTGGTCAAAAAAAGTCACTGTGTTACAACCTTAGACCCTCACTTATCACACTACCCTTTGCATAATGGATTAAATGACTCATTACTTTGTAGTGCACCCAATTCTGCAATTTCTCTTGGGTCCACTTCATATATTGGTCTCATCAAGAACAAACACTCATCGACCCTGTTGAGTGCTGTCTACACAAAGTTATTGAGCAGCTGCTGAAGAAAATTGAATATCTAGCAGCTAAAAAGACCCTGGTAGAGACCAAAACAGAACCTAAAGCAAAGAGAATATCGGACTTGTATTCCCAGGCAGACAAGACCTAACAACACGGTGGCTTTGTGTCCACTGAATACAACAACTTTATAGGCAAGGCAAGGCAAGGCAATTTATATAGCACCTTTCAACACAAGGTAATTCAAAGTGCTTTACAAAAATGAAAGACATTAAGAAAATGGCATTTAAAACAGTAATTAAAAAGCAAAGATAATAAAATAAACATTAAAAGAAAGAATACATGTAACATAAAAGTTACAGTGCAGTTTAAGATAGGAATAGCTCAATTAAAAGCCGCGGCAAAAAGAGTTGCAGCGGACCTGCAGGTTTCTGGGAGTTTGTTCTAGATATTTGGATCATAATAACTGAACTTCTCCAGGTTTAGTTCTGACTCTGGGGACAGAAAGCTGACCAGTCCCTGAAGACCTGAGAGTTCTGGATGGTTCATAATTTAGCAGTAGGTCAGAAATGTATTTTGGGCCTAAACCATTCAATGCTTTATAAACCAGCAGCAATATTTTTGAAATCAATTACAGGAAGCCAGTGTAAAGACTTCAGAACAGGAGTGATGTGATCCACTTTCTTAGTGAGGACTCGAGCAGCAGCGTTCTGAATTAGCTGCAGCTTTCTAATATGGGCTCAGAACAGTCTCATAATACACACATGCACACAGAAGGATTCACACTTGTATTTCCGGATCCACACTTGTGTTTTTCAATGCACACACAAATGTGTTCCGTTTCATATACATGTAAATAAAATCCAAATACAGAAAAAAGTTTTACATATGTATTTTTGATCCTCACATATTTGTTTTCCGTTTAAAACCTCTGCACCTGCACACCCGCTTTCTGTGCATGGATCGCTGTGCATTCGTGTGTGGGTTTTTTGAGACTCCCCTGACGGTGACCCGATTCGTACTTGTAATTTTTTCTATCTATAGCCAATCAGATGTCTCCTCAATTCTAAGCCAATCACATGAGCGCGCCCCCACGAGGGTAGATTTCTTGCGTTCATAACGTAGCGCTTCATGTACGCATTTTGCGCTGTCCGGAGCTGACAGGTCCATGGAGCCTGCCTGCAGGCGCTAATCTCAGGACACTTCCACTCTCAGTACATTGCCACTTTCCGAACCATTAATGAATGCTTGTGTACACAAAAACGGCAGGCAAAACCGTTTTAAATGTGTGTTTCCTGTATGGCGAATACAGCTGCTTTATTTATGTCTGTATGAAGTTGTTGTGAGTGTGGAGGGAGCAGCTACAGGTTAGCTTAGCCTAATCGATCAGTGCACTACGAAGCCAGTGCTAGACAGTGAACTGTCAACGGGGGGGAGCCCCGCCGGTCATTATCGGCCGATATTCACTCTAAATAGTTTGATCGGTGCTCTCTATAAAGGCCGATCAGGAGAGCTGGATCTGATCGATATGGACATAAACGCAAGTGAAGTTTTAGCGAGCTGCATGAGAAACTGACGGGCTGTCAGGAGAGAGGGAGGGAGAGAGGAAAAGAGATGATCCTTACTCCCGTGTTATTAGCCATCCGGTCATAGTCCGGTAATTACTTGCTAACGGAAACTCTGCTACACAATTCTTCTTCTTCTTATTATTATTATTGAAACATGACCGGTAAGTTTCAAATTTGTCCGGTAAAATAAATTCTGTCCACCCTGCTCCGGACTTCGCAAAATGCGTATATGAAGTGTCATGAACGCAAGAAATCATACCCTCGTGGGGACGCGCTCATGTGATTGGCTTAGAATTGAGGAGACATCTGATTGGCTATAGATAGAAACAATTACAAGTACGAATCGGGTCACCGTCAGGGGAGTCTCAAAAAACCCACACACGAATGCACAGCGATCCATGCACAGAAAGCGGTTTGTGTTGCAGGTGCAGAGGTTTTAAACGGAAAACAAATATGTGAGGATCAAAAATACATATGTAAAACTTTTTTCTGTATTTGGATTTTATTTACATGTATATGAAACGGAACACATTTGTGTGTGCATTGAAAAACACAAGTGTGGATCCGGAAATACAAGTGTGAATCCTTCTGTGTGCATGTGTGTATTATGAGACTGTTCTGAGCCCATATTCTAATAGATTTGTTATTGAGACCTGTAAAGACACCATTACAGTAGTCCAGTCTACTGAAGATAAAAGCATGGACAAGTTTTTCCAAATCCTGCTGTGACATTAGTCTTTTAATCCTCGATATATTCTTAAGGTGATAGTAGGCTGATTTAGAGCAATAATGTGTGTGTTAGTCTGTGTTCTGTAGTTCTTCTGTCCGTCATCACCCTTAACTTCTCTCCCATTCTCATCTTGCCTCATCTTTCCTCTTATTCATTCAACCCTCTTTCCTCCTTTTCACCCATTTTAGCTTTGTCTTGTTTTCCGCTCTCTTACTTCATCCTTGTGTAATCCTATACATTATTCATTATAGCTAAAAAGAGGGGAGTATCATTCACACTTGAAATGGTTTGGTTTTGACCCCAAAAGTCGATGTCCCCACATCGTTGCACGGCAGGAGGGAATACTAATGGAACTTGGATTTAGGATTTGATTTCTAGTCAAGAAACCCTCGTTACCCTCGATCATTATAGAACCACTACGCTGCAATTTGGCTCCAGATATTGAGTCTGTTTCTCTGTGGGCCTTGTCAGTACACTCAGCGTTAGACTGGAGAGCTTTTAGCTGTGATCTGTTAATCCATAGTGTGTTTAGCTGTATCAGCTGACCAGAGACTAACCTTCTGTTATATCTCTCACAGGCTCCGCCCTCTACTGGACTCTATGGGTACTCCCCTCGATCCTATCATGCAAGCATTCATCCACTGAGACTTTCTAGACGTAGCCGGCCCCTGGGCGGGCCTACCTGAATGCACACGCATCTCACCGCATAAAAGGAGGCCTCGCCTCCTTACTGTCATCCCTTTCTCTTCAGCAAGGCAGTGAGATACAACTGAGTGAAGAGAGAAGGATACAAATATAAGACAACGAAGAAAATGGACTCACCATTGGAGCGCCCCTCGGGAGTGCCCTTCGTGTTCGCCATTCCAGCGGACCGGGCGGAAAGTCCGAGCGTCGGGGAGAGGGACGACGATGACGACACCTCGTCGTCTGGGATTTCCGGCGACCACCAGGAAGGCCAACAGCACAGGTCTGCGCGACAGGACTTCCCGGCGGTGATGACTATGGCGGCAGAGCGTACAGGCTTGCCGTTCCCCCCACCGCTGCCACCAAGGCCGGTGAGCCGCCTACGTCAGGGCTTCTACGGCCTGGCCCGCCCGTTATCTGGCGGTGTGTGGAGGCGATGTGGCGACAGCCACTGAAGGCGAAGGCTCTGGTGACGACATGGGCTGGAATCCTCAGGGTGCAGGGCCACTCGGACACGGAGTGTCCCGGTGTGCCCCCACTGGATGAAAGCCTGGCGGCCCATCTGCTTCCCAGGCAGCCGGGTGGGCAGAGGGGAGAAGACCCCTGCCCCCGCTGCCGCGTGACTGCAAGATGCTTGAGTATCTGGATAAGATATTCAGGCTCGGGGCGCAGATGGCGCCCCGAGAGTCCTCCATGTCATAGCACACCTCCGCGGGGTAAGCGCGTCAGGGTGTGCTCTGTCAGCCGCAGCCTCTTTTCTCTCCACGGTTACGACCGAGGGAGAGGTGAGTGAGGCGCAGCGGCTACTAACCAGAAAGCCGGTCAGAAACAGTGAGATGGAACAGTGTTGTTGTGGGACGACAGCACGTGTATACATCGGGGCTGTGCCTGTGAGAGATATAACGAGGGGTTACGTATGGTAACCCTTGTTATCTTGGTGTGTTGGGAGTGTCGCTGATTACCCCTCAGCAGGACACCTCCGCCCCCCCGCCTGAGGGCAGGTGTGATTACTCGGACCGCTGCGTGGGCCAGATGAATAATCTGGTCCACGGTATGGCTACCACAGCCGGTCGTGTGATGTCCCTGGCCACCGTGGCGTCGCGTCACGTGTGGCTAGGTCTGACTGCACTGGCCAAGAAAGACCGAGACGATCTCCTTGGGGCCTCCGTTGCCACGGAAGGGCTTTTCGGATCGATATCCTCGGTCACCCAGCGCTTCAGTCGCCTGGAGGGAGAGAGGGTGCAGCTCAGCCGCATGCTGCCGCTGGCTCGCCCTCAGGTCTCTCCGCAAGGGAGAGAGCGCCCAGCGGTGGTAAGGTGGTGGTCCCTGATGCTCGGACCTGCCAGGTCCGCTGGAAAGGCGAACACGAAGGGCACTCCCTCCTCGAGGTCCTCCATCTCCACCACGTCGAGCTCTGGGTCCTCCACCGGCGAGACGTAGCAACGCTCATCCCGAGGGGAGATCCCGAGGTTTTCTCTCAGCAGAGGTTCAGGCGTTGGTGCAAAAACAGGCAGTGTCTGCTGTGTGCACGCAAGACAGAGAGGGGGGGCACTATTCCCTGTACTTTCTGGTTCCCAAAAAGACAGGCGAATTCAGGCCCGTTCTGGATCTTCGCAGTCTGAATCTCCACATTGCACGCAGAAAATTCCGGATGTTAACTATAAAACAGTTACTGGGACTGCTGCAGCCAGGCGATTGGTTTACAACCATCGACCTGAGGGACGCTTATTTTCATGTCGAGATTGCTCCGAAACACAGAAAGTATTTGCGTTTTGCCTTACAGGGGGTGGCCTGCGAGTACAACAGGCTAAAGTTCAGCTACTCCCTGTCTCCACGCACATTCAGCGAATGTGTGGCCACAGCGCTCCAGCCACTGCGCGGCCGTGGCATGAGAGTTTTCTTTTATCTGGACGACCTCATAGTTATGGCCAGGTCCAGGGAACGGGCAATGTTTTATACAGCCCACTTGATCCTACACCTAACCAAGTTGGGTTTGGTGATCAATTGGAAAAAAAGCACCCCCATACCTCACCAACAGGCGCTGTATTTGGGAGTGGTGCTCGATGCAGGCAGGCTACGCGCCACCCTGTCAGAGAGAGACACACGGAACAGCTGTTTGTGTGCTTCGGGGTTGGGGTAACTGGAAAGGCTCTGTCCAAGAAACGCCTGGCAGGCTGGCTCTGCGAGTGCATTGCACATGCCTACGGACAGGCGGGGAGAGCCTTCCCCACGGGGGTCCGTGCACACTCAACACGAGCCATGGCTGTGTCAACAGCCTTATTTAACGGCGTAAGTCTGGAGGACATATGCACGGCGGCATCTTGGTCAACACCAGGCCCCTTCTTAAAGTTTTATCTCTTGGACATTTCTGGCTCCTTTTCATCGTCTGTGCTTGCTGGGGCAACGCAGGACTGGTGAGGAGGGAGGGGGTCAGTGGGCATCTGACCCCCTCCCCGGACGTAATGCGCTTACGTTTTTCCCCGGGCCCCCGGCCCCGTGGGACGTGACGCGCACATGGGCCCATAGGGGCTGGAGGACTCTTTTTCCCCTGCTTTAGGGCAGGAGGGGGGAGTCCTCCACGTCATAGCACACCTCCGCGGGGTAAGCGCGTCAGGGTGTGCTCTGTCAGCCGCTGCCTCTTTTCTCTCTATGGTTACGACCGAGGGAGAGGTGAGTGAGGCGCAGCGGCTGCTAACCAGAAAGCCGGTCAGGAACAGTGAGATGGAACAGTGTTGTTGTGGGACGACAGCGCGTGTATACATCGGGGCTCCGCCCACTGTACCCATAGAGTCCAGTAGAGGGCGGAGCCTGTGAGAGATATAACGAGGGGTTACGTATGGTAACCCTTGTTATATAAACACAGGCGGAGCCCTCTACCTAGGGGCACTGTCTGTCCTATGCTGCTTGCTGAAGAGAAGTAAGGGATGACAGTAAGGAGGCGAGGCCTCCTTTTATACGGTGAGATGCGTGCGCATTCAGGTAGGCCCGCCCAGGGGCCGGCTACGTCTAGAAAGTCTCAGTGGATGAATGCTTGCATGATAGGATCGAGGGGAGTACCCATAGAGTCCAGTAGAGAGCTCCGCCTGTGTTTATATAACAAGGGTTACCATACGTAACCCTTCGTTTCTGTTGAAGTTTGAAGAAAAGCTTTAATAAAGCAGTTACTTCCAGCTTGGTAGAGGAATTATTGAGCACTTGACACTGAAACTGGAAGCTGCTCTTTTTTAAATCTGCACACATGGATGATGCTTACAGTTTATTTTACCAATGACTGCGGATTTCTTCCTTTCCTTTTGAACTGCTTCTCTTCTGTGATCAATGATTCTTAGCCTGGGGGGGTTACATAACATTGCCTTTAGTAGGTAAATAATCTTCCTTAAAATAAATGTAATGCTGACATTAGCATTCAGCTCAAACCCCACTGTGCCTGAGAGCAGCCTCACAGCTTCTAGCACCACTACAGACTGCCAACCAATGATCATCACTGTAATTCTCACCATGAATAAAGGAGGTTAGCATCAACAGTGAAGATGATTGATATACTGCATTGCCTTGACAAAAATGGATAATAATAATAATAGCTTGTTGTGCTGAGCAGAGAAAGAATTAGATTAGGAAATAAATAATAAGAAAAACAATGCAGTTAAAAAGTTGAAAGGAAATGTGTTAAAAGAACATTTCTACTTGCCCCCTGCTGTGTGGAACAAATACACTTTAGTAGTTCAAAGGATTTAGATTTCTATTGTTTATCAAATCGCTCTCTAAGTAATCCAAGCGATATCAGTAGTTTCTGTAAGATATATATGTAGACTCCACCATCCCCTTGACATTGGTTTTAAATGGTTGGTAAATTGGTGTGGACAGCCCTTTACACTTGTTATGACATCTTGGTTTGAATAAATACAATAGGTGCATATCTGTCTACCGTTTGTGAGGATTTCAGATACTTTGACACGTAAATCTGCTGGTCATGCAGCGTGAGATTTACACATTTTCTTGTTGTTTGACTCTGTATGAGTTGAAGTTTGATTAGGTAAACTTGAAAAAATATATGTATTTATGTAAATGTTCAAATATTATTTTAGATAACATCTTCCACAGCATACTGAATATATATGAAATTGTTAGTGAGAACATCTTTATTTTACACTGGTTGGTTTTTTTGGTTCTATGCTTGTGCAGCACATGTGTCAAACTCGATCGGACTGCTGCCTGTGTGATATTGATTCCAGCCGCTCTGATCTGATAGAACCTGGCAGGGTCGTTGAGTCACAGAGACCTGGATCAGGTGAGACAGCTGCTGAAGGGTGGTGGGGGGTGGATCGATCTAAAGTCTGTATCTGTGACCATGGAAAGGCTCTGCTCTTCAGGGGAAATGTATTCCAGTTTGTTCCTCCAGTAGTTAGAGAGCCCAGTCAGCATATCTGAGTATACTTCACTCTCAAACCCTTGCACATCTCTGCTGCTGGACGGACTATTGTCCCTCAGCTGCAGCACAGCTCCCTCTCTCTGCCCTCTGTGGCCTGGCTGCCTGATGACATGATGAACAGACCTCCAGGATTCTGACAGTTACACTCTCTGTGACTGCTTCCTGCTTCTGCAGCTGGGTTCTTTAACCTCTGCTCACAGCTCAGTGAAGTGAAGGTTTGACCCCTGACCTCAGCATGTCATGTAGAATCAGAGTGAAGACTTCTGCTGGGACTGTTGGTACAGCAGTCTGACATGTTTCTGTGCTTCTTTCTCTTGATAAACACACACTGAAAAAACTGAACCGTTGACTTTATTAAATGTAGCACGTCAACAGATTTCACATAACTGTATTAGGTTAGTGTGGTAAATGGCTAAATGTGTGTGAAGCAACTGCTGTACAGTCATATAGTACAACTGGCTGCATCGGATAGCAATAATCTTAAGTTGAATATTATTGCCCAATATTTTTTATTTAAACCTAATATTATTGCTTTCAATTAAACTAATACAGTTATGTGAAATCTGTTGACATAATACATTTAATTAAAGTCAACGTTTCAGTTTTTTCATAGTCTAATAATTATATTGTGACCTTACCTGAACCTGAATAAATGAAGGTTGACCGCTGTATAATGCTCATTTGATTAAATCACCAGAATCGATAAGGCAGATAAGTGCTGTCCTTAAGTAACTAGCCTGTAAATTGCCAATTGTGGGATTTATAGTCCGATGTTTCGTTTGTTTCAGATGCTGCCAGTTGTACTATGACTGTACTGTACTGTTGCTTTGCACACATTTAGCCATTTACCACACTGACATACAGGTATTTCACAGTTTGTTATGGATGCTCTGCATATCTTCCATCGCAAACTGTGAACCCATGTGTTTTGATTGTACCTTGGCAATAAAATAAAAAATGCAGGCGCACAAAAAAGCCCTTTAAAAAGTTAATTTAGGCCTTGTAACTAATTCACCAGCACCTACAACGGTCAGATCTTGCTTGAAGGGAATATATCTGCACTTGTTGTTCAGAGTTTGAATCTTTATGGTTTTTATTGTAAGTCGCTTTTGATAAAAGCGTCAGCCAAATGAAATGTGATGTAATGTCGGTCTGGTCTATTGGTTTATTGGCTGTGAACATGATCGCCTTTGAGGAGTTTGTAAATGAAATGTAATGGCAGAAGTGTGGTGAGAGCAGTGATGTAGTGCAGTTAATATATTTCAGCAGTTCCTCATTGCTGTAACTGTCCTGCTGTTTTATTATCATCCTCACCTCCACTCATCATCTCCCTCCTACACTTCTGTCATCTTCACAGAACACTGCCCTCCAGTCAGGGGGGCAATCCTTTACTTCACTGCTTTTCAGTTTGTCTTGCCACGGGTCCACCCTCCCTCTGCACCCCTCTAACCAACTTGACTCTTCATCTCTCTCCCCTGTACTGCTCCTCCTCTTCAGGATATCCCACGCTCCATCTTCATCTCTTCTGCCTAGTCACTTTTTCCTTTTCTCCTCTCAGTTCCTTTGATTTGTGTTGAGCCTGTAGAATAGATGAATAATGTGTAACAATATGCACAGTAAACACATTATTGTACACAGGTGTAGGAGATTGACTGCATGTAACTTCAGCAAACAGAAACTATTTGTTTGATATTAAATCATTTAAGATCATTAAAACATTCTTGAGAGGGAAATTTGAGAACTAATTATCTGTAATCTAGTCTCATAATTTAAAGGCTTCTTCCGGAGTTCTTGGCCCTGTGTACATTTATGTAATGCTTTATCCACAGAAAAATTACAGAATCAAGTTTGTTATAAATGCTTATGGACTACACAAATGAACTATTACACAGAACAATAAATTAGGACTGAATGATGACTATAACAGTGACATTTTTTTTAATGAAACCTGTTTAGACCTGAATCAGTATTTATAGATATAATTGATGTTGACCGATGTAATTGTATTTGAATAGATTAGTGCATCCTCCTGCAGTGATTCACACATCAGCTGCTCCTGATCAGAACATCGTGTGTGTTACCCTTCCTACTGATACAAAGCTTCACTGTGTGTGTCTGCTGGCAGTGTGTGTCTTTGTATGTGTGTACAGGACTGGATGTGGATGCTGCCCTGCATTCATGGAGGATTGTTTGTCTGTTTACAGAAATGCAAAATACTTCTAAGTTTGTCGTTGATTATTTAGTTTCTGTGCTTGTGTGTGTGTTTGGATGCAGTCAGACGTTCCAGGTGAGGATCATTGATGATGAAGAATATGAAAAACATGAGAACTTCTTCATAGTTCTGGAGGAGCCGCGCTGGCTGAAGAGAGGGATCTCAGGTACGTCCCTACAGGATGTTGCTGTGATTCATGTCAGGATTTCATTTGACCTCAAGGTCAAACTTGACTTACCACAAACAAATCAAGAGGAGTAAACAGGAAGTTCTCATGGGAAATGACCTGGACACAGACAAATACTATAGCTTTTCAGAAAGTCTCTTTCCATTGCAAACAAATGTGTATAAAGCTGCAAAAATATAATTAAAAAGACATTCCTTTAAAGCAGTTTTCTTCAGCATGAAAGTAATCCAATATCAGTTGTAGGTACATCCCTGGGCACATGACAACATGAACAGTTAAGTTACAGAATAGCAAATTGGGCATACTTTTTAATCATTACAATTTGCCAAAATGTAAACCAATGGCACAAAAATTGTAGCCCACAGACAACTGTTTTCAGAATACTTCCTAAAACCCCTAAATTATGATAACTGTAGTTTCAAAATGTAGAGCCCACTGATTATCACCCAAACTAAAATTTGACAAATAATTGAATAGTCTCACACGGCAATATCAATGTTTCTGTTGACATTATTTAGATTAAGAATGTGTCATCAACATGGTGCTCATATCTCAGTACTGACTCTCCTTCCTTCATAAACAGATATTCACCCTGTTACAGAAAGCTGTAGATGGACAGGCCAAACATTCAAAGCAATTTGAAATGGCCAATCCATTAATCTGCTCTGATATCATAAAGCTCAGGAAGAAATAATTGATTATGAACATTAAACGACCAGACCACTGGGCAACGTGGGCTCATATTATATGAATAGTGATCAATATGTAGAAACCGTTGTTGTTATGTACCAACATATCAAGGGGATAGATATTTTTATCTAACTTTGTGTTTTTATTGAGGATCAGCTTTGAGTACAGATGTAGTCCTGGGGCCTCATTTATAACGCCTTGCGTAGGATTCACGTGGGAAGGTTGCTTACGTAGTACAAAGCAAAAAAATAGGTACAGACATTTTCCGACATTTTCCGATTCACAAAACATTGCGTACCGGCGAGGGATGTGCGTACGGCACTCCCTACGCCCGTTTCCCTTTATAAATCACAATCGACTCGTAACGCCCATATTTGCCTATACATAGTCAAAGAAACGCCCATTCATTCATTCTGACTGACTGCATGAAGAAGATCGCAGGAAATGACGACAGAACAGCTAAAAAAGACATCTCACACCGTGTCAGATTTAGGTTAATTTGGGGAGGTGGAGATAAATCATATTGTTTGGTGGATGCAGTTTGAACCAGAGTAGCAGCATGGAGGTCGGATCGTCACCAAAATAAATAAATAAGTGGTCCGAAAAAAGTTACTGACAAAGAAAATACACATAACCTTCCTCAGGCAGTGTGTTTGTACCGGGGACAGGAGACCCCCCCTTGATGAGAAACTGTAAGAAATGATCGGGGAATCCCTCCGGAGTGGAGTCATGACGACTGGATCTGAATTATTTTGTTGTATTTGGTGGTTTGTGTTCCAGCTGTCGATCAGCAACTATATATCCATAATCCACCAGTTAAAGGAAATACAATGTGTTGTGTTATATTAGCTGTACAATTTACCACATATGGTGTTCTTAGTTTCCATACATCCTGTGTTTTACGAGCGACTTATCAAGTCTTGGCAAACGGCATAAAACACGATTAAACGTGATAGTATATAAAACCATGCTCGTATCTACAACCTATAGAAATGCAAAACGGCGTCAGTTTAGACGTAATTCTGTCCTCCTGCTTACCGCATCATGTATGAGAAAACATTTCATAACATTAACACAACATATTCGAGGTGGTTTTAAATAACATATCCGTATTTATTTATTTCTCCAAGTTATGTTTTTGTGTGCACTGAGGAGTCTCAAACAGGCGTTTGTTTAATCATTTTAAGATTGGCTTTAATCAATGTTTGAAAATTAATTCATATTTGATAAATGAGGTAACATTTTATTGATGGTATTATTTCCACATATTTCTCTCCATTCTTCCTTCTGCCAACGGTGTCACAGTTTCTCGTCTCTCCCGTTTGTGTGCTTAGTGCGTACGCATGGGTTAGAGTTTGCGTGGAGGACCGCACATTTTCCCGTCAAGTTAGTATTTTATAAATCGCAAACATTGCGTAGAAACTGGCGTACGCAATTTTTTGAGCGTATATCCCTTTATAAATGAGGCCCCTGAACACCACATACATCTGCATATTTCACATATCTGTATATTCATTAAACTATTCTGTTAAAGTGAAGAACTTCTAAAACGGATGACAACATTTAATTTAAGGGTTTCTCTATATTTGTCAAAGTAAAAGATATTTAAAAAGGATTTTAGTACTGATTATCAAAATGTATTCCTCTGGTTATCGTCACATAACCATACAAAAACAAAACACAGCTCATGTACTTTTTATTTGTATCCCACAAAGGTTTTTTTTTGTCAATCTTAATGCTTAAATGTAATATAGAAAACCACAAGATATATTAATCTGTATTAACATCTTAAAGGTCCCATGTCATGCTTTTCCGGTTATTACCCGTCCCCTTGTGTGTTATGAAGGTTTTTCTGCATGTAAACGGTCTGCAGAGTCACAAACCCTCAAAGTACACCCTGTAGCGAGTAAAACTCTAACACAGAAAAGACCTGTCTATGCTGCCCCAGAACGCCTCGTTGGAGATTTCTCTTTTTCCATTTTTTTCTTCCTGGTGTAAGTGAAGTAACGACGACCAAATGGACCAATCCGTGGAGCTCACACACACACACTCACTCAGCCTTATCTTTTCTCAGCCGTGGCTCCGTGGATCTTCCCTCACAGTTCGCCACACACTCACGTGTGTGTGCTCAGGCTGAGCTCCACGGTGTCTCGCAGACCCCACACAGCAACCAGGAAACGACACCAGTAACCCAGCTCACACTGTCCGCTCCTCGAGCCTCAAAGGGCGGAGCAGCGAGCCCCGCAATGTCCCGCCAACACGGCACCCAGACCCCACGCAGCATTCTCATCTGTTTGTCATTACTGGTGTCATTTTCTGGTTGCTAACAAACGCCATTGTAACACATAAACACTGATGTTCCGCTGTAACGGTGGTGGACTAATCAGAACAGAGTGGGCGAGCTGACCAATCAGAGCACAGTGGGCTCACAGGGAGGGGGGGGGCAGGAGCTCCAACAAGCCGTGTAGGACAGAGTGAATACACATACTATACAGAGATGCTGTATGAGAAACCAATGTGAGTTTGGAACATTGAACAATGTAAATCTATTCTAGTAGACCTCAACAATGGAATTATGATCAGTAGAAATGGCCATGACATGGGACCTTTAACAAGAGTGCTTACTTTACAATGTAAGTGGAACTTCGTAATGTTTCATTGCTCATAGTAGCACCTGCTGAGTAACAAGATGAAATTTGTCCAAGTTTAAATTCTTGCTCTTTTAGTTTGTCTGTTGTGTTGTGCTGCAGCATGTGGGTTTCCTTTTGTCTTTTATTGGGTTTGTTTAGCTTTTTAGCTGCTTCAATTACAAACACACTCACCTGAACCTCCTCCTTTCTTCTTTGTTGTGTTTCGGAAAAAAAGTCACAGATGAAGAGAGAGGAGTGTTTATTTGGATTTTGAAAGCTTGTCTTGAAGTCAGAGAGATTAAAAACCCCAGCTGTCAGACAGAGGCTCACTCTGAGAGTGACGCTGCAGCTCAGTGATCACACAGGAAGTCTCTAAATAGTGTCTGTGAGTTTGCACTTTCATCACAACATGTGGAGTGGAGTTTGATGTATTATTAGATGTTGCTGTTAGGCAGAATGTGTGCTATTACTAACTGCCCCCCCCCCCCCCTCTCTGTCCTCTCTACAGCGCTGCTGCTCAGCCAAGGTAAGAGCATCTGATATTCCTCGTCCTGCAGAGTGAAGCTCCTGGCTTCATTTCATTTGTCAGGAAATCTCAGTAGGGCTGAGGATAATAGTTACAAGTCAAACATTCTTCAGCTCTCTTGTTTAGTCCGACCAACAGTCTTTATTAGAGCTTAATTAACCGAGAAAAGCACCAAATCCTCATCCCCGGAAAACAAGGAGCAAGCACATTTTTGCAATTTCTTCTTAAAATATGACAAACAATTATTCAGTTTATCAATATATTTGCTGAATATCAAACTAATTGTTTCAGATAACAATCTGAGGCTGAGCCCAGCATTAAAACGGCTTCACATTATCACAACATTATCATCACCCTAACCTCCGCTGCAGTATTTGTGAGCTGTAGTCTGACTCATCACAGCATCAACACATTCAGAAAGAGAAGATACAAAAGGCGCTTTCACACCGGAGTACTTTTCCCCCCGAACTAGGCCAATAGGGGGGGGAGATTTGGTTTCCCACCATAAAGGATCTGGGCCTATAGTCCCTAGTTCGCACAAACCTTTTCACCCCCAGATCCTCCCTGCTAGCGAGGTAGTACTTTCCTGGGGAGGAAATGGTTCGTGGGTGTGTCGGCCATGCTAACAATTTCTGATTGACTGGGCGAATTGCAAACCACGCCCCGTAAAACTCCGAAAGGTTTTGTGAAGCCGCCATTTTATTTGCTCGCATTAGCATTATTAGCATTAGCATTAGCCCAGCGCACCAACGGAGAGAGACTAACTTATGGCAACACAAAAGAAAACATGGGAGCGGTGGAGTGATGAGGAGGTGTCGGCGCTTCTGGCAATTTACTCGGAAGACGCGACCCAGCAGCTTCATTTGTCAGAAGCATTTTGACGGGTGATTAATCGCCGCAGCGAGCGTTACCTGCCACTCTGATCCACTGACCCACCCCTCACACACACACACACACACACACACACACACACACACACACACACACACACACACACACACACACACACACACACACACACACACACACATTCTTACACAAACAGAAAGTCACAGATAAATGCGGCTTCATTTGCCTAATCCTCCCTCTGGGACTTATTCCGGTGAGAACGCGATCTACTAGGACAGTTCCAGGGACTAAAGAGTTCGGGGGGAGCAAGTACCGGGGACAAGTACCGGCTAAGTACTTGGTGTGAAAGCGGCTATTGAGCCTGACTCAGTCATTCTGTTTGCAAGAAAAGAATATTAAATGCACTACAGTTCATCTGTTTCACTTTTCACAACATTTTGAAAAGACATAAATCCAGAGTTATAGCCACAGAGTCTGTGGTTTACGAGGTTTCAGCCTGAATGACTCATTCTTAACACCATTTCTTCCTAACTGGGGACTTTACTTCTATAAGTGGTAATAACAATGAACCAGATCTGAACCCAGTCCCCTGAGGTATGACAGGGAGAGCCACTCGGGAGCAGAGGTTATTTGTTGTTCATGTGATCTCCGCTCTGTGAATGTGAGCACAGCACAATGGAACCGTTCGGAAATAAATATTTGCAAATGAGTTGGCTCCCACACACTGAGCTGAGTGTATGTGCTGATCAGATAGATCCTGTGTTATGACTCTACAAACAGCCAAGGCTTGTAAACCTACAGCAGCTGCTTCTATACTATGATGTCAAATATTTACTAATATATCCATATAAAATATATTTGTAGTATATTTTTTTAAGGTCATTCTTAAACATGAGTAGTGATTTGCAGATGGGGATTGTTTGGGGATTGAACAGAGGAGGAGTGAACACTGAGTCCTGGATGTGTTCATTCATTTAGGGCAGCTGGATTTATAATAAGTCTTCCTGCAAAGGAGAAGAGGGTCACCTCCCTGCTTACTGGCATCCCACTGATTTAAGCTCATATTAGTTTTGAATGGGAAGTACTCTTAGCATATGACAAAGCAGAATATAGGTCTGAAATACGTTTTTCCAACAGCAGCAGGGGAACGCCAAATCCACAGGAAATGAGATCTGCAAATTACAAACCAACCCGCAGCCAGAGAGGTTTTTAGTACCCAGTAAAGAAGATTTATTTCCACATTGAGCACAAGTCACCAGCATCATATTATGTCATTAAAACTTTCACAAAATTCTAAATGCTTCTTTGAGGACAAAGCAGCTGAGCAGCTTTCTCCTGTAAATGAGTGGCGATGAGGCAGCCATGAAGAGTGTCAGCGAGCAGGTGGCCCTGAAGCATCATGGTCCTCACTAACAGGGGGGGGCACCTCTTCAAAGCCTGTCCTCTCGTGAAGGTTGAAAGACGCTGCTCGGAGGTGGAACTAGTGTCAATGAATACTGCAGGGACGGTTTCCATCTGATGCTTTACTCCTACTGTACTTTTATAATTACACACACACACACACTGTCTCCAAAACTCCACGTCTCTTTATTTCCATCCTTCTCAGCAGAAAGATGAATGAGAAAATGAATGAATGGCTAGAATCTCTTTGTGGACCACGTAACCTCTCTTTTTGTAAAGAGAAGAGGCGTTTGAATCCCTGATTAGCTGAGTTTCTCAGTTCATTCTCTAAGAAGAACTCAGCTACTTGCATAGCAATGGATCAATACCACAAACTGGCCTCCTGTCAGCATTAATCCCCTCTCTTTTAAGTTGCTGGGAGCTCTCTATCTCTCTCTCTCTGATACTGTATCGAGGGCCAGGAAGAAAGCGGGGGATCGATATGAAGAGGCCCAAGGTTAAGCTTTGTGTACAGTGTAGCCTCACCTCATAAGTCTGCAAATCATTTGAACAGGAGAAAGAGTTCCAGCTCAACAGAATGACCTTCCCTTACAATTGACTGTATTTTTAAATATGTTTTGAAGGAAACACATTCTCTCCTGGATTACTTTTTGGACACATGGTCAATGTTTAAACTTTTTGAAAACAATTATAACAATGCAACAAAAGCAGTCGGTTAGGTTTTGCCAAAGATTGTGTGTTGTTTTTTTTTATTTGACCTTAGTTTTCATGCAGGACACAAACAGCGGTGCACCTTTACAGAGCAGCAGGAGGCCCCACAATATCATCTCCACCTGTGAGCACCAATCATACTGTACATGGTCAAATATGTGCTCATTTTATTTAGCAAGAAATGATAAATGTAGTATTTGCTTCCCTCTGCTGTATGTCATTGTGAAGTGAATAGGGGAATATAAGGACTGTTGGTCAGACAGAACGAGCCACATGAGGTCCCCCTGGGCTCTGTGACATTGTCTTGTTTTACACATTTGATCTGTTCTTTGTATCTGATTTGTTATTTTCTGTTGGCATTTTAGCAATACAATTCACCAACCTGTCATCCAACTACCTGTCATTGGTGTATATGGTGCAGACAAAAACACAGTTAAAGAAGATAGAAAGTACGAAAAAAAAGATGTAGATAAATGATTTATATGAATAGATAGATATACCAAAAGAAATACGTACAGTATTCTCAGAATAATAAATTAAATATGTACAGTATTGTTCTGAAAAGTGGAAAGCTGTGCAGATGTTAAGAGAGGTAGCTTGTGTACAAATCTATCAAATATTCTGAGGACAAAATATTCTGAATACCGTGCAGTTTCTATTGACACACCTGCTCTCTTTCTGTGTCTCTGTTCTATTGTTCTCTTTGTTGGGCTGTCACAATATCACATTTTGACTCTACAATTATTCTGGCACAATAAATTCACAATAGCAAATTATATTAATGCTATTACTCAAATGAATCTTTATAGTGTGTGTTCAATCAATAACATGTAAAAAAAAAAAGACATAACTGAAAAAGAAACGTACAAAACGAACAGTATACTGTTGGATAGTACCAAGGCGGTATATCGCAACATGTACAGACACCAAACAGATATCATCCATCTGTCATCCTCTCATGTCCCCCCCCCCCCCCCCCCCCCCCCCCCCCACTGTGTGAGAACACTCACCCATATTTCAGACTCAGCCTCAGTGCAGCCCGAAATAAGGCTGACTCACTATCTATTATTGATAGGTGTGGAATTTGGAAATATCACGCACTTTAGTTTCACTCCGAGCTCACGGTCGGTGTACTTATTGTTCCCTCCACATGACCTCTTCCACGGCAGAGGGGGCGGAGGGGCAGATGAGCCCTGAGGAGGAGGAGGCCCGGAGGATAGCAGAGATGGGGAAGCCCATCCTGGGAGAGCACAGCCGCCTGGAGGTGGTCATCGAGGAGTCCTACGAGTTCAAGGTGCAACATTCAATATTTTTCTCTGGAAAAAGTGTAGTTTTATGTGTTTTGTACTGCAGTGTACTGCCAATTCATTCCAGCAATGGTCTAAGTTTTATAGTTTTGTTCTGATGTCCTCTAGGTACATTTATAGATGAATTATTAATGGTAGCCTATTGCAGCTCTAGAATCTAGACAAGATCCAAATCATTCTACACATTACAAAAACATGTATTCTCTTCCAAAATATATAAC
Source organism: Trematomus bernacchii (assembly GCF_902827165.1). Classification (NCBI taxonomy): domain Eukaryota; kingdom Metazoa; phylum Chordata; class Actinopteri; order Perciformes; family Nototheniidae; genus Trematomus; species Trematomus bernacchii. Next base: position 385,644 of record NW_022987621.1, read on the forward strand.
ATGCTTTTGTGAAAAAATGTAATAAAATCTTGCATTCAAGCATATTACTCTGTATCGGGAGCAGAACATGGCTCCAGCAATGCACAGTGTTATTACAATTTGTTTTCAAATGCATCTCATTTGAATTCATATTTAAAAGCAGCAGTGGAATAGTGGGGCACAGGGCTGTGTGTACACACCTCTGAACATATAATATACTGTATATCCAGGTAAAAGCTGAAACCCGAATAGGAGCATGGACACTTATGGTGCTGCACCTCAGTGTGAGGGGCATAAAAAGAACGCTGCTTTCCTGGAAATGTTATATAATCCACGTTTACACTCTCACACTAAACCCGGGTCATAACCCTCTCAGCGAGCAGATCTAATATGAGTTTAAATTATTCAAAATGCCCGTTGCTCACGATGCAGCGGTGAGCTTGAGGCATGAAAAATTCAAACTCTCATGGCATGAACAGAGCTGCCACGTCTCCCAGGCTGCATGCAATCCAAATATTTAAAATGTGCAGTGGGCTCAGGTAATTAAGTAAATAAAAGCAGCCAATGACTGCCACTCCGAGCAGCTTGATGAGTGTAGTTTACTGCCATAGCAATAAGTCGATAAAACAGTCCAACACACAGAAGGATGATATATTGCTAATCCATCTTTTTATTGCTCTATTTCTCTCAAAATAATTAAACCGATGGATTCTTCATGTGCTGTTTTTTTATTAACTAAGAAGAACTCAGGGAAGGATCATATTGTTTTGTACGCCTCTGAGTCTGTGTGAAATGCACAGAATCAAATATTGATACAGTCCTCTATGACTATTTCCTTTTGTCATCAGCACACATGAATGTAATTGAAGCAGTGGGTGCTACGCAAGTTGAAAAAAAGCCCAGAAATCATGAAATTCCCTCAAACATTTAATAAAATAACACCTGTGTGTTGATTATTTTTGTGAACAGTGGAAGCTTCTAGCTGGCAGGTGAATGTTTGCATGGGTATTTCTCTTATAAGCCATCTCTTTCACACTTTCCCTAAACATACAAATGAATAAAGCAAACAGATCAAACATATGCCTGACTTTGAACTAATTAGAAACCAACAGAAGCATGGATATTTGACAATCTCTTCCAGAAGTGAGTAAAAAAAGAGTACAAACATTAACCAACAAAAGAGATGAATGAGAGCCTGTCAGACTGTCACTCCAAACACATTACACCAAATTCAATATTCTTATGCTTCATTTAATGACAAAGGCAATCGACCCTTTGGGACAAACAGTTTATTATTGAACTTATCTTTCATGATTTGCGGGTCGTAAGAACACGCTGGGGGAATAATGAAATTCAGTGTGATTGGCATTTAGAGGAGGCCAGTGAGCGTGGGCTGAGGATCAATGTTTGCTAAGTGGTATTACCTGATCATTTCCTATTCTGTAGTCTAACCGACCCTTTCCCTTAGAAAGGGAAATCACAACAAAAACAGCAACAGCTTTTTTTCTTTTATGTGTGATTAAGCTAGTCCAGCTTTGGACAAACAGCATACCTGTTTATATGTAAATGTTTTTCTTACTGATGTTCAAAGCAGTTAAAAGGTTTTGTTCTATATCTTTGTCCGACCTATAGCTGAATGGTTGAGTGAGGGACGGTTTAGGTCCCACCCTTTAAAACTGTTGGCCCTCCCTGCATTTATAGAGAGACTAAGAACCTTTTAGCACTTTAATACCGAGATGGCAGGGTTCTTCTGGAGACAACCTTTTGGATTTTCCTTCACTGAAGAATCTATGTTCTTTGAATAAAAAGGCTTTTGGCAACAAAAAAAAGCTAGACAGAAGAAGAGAGGGCGCACTGACATGCCCATTTCTTTTGGTCTGATATTCTGGTGCTCTTGTGCGACATCTGCTGGTACTGAGTGTGACATAGAGAACCTTTAAACTTCACTCACAGATTTTCATCATTGAAAACCCCACAAACAGCACAGCTAACAAGCTCAGTGTCACGGGTGACTCTGTCCCCTGTCCTCGGCTGTGTTTGGCTGCTAATGAAGTGTGTGTTTTGCTCCTGATTGGCAGAGCACCGTGGACAAGCTCATTAAGAAGACCAACCTGGCGCTGGTGATCGGCACACACTCCTGGAGGGAGCAGTTTGTGGAGGCGGTCACTGTCAGCGCAGGTGAGTTGTGTGTGTGTGTGTGATCGTCCACACACAGATCCCCAAGATCACAAACATGTTGAAGGCGGCGCTGCCAACGATAGTTGCTGGTCCCAACTCACCAGCGTTGAAGCCGTGACCACACACCTGCAGAGAACACGTGTGTGAGGAGTGTGTCAGGAGGGGAGGGTGGATACAGAGCAGTGACAAGCATCCAAACACACTCTCTACAAGGCACGGACAGTCATTATTGTTCTAAAATAAGAGAAGAGTAATGCCCACGCTTTGAAAAGCCAGTCTGATGTCCATCAATCTCTTTAATTGAATAACATGTTATCTGCTGAAGAGGTTATTGTTTTACAGATACAACTAAGAAAGAGTGTTTTGATTTAGCATAGAGAAATGGAACATGATGAAAACAGAAGGACCCAGAGAGAGAGAAGCAGGGAATAGAGTGCTGACGGCATACATAGATTCACATCAAACCCAAAAGTTTGACAGGATGTTTGTGTGCGTGTGTGTGTGTGTGTGTGTGTGTGTGTGTGTGTGTGTGTGTGTGTGTGCGTGCGTGCGTGCGTGCGTGCGTGCGTGCGTGCGTGCGTGCGTGCGTGCGTGCGTGCGCGCGCGCGTGCGTGTGTGTGTGCGTGCGCGTGCGTGTGTGTGTGTCTGGTACTTCTACTTTTAGGTAGATTTGTATTTTAACATGAATTCAGTCAGTATACTTCCGGACAAGTTTCCGTACATCTTTCATGTTTTTAAGCCTCTTTCCACTCTAATCTTCTCTGTGATGTGGTCTGATGTTTTCCTCACAGGTGATGGCGACGATGACGAAGAGGGTAGTGAAGAGCGTCTTCCATCTTGTTACGACTACTTCATGCATTTCGTCACCGTCTTCTGGAAGGTTTTGTTCGCCTGCGTCCCGCCCACAGAGTACTGGAACGGCTGGGCCTGCTTCTTGTTCTCCATCAGCACCATCGGCCTCCTCACCGCCTTCATCGGGGATCTGGCGTCACACTTCGGCTGCACCGTGGGGCTGCGGGACACCGTGACCGCCGTGGTGTTCGTGGCGCTGGGAACCTCTATTCCAGGTGAGCGAATCCTCATTCGCTGTGTGAGGTGTAGAAGGTCATACGGGTGAAATATGTAGAAAGTGCAGAGACCAGCAGAAATGTTGTGTCCTCATAACTTTCTATAGATTCAGTTTAAGTCTTATCAAACAACTCCCACCACAAATATGACCTTAATTTGCATAATAACAACTAAGATAACATCAATGGCCTATATCCTCAGTCACTCTCTCATGATGAGAAGTTGATTTTTCTGTGTGAAAATGAACATTCACACTGCAAACAAAACTGTAGCATTTGATTTGCAATGATTCACGTGCGCATATTCAAACATCGTTTTATCAGCAGGAATGTTCATTCGGGGTCGATGCAACAGTTCATCGAGGTGCATGGATCACTCTCACACCTCTTTCTCTCATTTCAGACACCTTTGCCAGCAAAGTGGCCGCCATGCAGGACCAGCATGCTGATGCGTCTGTTGGTAACGTCACCGGTAGCAACGCTGTCAACGTGTTCCTGGGGATCGGCGTGGCGTGGACGGTGGCCGCCGTCTACTGGAAAGTCAAAGGGAAGGAGTTCAGGGTGGACCCAGGGTCGCTGGCCTTCTCCGTCACTCTCTTCACCATCTTCGCTTTCATCTGCATGGGCGTGCTCCTGTTCAGACGCCGGCCCTCTATCGGGGGGGAGCTCGGGGGGCCAAGGAGGGCCCGCATCGCCACCAGCCTGCTGTTCCTGGGCTTGTGGTTCCTCTACATCCTCTTCTCCAGCCTGGAGGCCTACTGCCACATCAGCGGCTTTTAAAAAGAAGATGGAAAATGTTCTGAAAGAATATTGCACAGCAACACAAACATATACTTTAACACTCAGTCCATACAGTACACAGTTCTACATGAAACAAGTGTGAGATGTTTGGAAGTGTTCCGGCTTTTAATGCAGGGATACTAAAACACTTCAGATACATATTCACACACACACACACACACACTATGTACGCATGTGTAAACAGATCATAACAAACACACACAGGCAGTTACAGGCATGATAAAGGGCGAGAGGAAGTGTTAGTGAAGTGTTAAGGTTAGTGAACACAAGAGGTTACTGCAACAAAGTAAGCAGAGCGCAGACTGAGAGAGAAAGAGTGAATGTGAAGTTGAGATTTTCGAGGTGAGAAAGGTCAGATGAGCCTCTGGAGTGCTGTCTCATTCTTTTCTACAGCCGGGGGGGTGGGTTGCCCTGTAGGATCAGACCGCTGATAGAGAAGAAACCTGTGCACATCAGACTAAATGTATCCATCAGTTGCATTGAAGGAACAACACTTTAGTTTCCTCAACAAAAAAACCTGCTCCCCCCCCCATCTTTACTGGTACAGTCAACTGAGGAGGTGAAACGCTGTCTGAAAAGGAGTGGAATGTTTACAATAACAATAGCATTAAGTATGTTTACCACTGGAGGTTCTTATAAAGTGGTGATGCTGATCTAATACACTGTACAGAAGAACGCGGTTCTCCACACGCGCTGTAAATAATGAAACCAGTGTGCTGTACATATAGAGTGTTGTGTTTTCAGTAGGCAGATGATGCCTACCATTGACCAAGTTAGACAGGGAGGAAATATGTAGCTACTGTTCTGTACAATTAGTCATATTACAGAGAAAAGAAAAGAAAACACCACCATCAGGTCTCTGCTTCCACCTTTTTTATATCCATGCAGAAGAAACACCACAGATCCCCAACATTATAATGGTGAACATTTTTGGAATCATAATATTAGGCAGTAAAAGTGTTAGCTGCCCAAACAGATGAATGCCACACTGGTGAAATAAAACAGCCATATCCCCTACATACTGCGTTCAAGTCAGATGTGTCTCTCAGATGTTTGTACACCAAACCAACAGATTTGGCATGTATAGCCAGATACAGACACACAAATAGTCAAGCAGAAATACTATGTAAAAGGAAACGATCAGAATACACCTGTAAATGACATCCCTGATGTTAAATCAGACATATAATGCTCACTTTCAGGTTTATACTGGCCTTTTAGGTTTCTATCTGAATTTTGAGTTTTTAATGATATGTCCACTTTACCTGTATAAAGCTGAGTGTGCAGGCACACAGGAGGGAGGAGAGGCGTTTGTTCTGAGGGAAACAAAAAGGGCATTTTGTTCTCCTCAAAGGTCAAATGTGTGCTGTGTGGAACTTGGTTGGAGGCTCCATCCAGACAGACTGAGATGACGGAACTCCTTCAGTAATGTGGAAACAGAGCAACCCATTACTGCGGCATGTTTCCTTTAATTACCTTCAGTGACAGCAGCACGGACAGGCAAACATGCATGGGTGGTCAAACAAGACTTAACAGTGTTAGTTTACTTTCAACAGTGAAGCCTATGAAGCTAGTACATTACAATATAGTCTTAAAAAAACGGACAAAACAGATTCCAATCATCATCAAGTCTACAGCATAATGATCCACACACAAGATCCTAAGCTACACTCAAATTAGGATGCAGGATGCCGGTCTCAACCACTAACATTTTCAAGATGGCACCCTTACAATGCCTTAAGATACAATTCTCAAGTACAAATCCAGTATTCAAGCTTTCAGCTGTACAGAGCTGCACTTTATCTGATGTAACTGAAACACACTGTTTTCTTAGTGCAATTCAATACAAGAACCAGACATGCTTAAAATTACTTTCCATTTTAATGGAAGGTGTGCACACTGTTTCAAAAGAACTTACTTGCAAACAAACTAAGGTCTATCATCTAACATTCTCCTGTTTACAGTCTGTAGGTCAGCAGCAGACAATGCTTTCCATTTTCAAATCACGCGTTCGCATCCAAAAGAGTAAATCTGCACAGAAGCCGCAGTCTCACTTTGCATTTGAATAAAACACAGTTTCTATAGTCATAGTACCATAGTGTTGGCTGTTTTTAGTGAATAAAACCTCACTGTCGCTCAGTAATGCATGGCAGAGTTGGAACATACAATACAAATGTTCATAAGCTTCTGAAGCTACTGGCTGCTATATAGACAGTAAAATCAACTAGAGAAGTGCAAAACTGTTAAATCTAAAGTGGCATCGACACACCAACAGTTCAGCTTTATCACTTTCAACTTTAAGATACATAAAGCTGAGAGGTCAGTCCATGAAAAAATAAAGTCATAGCTAATGTAGCAAGAAAACCTCATAGTATAATATTAAAGAAGCTAGAAGCATCCAGAGTCCTGCATCCTTTTCTACATGGGGAAGAGTTGATTCAATACGGCGTCCCATCAGTTACCATTATATTTACTGTAATATTCAATGCTTGAAGGTAGGGTAGGTAAGAATGGAGAAACCAGCTCGAGTGCGCTAGAATTTGAAAGTACACAACCGGAAAAAATATGCCCCTTCCTTCAGACTTCCTTACAGAGCCCCTCCTCCAACACACACGAACGCGCACATGACCAATGAGGGCACGAGATAACTTTGTGCACAGATGGAAGGCTGACAGGCAGGTAGGACATCCAGTTATTTTAGCCGGGCCGGCTAAAATGATTGGTCGTGCTTTTTACAGTACTACGGCTTCCACAGATGACATTTTTTTATGGATTTATTGTCAAAGCATTTAATATATTCATTGCTATCGGGATGTTAAGAGCATTCCATGGAATATAACAAAAAGTGTATCTGAAGTGAATTACCTACCCCACCTTTAATATCAGTCACTTTACATACCCTGCCCTGTGCTGCGGGTGCATCACAAGCATTTCACCCACAAAAGTGCTATCCAGGTGGAATTTGTTATATCTATTGTTACACACAATAATATCAGAAAGATTGGATTCGTTAACCCTTGACTAACTATACTTTGTAAACTTTCTAAAACAGATTTTGTATCCTTTCCTTGCCAATATAGCTGAAGTACATTTTTTTGTACTTCTAAACAATGTTTAGAATGGTATCGATATATTACGATTGGTAGTGTTGATTACATCCTTAGTAAATTTAGTAGATTAGATTTTGATATATTTTCCACAGCGAGGAAGCTTCCCTTTGAACTGCTCAAACAGTGTAGTGTATTTTAACCACACATAATCCATCTAATTTACATGTTTGTGTCTATGTTACTTATGGATAAGATCATTTACTTAGATATTTATTTATTTACAAGAAGATTATTTATCTATAGATTAGCTGTGCCGCAGGTCCTTGAGGCGGACAGTTTGGAGTTTAGTTCAAGGAGTGTGGTTTCAATGTGCAATACAGAAAACTATTAAAACACATCTCATCTCTTTAGTAGCTTTGACGAGAGGACAGTTCACATTTTCTTCTACTCCGGCGTTTGTTGTAACGCTCCGCCAACGTACATTTATCCTTTCAGTTCTCTCAGAGGAGGAGTTTTGAGTCTAAGTAGCATGTTTACATGAAGAAACTGTGGAACATTGTGAGTATAATTGTCAATTGTGGGTCGTCATGAGCTAAAGAAGAACTTTTTGTTGATATTAACGGTGTCTGTGGGGCAGGTCAGTGGTGTGTGAGGTCGCTTCAGTAGCTTAGATCTACTCATTAAACACACACACACACAAACACAGATACACATGCACACAGATCTGCTGGACTCTTGTGTAAGAATGATCAGCACCAGCGGTACAGAATGTAGACGGCGTGCCCTGTCCCTGCAGGTGTGGCTCAGCACCTAAACACAGAACTCTACAATGTCCGGACAATGTTCCGTGTTTCCATGAACTTCTGAACTAACTGTCTGGCTTCGGCCTTTGCTGTTCTGTAGCTTGATGTGATGCCTCTCTTCCCCACCCCCTCCCCAGTGTGTGTCTGTGTTTGCTTCCCTTCCGTGTTCCTCTGCAGATGCATGTTGAATCCCCGTGTTTGTGTGTTAGCAGCATGGTCTACTGTGATGGACGCCTATTGGCACACTTGTAATTTCCCACAGTTTGGAATCGCAAACACCAGAGGCTCTCTGTGAAATAAAATGAGCAAGTGGCACACATATACTCTACTCCATACAGATATACTGAAGATAACACACACAGAGGCATTTATGGGCCAGTGTCCACTGCTTACTTGTTTTGTTACCTTTAAAAGCTGTGAGAGCGTGCTAAGCGGGCTAAGTCTGCAACGAGCAACATCCCAGGTCTTCTTTTTGTTTGTTGGTGTACGATATTTCTGTGTCTGTGTTAGTGCCCCTCCTCTTCTTGTTCTCCCATGTGTCCCAGCCCCCAAGGTCTTGCTCTTCAATGTGTCTCTGTGAAGATTTTTCCTGTGATGATGAAAATGTCTCTCTCTGCCTGAACTTTAGTAGGAAAACAATGACTGAGTTACTCCGATATCATGTGATAGACATAAAAATGTATTCAATACTGTAATAAATTATTAACTGAAGCTGATATATAAGTTTTCTTATGAAATGCATAAAAACAATATTTGAAAAACGACAACTTGTTTTTGAGATAATGGCATGAGGTCTAATGTGTTACCGAAAGATAATGAAGGTCTTTAATTAAGTCAAATTGACCTTATTTGAATATAGTTTATTTATTTTCAAGGCATCATGTGTCTGAGTGTTTATTGTTGCACCAAATGAAGGAACAGCAGTCAAACCCAACATTTACGAAGTCTTTGTATCTAGCACCTGCACATCTGTAGACATTAAAGCAGGGACGCGGGAAGTCAGTCAGAGCTGGGGGTGCGGGGTACGGGTGCGGGGGGGGGGGAATTTCACACACGAAATGCAGCAGGTTTTTTTCTAATCAGAAGACGATTTATTGTTGATTGAGACGCAGCCGGGTAGCAATAACAACGCACTTGAACTTTATAGCGCGCACTGCGCACCGGATTGTATAACAATAACAGATGCAGAGTTAACAGAGATTAAACAGATTAAAACGGAATAGGCCTACATGAATAATCATAGGTTTCTAACAGTGACAATTTAAACATTTTACACAATTGCCCATTTTTGTGAATTCGGCTGTGCGATATGCTAGAAAAGCACTAAATTAACCAACCTGGTCTCACCAGAATGCGTGACTCCACCACGACTCCTTAACACCGCAGTGCGTGGTGGAGTCACGAACTTTGCTACATTTACGTGTCTGCACCACGCAAACAACCCCAATGTAAAGGCCCTGACACACCAGGCCGTATTCGGCCGTCTTGCGTTGCCTGGCGACAACGCGTTCCTTGTCGCCCAAAGTCAATTTGGTGTGTCCCGAACCCTCGGCCGTGACACGCCTTATTTGGCCTTTCACGGTCGACACATGGCCTATTCAACATGTTGAATCGGCCAAAATACGGACACAAGCTATCGGGCCAAGAAACCACTCTGATCAGCTGTTCAGCTAGCAAATGAGAAGCGAAACGGAAGTGAGGGACGTAAACAAACGATTTAAGGCACAGGATAGCAGCTAAACACCAGCAGGTGATACTTAAAGACATCAAACATAGCCCTTAAATGTCCTCTCTTACCTCCCACACATAGCAGGGACATCTCTGATATCGGCGGGAGCGTCCCCGGCTGTCCTCTGCTGAGAGCTCCGTGATTTGTTTGGTCAAGTCCGGTTTATTTGTCAGTATAAAGTTGCAGGATTAGTCTCAAGTACCTCAACATTGTCCTTAAGTACAGTGTCTAAGTAAATGAGATACTGTCTACTGCTGTTCATTTACCTATTGTGAGTCGCCTCGGATAAAAGCATCACATGGAAATGTAAATTTAGCAAGAAGTGGCCATTATTACATTACATACATTACTACATTGCTGACTCAATAAACTACACACCCACCAGAACACTGCGATCATCAGATGCAGGTCTATTAACTGTGATTTTATAGTATGTCTGCACTTTATGTGCTCATTTCATCATTCATGTATTTTTATATTCTAAAACATGTTTTCGATGGACGAGAGTGAAAATGGAACGCACACGCTATTTGTTTGTTTATATCACAGTCTGTTCTTCTTCTCTTTCTTCCGGTTGTTGTCTCTTTTGAATGACGAATACACACTACCACCGCCTGCTGGTAAGGACAGTTATTGCCACTCACTCATGCGCAGTTCGTACGTGCTCGGCTGAAGTCTTTGCGGTGTGTTCCAGTGCGACACACGGTCAAGACGCAGGAGAACTCGTCGATGGAACTGTCGGTGTCGGTGTCGGCGAGTTCTCTGGTGACTGCCTGGTGTGTCAGGGCCTTAAAGTGAATGAGGCTCCTTTGTCGTGGTGCACACACGCATTTCTACAACATCCAGCAGTGAGCTTTTATTCTATAAAACGTTTGTAAAATCTACTTTATAGCTTGTAGTAACTCACGGGAGGCTTCTTTTATTTTATTTGTATTCATAATCATTTTTATTTTTCGTCAGAATGTATTATGGTGCATTAGTTACGAATTTTTGTTCTAAAAAAACAGTGCATTGTGTGTAATACAACTGTGATTTTTATTAAATTAGTTAGTTTTTAAGGAAGGCCAGAGCTTCAGCTGTGTCGAATAGATTGTTCCCTTTAGTTCACGTTATTTAAAAGATAATTATATTCCTATTTGATCAAGTCCCCTTTATTGTATTACGGACGCAGAGAGCAATGTACTGTACCCAATATACAAGCAGTTAATAAACTTTTCAATCAATCAATCAATCAATGTGAGCATCCATTCCCATTGAATAACGGAGGATTTTACACCCGGAAGTAAGTAATCTCCTTACTGTCGATTGATTTTACAGTGATATCTGCACTACTCATCGACTCAAAAACACCAGATTATCCTTGTTAATTACACAACATTGATTGGTTTAAATTGTGTGCAATGCTTTTGTAATTTTCCCCTTCGATTCGGAGAAACAAATATTTGTTCAGAGTTTAGGATGGCCGAAGACACTACACTACCCAGAATCCTCAGCTATTGTTCCGCTTTGCCTCAAGCTCTGTGATTGGTTGACCTCCAACTGCATTCCATATGAAAAAAAACGTTTTGTAAAAGATCAAATCATACTTTATTCAGCAGTGCTTGCTTTACTCTTTGAAAGTCATCACATGAATGCATTGTAATGAATGGTTTGGCTGCATTAAACATTACACATCTGTCGTAGTTCTTTATTTATCTACAGAGATCGGGCCTCAGAATAGACCGGAAACTATTCTTTTACCGTTCTGTTTTAATTTCACAATAAAGTTAGTAGTAATAATTTGTTTTGATATTATTGTTTTTTATTAACTACTAGACCGCTGGGTCATGTTAAGACTGTAGTGATCACTAATTAACTAGGTTACATAATTCACTCATGGAACTACAGGTTGGGGGTATTGTTTCCGCACGGACACATATGTTGACGGTACCTACTGTGTACCTACTGTGTGTCCTCCCTTTCGCTTTCTCTTCTCTTCCCGGGCTGCGACCCGACAGCATGTCCATTTCTGTCGCTCATTAAAGCCAGATTTGCACCTTCGATGCACCGCCTCCGACTCCCTTCTCTCGGCACTACATGACCATCTTTTCTGTGTTGCTGTGGGTTTTTTACATCGCTTTTGTGTTACAAATATCAAAACAATAACAGAATATATCCGTCGTAAACTAAACCAGAAACAGCAGTATATTTTATTTTGTTAACACTGTAAACTTGACAGCTTTTTAACCCGCACCTCCTGCTGGTTAAAGCACGTTATTACACGTTTAGAGTCATTGCAATGCAGGTAGATTGTGTTGCTTTTTAATGACTGTTTTAAAATGCCTTTTTCTTAATGTCTTTCATTTTTGTAAAGCACTTTTGAATGTGTTATATTTGATGAAAACATTTAAATATTAAGAATACATACTCTTAATATAGTGGGAAAGTGGAATGTCAATGATATAAATAATATAGAATAGAAAATATCAAGAAGATACTGTAAGTGATCTCTACAATAAAACAGTTTAGTGCCTGATAGGAGGATGTGCAAAACAGACAAACTAATAAGGCTTTATTTAAACATTAAAGAATACTTTAGATTAAGGTCTTCTTTTAAATAAGAAAAAAGCTTTGGGGGTATCTACAGATATTAAGCCTGACAAAGTACTTAACGTCTAATATATTGCATGGTTTGTTTTGGAACTTGACAATCAACTTTCCTGCAATGTTAACTATGTTGAAGCACTTATTTTAACTGATATTATACATATTAATTATACTCTTATAAGATGTATGTAGATAGTATAAGAAAGGTGCAGAATATGTTTAATGGTGGAGGTACACAGATATTGATAGATGTCTTGTAATGCACTGTTGAGGAACCTGTGACCCAAGTTTTTCATTCATTGCATAACTACACCGTAGTTGTGTATATGATATGTCAATAAACCTTAGAAAATCTTGAAATCTTGAAAGGGATGTGCAAAATAGCCATTATATACAGTTTTTAATTAACTATTAGTAGAGAATAACGAGTAATAAATATGCTTTATAGGGATCTGCAGATAAATATTTAGTCTTCTCAAGCACCCACTACCAAATATCTCGCCTGATTGTTGGCTTGGGGGGGGGGTAGGACACGTTCTAAGCACATGGTGTAGTCCCATAGCTGAGGATTCTGGGTAGTGTAGTGTCTTCTGCCATCCACACACTACTGTTTTATCTGTTGCTGTTTTGATAACTTTGCGTTTTAAAAAGAGGGTGTTGAGATCTCCATATTAGGATGAATACTTAAAACGAAAGTTAGTTATAATCAAATATAATCAATTATATTCTTGTATAACCCACAATGAAAATGCTTCATATTTTATGATGTTCTATATTTACAGTATAAACAAAAAACAAGTGGTTTGTTAAGTTGAGTGTGTAAGGCCTATAATGGTTTATGGGTGTCACTGATAAGAGAAGAGGCAGTTTCTTCCCTCTCCCCTCACAGCAGTACACAGGGAGGGGGGCTCCTGACTTAAGGAGAAATACATTGAGGCCCCAAAAAGGTGGTTATGTCATAGCCGAGAATAATATTTTGCAAGTCCTGCAGAGTAGGGGTCATGTCCTTTTTACACAAACATGGGAAGGTGTGTCTTATGCCAGAGCCATAGAATATGTCTGGTCATGTCCAGTTCTTTACATCAGAGGCCATGCCCAGTTTCCACAAATATGGGTATGGAGGAGGTGTCTTTAGGTTTTTCTATCCTGTTTTCGAGCATAAAGACACTGGCAGATGAGGAGGAACTTTGCTTTTTGGAGAGAGGGAGAGAGGGGGGGGGGGATCCCCTGGTATATTGGCTCTCGGTAACGCTCTCTCCCTCAGAGCTGGGTTTTTGCTCTCGGTAAGGTTCTCTCGAACTTGGTAACTATTGCGTAAATCTATGTGTGTGTGAATGTTAGTACCCACCATCTGTGTTGGGAAATAGGTATGTGTTTGTGAATGGAACTACCCGCCATCTGTGCGGAATATAGGTTAAACTCCCCGTCATCTGTGCGGAATATAGGTTAAACTCCCCGCCATCTGTGCGGAATATAGGTTAAACTCCCCGCCATCTGTGCGGAATATAGGTTAAACTCCCCGCCATCTGTGCGGAATATAGGTAAAAAAGGTATGGAATTGATGTGAACTGATTTGGTGAAAGAAAGTTTGAATGTGCTTTTTATTATCAACGGTCTTTTATGAGGAAATGCCTCTAAATTCTATTGGGAGATTTTAAATGTCACAACTGAATTGGGCAGTTGAAGTTACAAATTTGGTAATAAATGTAAAACTGTGAATTAAAGTTTCATATTAGAACATGATCACAGCATGATAGGTTTAGTACGATGATAATGTTGTAACGAGAGAAGGTAAAAACCCTGTATTAGTTTGGACCTATTTTTCTTCAAATAAACTGATCCCACCTTTTGGATTGGGACAACTTAAAAGACATCTGTGCTCTCCTCTCCTGCTTGAAAGGTAAGATCGCACCCTGCCACGCTCACACTTAGGTAGGGCCACACCTCATTTACTGATATCAAAGTCCTTCGGGATTGCTTAAACAGATTTAGGGGGTTGTTTGAATTGAAACAGCAGTTAATTGAACCTGGTTCTTCGGGGAGTTAATAGAGGTGAGATCTTGCTGATCGTTGCACTGTAAAAAAAAAACTCGTAAAAAAACGGTCAAAGTACTGGCAGCAGCGGCTGCCAAACAAAAACCCTTAAATTAAAGTAAAATACTTTAACTGAAATAAAGTGAATAAGCCATTAATTTACGGGAATTGTCCTTAAATATTTTACAGGAAAACACTGTAATTTTACAGATTTATCCTCTCTTTTTACAGTCAATAACCTTTAATAAAAGTACATTACTAATACTTTAACGTGCAAATACTCTAATTTTACAGATTTATCCTCTCTTTTTACAGTCAATAACCTTTAATAAAAGTACATTACTAATACTTTAACGTGCAAATACTCTAATTTTACAGATTTATCCTCTCTTTTTACAGTCAATAACCTTTAATAAAAGTACAGCACTAAAACTTCTACGGGCAAAAAACCCGTAAAAAAACGGTCAAATGACTGGCAGCAGCGGCTGCCAAACAAAAACCATAAAATTAAAGTAAAAATACTTTAACTCAAATAAAGTGCAAAAGCAATTAATATACAGAAATTGTCCTTAACGATTTTACAGGAAACTTTCCTCTCTTTTCAAAATCCATTGTCTTAAAATGTTACATTCAAATACCTTAAATAAAGTTCGGATGAGAAAAACTGTTTTTTACATTTTTTTTTATTAGATTTGTATGATCAAACACTAAAATAAATACAGAACCTAAAGTTCTACAGGTAGAATACTGTTATTTTACAGCTTTTTTCTAACATTTTCCAATCAAAGACATTCAATGAAAAGACATCACAAAATGTTCTGTCGGAAACAATTACTCTGAAAACTTAAAATATGAAAACTAATGAATACAGCATTTCATATTTAAACATCATACTTATAAACAGTAGAAACAAAAAGTAAGTTGAATTTTTTTAAGAGTACTTTGAAACATTCTCAACTGAAAATAACAGAAATTACAAAATGGCAACATATGTTCACATTGTCAATTTGAAGGAGCAGTGTGCAGGATTTAGTACGTCTAACAATGGGGATGTAGGTTCCAACAAATGGATAACTTGTTCACTCACCCTCCTATCCCAAGTTTGTAGAATGTATATTGGCTGCAAAAACCTTGAGGCCCAATCATGTTTCCTCTGTCCATTCTGCGCTACTGTAGACGTGGCAGTGCAACCTAGAGGACAAAAAGATCAGAATCAGAAACAGGTTTTTCACACGTATGAGGAATTTGACTAGGTGTCGTACATACACATATAAATAAAAAAAATTAAATAAAAAAAAGTACACAGATAGCGAACTATATTAAGAACACTGTAATAAAAATATAGTAAGATAGCAATAAAATAAAGCAGTAATATACATCGAAATAGAATGCAATAAATTATAGAATATAAAATATGTGCAGTAAGCAATATTTAAACATTGCATTATTTACCATCCTGTGATCTCCATTATGTAATGCATAGAGTCTGCGTTGTGGATGAGGTAAAGTGTCAGTGGGGGGGCCTTGTTGAGGTGGCGAGAGGTTTTGGTCCTGATGGAGAGGTTTTGGTCCTGATGGAGAGAGGTTCTGGTCCTGATGGAGAGAGGTTCTGGTCCTGATGGAGAGAGGTTTTGGTCCTGATGGAGAGAGGTTCTGGTCCTGATGGAGAGAGGTTCTGGTCCTGATGGAGAGAGGTTCTGGTCCTGATGGAGAGAGGTTTTGGTCCTGATGGAGAGAGGTTTTGGTCCTGATGGAGAGAGGTTCTGGTCCTGATGGAGAGAGGTTTTGGTCCTGATGGAGAGAGGTTCTGGTCCTGATGGAGAGAGGTTCTGGTCCTGATGGAGAGAGGTTCTGGTCCTGATGGAGAGAGGTTCTGGTCCTGATGGAGAGGTTTTGGTCCTGATGGAGAGAGGTTTTGGTCCTGATGGAGAGAGGTTCTGGTCCTGATGGAGAGAGGTTTTGGTCCTGATGGAGAGAGGTTTTGGTCCTGATGGAGCGCAGCCTCCTGCCAGAGGGGAGGGGGGTGAACAGTTTGTGTCCAGGGTGGGAGGGATCGGCCACTATCTTTCCTGCCCGCCTCAGGGTCCTGGAGGCATGCAGGTCGTGGAGGGATGGCAGATTGCAGCCTATCACCTTCTCTGCAGAGCGGATGACACGCTGCAGCCTGCCCTTATCCTTGGCTGTGGCTGCAGCGTACCAGATGGTGATGGAGGAGGTGAGGATGGACTCCATGATGGAGGTGTAGAAGTTCACCATCATCGTCTTCGGCAGGTTGAATTTCTTCAGCTGCCTCAGGAAGAACATCCTCTGCTGGGCTTTTTTGATGAGGGAGCTGCTGTTCTGCTCCCATTTGAGGTCCTGGGCGATGATGGTGCCCAGGAAGCGGAAAGACTCCACAGCAGTGACTGGGGAGTCACACAGAGTGATGGGGAGTCATACAGAGTGATGGGGAGTCACACAGAGTGATGGTGAGCCACACAGAGTGATGGGGGCGGGCGGGGCTGCGTTCTTCCTAAAGTCCACAACCATCTCCACTGTCTTGAGAGCGTTGAGCTCCAGGTGGTTTTCCCCACACCAGGTCACCAGATGGTCCATCTCCCACCTGTAGGCAGACTCGTCCCCACCAGAGATGAGTCCGATGAGCGTGGTGTCGTCTGAACTTCAGGAGCTTGACAGACTGGTGACTGGAGGTGCAGCTGTTGGTGTACAGGGAGAAGAGCAGAGGGGAAAGAACGCAGCCTTGAGGGGTACCGGTGCTGATGGTCAGAGACGTGTTTCCCCAGCCTCACGTGCTGCTTCCTGTCAGACAGGAAGTCTGTGATCCACCTGCAGCTGGGAGAGCTTGTCCTGCAGCAGAGCTGGGATGATGGTGTTGAAGGCAGAGCTGAAGTCCACAAACAGGATCCTGGCGTAGGTTCCTGCTGTGTCCAGGTGCTGGAGGAGGAAGTGAAGTGATAACTATTAGTAAACCATAATAATGGATGTTATTATCAGCAGCTGCCAATAGATCCCCTAAATCTTGTATGATGGACCCCACACACACACACACACACACACACACACACACACACACACACACACACACACACACACACACACAGCATCCCAAGGGCATTGATTATTTCATAAGTTTAGAAGGGGGGAACATAGTCTAACTACAGTTAGCTTTTGTTAATTTTACCTCGAGCCAAACTTGTGATACTTGTTTCTGAAATCCCTTTCTCTTAAAGTGAATAAAAAACAAAAAAAACAATGGAGCTTACCCTAAAACTAACCACTGGATTGCTTGTCTAACATGACCTAGTCCATGTTAGCGAAGTACAACTGGGATTTCGAGGGGGAAGATATGCTTGGTTGATTCTAATTTTTACTTTCTTACTTTTTGAATACAAATCATGTTTGTATCACTACACTTCTAAGGGACAACATGGGTCAAACATTGCCCGTATTCTTTTGCTATGTTATTTCATGCATGGCTGAGTGTTTATTTACTATACATTTTCAAAAATAATTAATTTTAGCAGTGATTTGGACCAAGCATGTATGATGTAGTAATACAACAAGTATTTTAGTTCACACAGTGTGACATTAGCTAGTCATGTTAGCTTGTAATATAGTGTAACGGACTGGTTATAATGTTGATGTTTGATGTGTTTGTTGTTCAGAGTTTGTTTGCATTTTACAGAGTGTCAGTGAACGTGCCACTGTTTTGATGGACGGTTCTTGTGACCTGTAGCTGTGGGTTTGGGTGGGAGAGTGTTGTCTGGTTGGTTGGGGCTGGAAGAGGGAGGCTCCTGGAGGGGGAGACGCGGGAAGCGAGAGAAGAGCTAGGGGAATATGTGACGGAGAGTGAGGATATACGACAGAGTTAGTGGATTGTTTGGCGTGGTTATGGCCAACAGTAACCTGTGATCTGTATAATAAACTCCCGGATAAAGGACAAACCAAGCCTCCCTGTGTTCCTGTAGCGAGACGCTACATTTGGTGTCAGAAGTAAAAGTTCAACTCCGGATTAACGACAGCTAACTAGCGGCGTGCTACAGTGATTGCTGCCATACAGCCTACAGTTTCCATCTCGGTGAGAACATGTCGCTGTGGGACTACTCTAAAATTAAACGGGAGGAGGAAGCTGACGAGCGGCAACACTTCGGTGCTACTGAGGGTCGGGGAAGGGTAATGACTATGAGAATGGCCGCTGAGGCTGGCTTTGACCGCCCCGGCTACTTCCCCGATAGAGACGCCACACGCGGGAAAACAGAGACAAAGAGGGCAGGCACGAGTCAACACACTGAGCAGCACAGAGAAGCCCTCCCCTCATCTATGAAAACACCCAGGTATGATGGCAAAGCTAACTGGGAAGCATTCCAGGCACAATTTGAATTGCTAGCCAAGGCTGGCAGGTGGTCTGCTGAAGAAAAGGCCCTCCAGCTCGCAATGTGCCTTACTGGGGATGCTTTAACCAGCCTGCTGCTACTTAACCCTGATGATAGGAGTGACTATGATGCTTTGGTGGGAGCTTTAAAGAGGCGCTTTGGACTATGCTCTGCAGCTAGCCTGCTCCGCTCTGAACTGTGTAGCCGCAAGCGACGGCCTGGGGAGCCGCTGAGGGAGCTCGCCAACGACATTGAGGGGCTGGTTCACCGCACCTATACTCACATGCCTCCTGTTATCCAGAGTGAGTTAGCCCGGGACTACTTCCTCCAGGGCCTACTACCAGCCGACCTGCGTACACAGACTTTGCTCGCCCACCCCAAGTCTCTACAGGAGGCTTTGGAGCTAGCCACAGAGAGAGAGATGCTATGTACTGCTTCATGGAGTGCGGATGACCACACACTGAAGGTGAGCGCCGCATGCGGTATTGAGCTGAATACAGCAGAGCCGGCCTGGGTGGAAAAATTGACACAGCTTGTGCGTGCCACCACACTGAGACAGGAGGAGTCTCAGAGACCCCGCCAGAGGATCTGCTGGGGGTGTGGACAGCCTGGCCATCTGGTTCGAGATTGCCCTCGCAGCACAGCTAACCAGGGAAACGGGGTCGGGTCTGCATAACCGGGACAATGCGGACCCCTGATGATGTGTCCCGTCCCTCTTCAAATGAGGAAACGTCGCAGCGCATTAACCAAGTAGAAGTGTTACAACCAACAGAAGAGGCTGACGGCCAGCCGGAGCGAATCATCAGGCTGGGCCGAACCTGGGTTGAGGACTGCTGGTATGCCCCAGTGACTATTGCGGGAACAGACTGTTTTGCGCTGGTCGACACAGGTTCTTCAGCAACCCTTGTGAAGCCTGAAACAGTGAGAAATAAAACAACTATTTGCCCCACCATAGTGAAATTACAGACAGTTACCGGGGAACGATGTCCGATGGTGGGAGAGACAATTGTGACAATGGGGGTGGGAAAGAAGTCTGTTCGCTGCCCAGTGTGGGTCGCAGACCTGGAAGATTGCATCCTGGGGCTGGATGTTCTTGGGACATTAGACTGTGTCATTGACACAAAGAGGGGTACACTCACTTTTCCAGATGGACAGGTCGTTCAGATGTGTAGGCGGCCACCCCAGACAGGCTGTCGTGTGACCCACACCATTATAACACAGACAACCGAGACAGTGACCGACGCCGTTGCTTGTTGCGACTCCCAGATGACGGCACCTGCACAAACCCCCACCCTGCCGACCCTGGACCCTTGTCTTCACCCAGTCATTGCTGCAGAACCTGTCGCCGATGAGAGAGTTTCGGCAGTGACAGAGGTCTGGCAGAGAAACTCTGATGGACTAACTCCCAATGAGCAGAACCTGCTGCTGCAGCTCTTGCCGGAATTCAAAGACTGTTTTTCACTGTCTGAGACCGATATTGGCCGGACAGATCTCATCGAACACAACATCGACACTGGAGATGCACAGCCCATTAGAATGAGACCACGACGCCTCCCTCTAGCCAGACAAGCTGCAGCGGATAAAGCACTGGGGGAGATGCAACGGGCTGGACTCATCGAACCCTCCAACAGCCCCTGGGCCGCTCCAGTAGTCATGGTTCCTAAGAAAAAGAAGGAGGACTTTCGGTTCTGCGTAGACTTCAGACCGCTCAATAAAGTGACCAAGAAGGACCTGTACCCACTTCCTCGCATCGATGAGGCACTCGATACAGTGGCAGGGTCTTCCTGGTTCTCCTCCCTGGATCTACGCAGCGGATATTGGCAGGTCCCCCTTTGCCCTGAGGCCAGACAGAAGACAGCCTTCATCACCAACGGGGGTTTATGGCAGTTTAAAGTTCTTCCATTCGGCCTCTGTAATGCCCCTGCCACGTTTGAGAGACTTATGGACCAGGTACTGGCAGACATCCCCCGCCATGAGTGTGTTGTTTACTTGGACGACATCCTCGTCCATGGGAAATCCTTCGAATCAGCTCTCGGGGCCCTCAAACGTGTGCTGGTGAGAGTGGCTGGAGCAGGACTGAAATTGCACCCCCAGAAGTGCTGTTTTGTGAAGCGTGAGGTGACTTTTCTCGGTCACAGGCTAACGGAGGGCGGCGTCGGCACCATGGGAGAGAAGGTGCAGGCTGTGAAGGACTGGCCCACCCCCAGCTCTGTGCAGGACCTGAAGAGCTTCCTGGGCCTGTCTTCCTACTACAGGAGGTTTGTGAAAGGGTTCTCCTGCATAGCTACGCCGCTGTTCCGCCTGTTACAGAAAGGAGAGGTGTTTTCATGGACAGTGGAGTGTCAAGCAGCATTTGCTTTACTACAGGAAGCCCTAGTGGAGGCACCGATCCTCTTTCCCCCTGACCCCACCCTTCCCTTCATCCTCGACACCGATGCCAGCAACAGTGGAGCAGGAGCCGTGCTGGCCCAGGTGACACCAGAAGGAGAGAGAGTAGTGGCCTACTATAGCAGAACATTTAACAAAGCTGAACGCCGCTACTGTGTCACCAGACGGGAACTGCTTGCTGTGGTCAGCGCCATCCGGCACTTCAGGTACTACCTAGGGGGCCTCCACTTCACAGTCCGGACTGATCACTCTGCCTTACAGTGGCTCATGTCCTTCAAAGAACCAGAAGGTCAGCTGGCACGCTGGATTGAAGAGTTACAAGCATATGACTTCACCATAATTCACAGACCTGGCGTGCAGCACGGCAACGCTGATGCACTCTCCCGCCGCCCCTGCTACAGTGAAGAGAGAGACACAGGAGAGGGAATGTCTACAGGCTGAGGTGATATGTGCAGCTGTGGGACCAGTCGGGGCATCAACTGACCATGGACTTTTAGCTGTAGATGCTGCCGAATGGAGGAAGAATCAGGAGGGGGATGTCGACATCAGGCCGGTGACCGCTTGGGTGGCTGCACAACACAAACCCCGGTGGGAACAGATCTCTGAGTTTTCTCGTGCCACAAAAGGGCTATGGTCAATGTTCGAAGCCCTGCGGCTGTGTGATGGAGTGCTGCAGAGGGGGTGGAAGGAACCGGCTACAGGAGAGACACGGTGGCAGGTGGTGGTGCCGAGGACCCTGCGGGAGACGGTACTTCGGTCAGTGCATGGAACTCCAGGATCTGGTCACTTTGGGGTCTCTAAGACTCTCCGCCGCCTGCGACAGAGATTCTACTGGGGCCAACACAGACGAGACGTGGAAGATTACTGTCGCCGCTGCGACAGCTGCACTGCACGTAAGGGCCCTACCGACAGATCTCATGCCCAGCTCCAGCAATTTCCGGTAGGGTGCACAATGGAGAGGATCGGGATCGACGTTCTTGGGCCGTTTCCCCGCACAGAAAAAGGGAACCGCTACATCCTCACAGCCATGGACTACTTCACTAAGTGGCCTGAGGCATACAGCCTACCAAATCAAGAGGCAGAGACTATTGTGGATGCTTTGGTGGAGGGAATGTTTAGCAGATTCGGGGCGCCTGAAGTCATACACACAGACCAGGGCCGGAACTTTGAGTCCCGAGTGTTTAAGGCTATGTGCGAAAAACTGGGGTCCCATAAGACCCGCACCACACCCCTTCACCCACAGAGCGACGGCCTCGTAGAAAGGTTCAACCGCACACTGGCTCAACAGCTTGCCATAGTGACGGCGAAACACCAAAGAGACTGGGACGCCCATGTCCCCCTCGTGCTGATGGCGTACCGGTCTGCGGCCCAAGATTCCACTTCCTGCTCCCCTGCCCTCCTCATGTTAGGAAGGGAGATGCGCACGCCAGGCGAGATGATGATGGGCTTACCCCCCGACGCTCCTGTGGACCCCCCAGGGTTCGAATATGCCAGGAAACTCCAGGAACGGTTACAGTCTGCTCACGACTTTGCCAGGCGCCAGCTACAGAGTGCAGGGGCGAGGCAGAAGAGGAACTACGATGTGCATGCTAGAGGACGGCATTTCAGTGCTAGCGAGTTGGTCTGGGTGTATAACCCACAGAGGAAGAAGGGAAGATGCCCAAAGCTGGACAGCAACTGGGAAGGGCCCTGCAGGGTTCTGGAGAGACTGAGTGAGGTCGTCTACAGCAGGGGTTCCCAACCTTTATTGTGCCAAGGACCGGCAGATACATTAAAAAAAAATCGCGGACCGGTTGTCAATTTTAACTGATTTTAATATTTACTCACCACCAGCAGGTAGCAACAGAGGCTAATTGTATGTAACAGCCTGAACAGATACTAGAACAATATGCATCCAAAACATATTAACAAAGTTTAAAAAAGAACCGGTGTCATTTTTTGGTTTTTCGGAAAACTAAAAAACCGACGTTATTCAGTTTTTAAACCAAAACGGGAAAACAGATAAATTAACGTTTTGGTTTTGTTTGTATGATTTACGGATAATCCAGTGAATGCTGGGAAAACGAGGAGAAGCCGCATTATGAACACTGGCATTTGTTTTCAGAAGATATTATGATAGTGTCGTTCGTTCCGGTGCACTCCGACAGCATTAGCACTACATCGAGATTAAGATTAAACTAATTTATTTTGGGAACAGCCGCATATATGGAGTTAGCCATATGTGTGTAAATTACTGTTCATAAACATTTGAAAACAAATGCCGGTGTCGGACAGACACAAACACACCGAACACACAGAGCTGAGCTGAGCAGAGCACATACACACACACATCATGCGCCTTGGTGACTGACTGGACATCTCCTTCATAAAACTAATAAAAGGGGGAGTAATCGGGCAGTTCGATGTGTGTAGATGTGTGTGTATAGGTGTGTGTGGTTAACACGTAGCAGCCTGCAGTCACTCTTAAACTGTTCTGATGAAGTTAAACACAGTCATACTGGTGCTGCACTTCTCAGAAGCGGAGTATACGTGCCGCTGCCTCCGGATGCTGCAGCCGTTTTAAGAAGTGAAGGAGGGTTTCCGTCTATAAAGCAGCTGCGGGCAGCTGCGGGTCCGAGAGTCCCGGACATTAATTCATAGATCAAGGCAGACTGGTTTACTCTTCTGTTTTGCCAATCCGGTGCTTAAACAAATAGCTCTACACCCCTGGCCGACATGTCCTTAAAATGAAGTCCGAGTTTGAAATATATCTCAAATAATGTATGCACCACCATTTCCCCACATAAACATAACAGTCTGCAATCAAACGGTTGTCTCCTGTGCGCTCCTCTTCCTACTTGGCGCACCGGTAACATGCTCGTGCGCACGAGAGGAGACCTTATAAGGCTGAGCCGCCGAATCCCTCATCATAAAAGCCATTTTCAACGGTTTTCTGGTGAAAGATTAACTAGCTACTGGATGAAATAATATGACTGGTGGCATAGGTGCGAAAATTAAACACTTTTTGAAAAAATATTATGATAAAATATTTTTATATATTTATAATTCTGCAAATATTACGATAAACTCACAGCTATTTCGCGGCCCGGCAGTAACACCTCTGCGGCCCGGTACCGGTCCGCGGACCGGGGGTTGGGAACCCCTGGTCTACAGGGTCCAACTGCAGAGGAGAGGGAGAATAGTTGCTCTTCACCGGGACAGGTTGGCACCCTATCGGGGTACAGCGACACCACTAGGATCAGTTGGTGAGACACAGCGGGCTAGGGACACTATTCTTTCTTCTTCCCAAACCCCCTCCCATGACCCAGCGACCTTGCCTGGTTCCCCACAACCTGGACTTTTTTTCCCTTGCCCTACTCTGAGCCCCACGGTGGGCCTGTTTCCCCCTGCCGCAGACCAGGCACGGCCGCAGAGAAATCGCAGACCCCCTAACCACCTGAGAGACTTTGTTTATTCCCTCGAGGACGAGGGACTTTGAGGAGGGGGGAAAGTGTAACGGACTGGTTATAATGTTGATGTTTGATGTGTTTGTTGTTCAGAGTTTGTTTGCATTTTACAGAGTGTCAGTGAACGTGCCACTGTTTTGATGGACAGTTCTTGTGACCTGTAGCTGTGGGTTTGGGTGGGAGAGTGTTGTCTGGTTAGTTGGGGCTGGAAGAGGGAGGCTCCTGGAGGGGGAGACGCGGGAAGCGAGAGAAGAGCTAGGGGAATATGTGACGGAGAGTGAGGATATACGACAGAGTTAGTGGATTGTTTGGCGTGGTTATGGCCAACAGTAACCTGTGATCTGTATAATAAACTCCCGGATAAAGGACAAACCAAGCCTCCCTGTGTTCCTGTAGCGAGACGCTACAATATAGAGCAGAGCTAACTAGCAAGTTAGCCGAACGTTAGCGGTTAGCTGTTTATGCTAGGCTAGCTGTTGGCTGCTGAACATTAACAAACTGGATTCCGCTGTAAGAAAGCTGTGAAACTTTACATTAAACTTGGCGACAACACTGTGACACCCCGCTGCATGTTTATGTGTAATTCTCCCGTGTTGGAGACGAGAGGTGGAGCGGCAGCACTGCAATAAGCTGTAAGCTAACGTTAGCAGCCACCTTGTTAAACCAGGTTTGGGCGCAACATCTTGCAAGAAACAGCATCTCAGGGCTTCTTAACATTTAACAACCTATTAATGATGCAAACTCAGCTAACTAGAAGAAGAAACGTAACCTTAAATAAAAAATAAAACATTCACAAACTAAGGATTATCTAAATACATGTTTAACTCCATTACAGTTGCAGGACTCACCAGATCTCAAGTCTTCTGTTCTTTGTTGACGTCCCGATGCTCATATTTAACGTGTAGATGTAAAACGATCCCGATATTAATCCATTAATCCATAAACTCGTGCAGCTCCGAGCCGGAGCTGGAAAAGCGCCGGTGTGAAAGGGGCAGACAGCTGTAGCTCCGTCCGCAGGAGGAGACCCGCTCTAACGGGCCGTCTCCACGGCAGCGTTAAAAAAATCTTGGAGGTGGGCGTATCTGAAGCTTGAGGATTTTTTGCGAGCAACCAATCACATGAATCTCCCGCCCGCGACATACGAAGCAAAAAAGCCCGAAGTAAACTGGATATAAACTCCCCAAAACAGGCGAAAACCTACCACTGTCTCTGCCACCTCCCTCCATGCCTGGCTCCTCCGGTTTATATCCCGGTAGGTCTGGTCATAAAGCACCGGGTGATTGATTCGCTACCGCTAATTTCTCCTCCATTTTTTGGAATATGAGGAAATGACCTGCGGTATTTCTCTCCCAGCATACACGCCGTTTGATTGGCTAGAGCTTGAACGGTCAGATTTGCGTACACGGGATTTGATTGGCTGACGCTTCCTCCTCAGCTTCAAAAGTTGAACATTGTTCAACTTTGGATCTTGAAAATCCTGAGAATCTCCGCTCGCCTGCCCACAATGCATTTCGGCGAAAGCGAAAAAAAGTGACGTCACCCCATTCAAAGTGAATGGGCAGAAGCGTTTCAAGATTTTTTAACGCTGCCGTGGAGACGGCCCGTAACTGACGTGAATGTTTCAAATGTGAACAACAGGCGCGGGCAGTTCTCATTGGCAGGTTTCTTCAATGACGTTTATATTAACCAATCAGGAGTGTTGTGGACTCATTCCAAACATGCCTGACTTGTCTGCCGTGTTATGGCTGAATTCCAATTCAAGTGCCGTAGCTCTGGCTGTCGGCCAGAATCCGAAAACCATGCACATTATACTGCATGAAAGACTAAGGCTTATTACTGTATATTGACCAATGGGGAAAAAAACACAGCAACAGAACACATAAATAAAACAAGGATAACTGTGACTTATTGTTGAGTAAATAACAGTGTGTGTTTTAAACCTGGGTCCTCCCTGCAGAGATTTCTCCACTTTCTAAGATTTTTATTTTTTTTAATGATATTGTCAACTGTAGATGTTTACAATATAGTAAGTTAGGAATTTAATGAAAACATATTTATTTACTTTTGTTTCAACATTGGATATTTTGTGTTTGTGGTGGATTCAATCGAATATTGAGAAAATGATTTATGTAAAAATGTTTTACTTTACATTTTTTTTGTTTGACGCTTTTTTTTACAGTTTTATGTTTACCTTAAAATTACAAAGAAATATCTTAAAGTCTTATAATAGTAATACACTTTTATATTACGAGTTACATATTTAATTACAGATAATACTTTTTATTTTACGTACATCTGCATGTATTTTCTGAAAGTGCAAAAATACTGTAAATATTATATAGTAAATTTACTGTAAAAAAAAATGAAATAATCGTTATTTGTTGTTATTGTCAAAATACTTAAAATAATGTTTTGGGTTGTTAATTTATAGTTAATATCTGTCATTTTACAGGATTTTGCAAGTTATTTAAAAAAACATGATAATTACTATAAAAATTTACAGTTATTTCCTGTAAAATTACGATCTTTTTTTACAGTGTGGTGGATCTGAGCCAAGCAGTAAACTTACATAGACTCAATAACTTCGGTTAGGTCAATTCGGAGGTCTGAGTAATTTAAGTTCGGAATAAATTATCGGATGACTCCCCACTCTTACACTATGAACAAATATTTGTTTCTCCGAATCGAAAGGGGAAAATTACAAAAGCATTGTACACAATTTAAACCAATCAATGTTGTGTAATTAACAAGGATAATCTGGTGTTTTTGAGTTGATGAGTAGTGCAGATATCACTGTAAATAAAATCAATCGACAGTAAGGAGAATACTTACTTCCGGGTGTAAAATCCTCCGTTATCCAATGGGAATGGACGCTCACATTGCTCTCTGCGTCCGTAATACAATAAAGGGGACATGATCAAATAGGAATATAATTATCTTTTAAATAACGTTAACTAAAGGGAACAATCTATTTGACACAGCTGAAGCTCTGGCCTTCCTTAAAAACTAACTAATTTAATAAAAATCACAGTTGTATTACACACAATGCACTGTTTTTTGAGAACAAACATTGGTAAATAATGCACCATAATACATTCTGACGAAAAATAAAAATGATTATGAATACAAATAAAATAAAAGAAGCCTCCCGTGAGTTACTACAAGCTATAAAGTAGATTTTAAAAACGTTTTATAGAATAAAAGCTCACTGCTGGACGTTGTAGAAATGCGTGTGTGCACCACGACAAAGGAGCCTCATTCACTTTACATTGGGGTTGTTTGCATGGTGCAGACATATGGGCTCAGAACAGTCTCATAATACACACATGCACACAATACAAGTGTGAATCCTTTTGTGGATCATGAAATACAAGTGTGAATCCTTCTGTGTGCATGTGTGTATTATGAGACTGTTCTGAGCCCATACAGACACGTAAATGTAGCAAAGTTCGTGACTCCACCACGCACTGCGGTGTTAAGGAGTCGTGGTGGAGTCACGCATTCTGGTGAGACCAGGTTGAAATGAACGTATTTATTTATTTTATTTAAGTGAACATATTAATAACGAGTAACTCTGAACTTCTCTCTCACTCTCTCTGACTCTCTTCGCGCGCACACAGCATAGGCTACAGAACACCGAAGGTGGTCTTGCGCTCAGGGGTGGTGGAAATAAACTCCCTCATGAGAACATGAATGTCCAGTGAGTCCAGAATTTCCTGCTGTATATGCAGCAAGGCCAGGTGAGTGAGTCTCTTCTGGGTAACTGTGTTACGCAGCCAGGTTTTCAGGCGACGGAGCGCCGAGAAGGATCTCTCTGACGAGGCCATGGAGATGGGCATGGAAAGACACAGCTGGATGAGATTTTCCACGTATTTGAAGAGTCCTCTTGTTTGCATGTGCAGGCTGGACATATACACAGCCAGTTCGTGAACAGTGCAAAAGTCCTCATCCTTCGTAAGGTCTCCCAGCATCCTCATTTGCATGTGAATACCAGAGACATCTATATTTCCTGGCAGCTGAAGAGATCTCAGGTCTTCCTCTGTGCCAACTGACGCCTTAGCAGCAGCAAGCAATGTTTCCTCCCTGCGTGAGGCAGTTTCCATGCCACTCTGGTCAAAATGGCGCTTTATTTCACTCTGCACAAGATCAAGAGCCTCGAAAAACTCTCTCCTCCATGATGCCACTCCTTTTGTTGGTACAACATCTTCAGCCTCTGTTGTGCTGCGGAATCGGGACCGTGTCTTGCTTACCCGGCTGGCAGCTGGGTCAGGCATCTTGAGGTTGTGTGCAGCTGCTGAGGTTTTGGTTTTATTTAAGATTTCCTCCACGGCCTTTTCGTTGCGTAGGGCATGCACGCGCCCTTTCAGGGTCTTTACGCACTCCAGTGCTCCAGCAGCGGTTGCTTTTTCACCTTGTAGGACTTTAGCCACAGCCTCGCATGGACCAAAAAGAGCTTCTGCGCACAGAGGGTGAAGTAAACAGATATGATTCTACACTGTATTGAAGTAAACATGTATTATATTGAATTGTATTTTAGTGAACATGTATTGTTTGAACTGTTATAGGTAATCACAACGGTTTTGATAATCACTTAGAATAGGAATGTTATTCTCACTTACAACTCACTGACCCAGAGATTCTGTGTCATACACACACCTTGCCTGTTTCACCCCTAAAAGCAGATGTCGTCATTAAGGTCGTTAAAGACAACATTACACCGCTCCTTATCACCCCTAAGAACAGATGTTGTTTTTTAAGTAGTTAAAGACCTCATTAAATGTATGCAGAGGGGTTTGGATGTCTGAGGGGGGATGGTTTATGTGAAGAGCTCTCATGGGAAGGTATGGGAGTGAAGATCCCCACGAAGATAAGGGTTGACTTTTGACCTTATGGAACTTTGGAATTTCAAGTTCTGGTGAAGAACTATTGAACCCGACCAGAAGTGAATCCAGCCAGTCAGGACACTTGGGGGAGGTGATCAGCTTACAAAGCTCCTCCCCAGGCGCTCTCTAATTCGCTGTCGAATAAAAGGGGGAGGGAACAAGTCAACACATCTCCGCCCCGAAATATAAGCATGAATACTATTGTTTTTGAGTGTAAAATGCTTCTGGTTTGGTGAGTGGCTGGTCCCGACATCTGTGTCCGCATCGCATCACAAACCTGAAGTCCGGAGTACTCGAGTACTCTGTATAACTTGTATATGTGTTTGGTTTCCTACCAGAAGTAAACTCAGATAATTTGTTATAACTTTGATTCCGGTGTTTTCAATTCCTTTCTTAATTTAATAGAGATTGTTGGAGTAGAACACTTTTCTGGTGGCTGAATAGCCCCCCTCTCCGCGCCGTTCGTTGGATGAGGCTGGATCTCTATTAAATTAAGAAAGGAATTGAAAACAAAGTTATAACAAATTATCTG
Source organism: Trematomus bernacchii (assembly GCF_902827165.1). NCBI lineage: Eukaryota > Metazoa > Chordata > Actinopteri > Perciformes > Nototheniidae > Trematomus > Trematomus bernacchii. Next base: position 415,493 of record NW_022987621.1, read on the forward strand.
AGTTTACTTCTAGTAGGAAACCAAACACATATACAAGTTATACAGAGTACTCGAGCACTCCGGGCTTCAGGCCTGTGATGCGGTTTTACAGGTAGACAGACCAGCTTTCAGAAAACGAGAAGTATGGACTCCAGGTTTGTGATGCAGTTTACCGTCTTCTAGCACCAGCTTTCAACAGACCAGAAGCATTTTACACTCAAAAACATCAGTATTTCTATCTAGTTTTGGGGCGGAGATGGGTCATCTCTTCCTTCCCACTTTTCTCCCAAGCGACTCAGAGTTCTCTGAGGAGGAGCTGTGTAAGCTGATCACCTCCCCCAAGTGTCTTGACTGGCTGGATTCCCTCCTGGTCTAGTTCAATCACAGTTCAAACCATAAAGTTCCATAAGGTCAAAAGTCAACCTCTATCTGTGATTAGAATCTTAACTTAATTTCTTCCCATGAGTTCTCCACCTATTTAACGATGTATTTTAACGACTTAAAAACAGCATCTGGCTTTTAGAGGTGATAAGGAGCGATGTTGGTGTGTGAGACACAGAATCTCTGGATCAGTGAGTTTGAAAGTAAGAATAACATTCCTATTCTAAGTGACTTATCAAAACCCGTTTGTGATTACCTAAAACAGTTCAAACAATACATGTTCACTAAAATACAGTGTAGAATCATATCTTTTTACTTCAAGATCCAGCCTCATCCAACGAACGGCGCGTAGCAGAGGTGTTCTGCTCCAACAAGGGCCAAACACCGTTCTCGCCTTCTTTGCTTGCTTTAGAAGCCCGGAGATCTTCGTCCTGGTTTCACCGCGCACTCTGCGCTCTTCCTGGAGGGTATGTAGTGTCTGGAGAAGTGGGCCATACGCACGGCTTACCCTGGATATCGCGTTGGCCCTGACGCACCACCTTACCCCTAGATTCCACCGGGTCCGTCTGCGGCGCGTTACGGGCGCGTTACGGGCGCGTTACGGGCGCGTTACGGGCGCGTTACGGCTGCGCCGCGGTGCTCACGGCGATCGCGGCCACTCTAGTCAATGGGTGCTATTCCACCACACGCGGCGCGTTACGGCTCAGAAGCGGCTCGGTGCAGGGCTCCTCTAACATTAGGATCGAATCCTATTTTTGTCGCGGCGCAGCCGTAACGTAAGGTCGGGCAGGCAGGAAGTGGAAAGTTCAGAGCTATATATACACACACACAAACTCATTTTGCAGACCCTATCCCTCCGTAGTCTTTCAAGTAGGAGGAGAAATGCTAGCGTTCTCCTCCGGTTTACAGGCACTGTGTAAATTATATATATAGAATAATTATGATGATGAATGCATTTTTTTACCACTAAAATACAGCAACACATCTTTGATTCATGTCGTTTGTAACTGGAATATTACAGTTATTATTAACTTTGTCTGTACAAAGTAGCCTGTCCAGGAAATATGCCCAAATCAACAAAAACTGCGAGCCGGCAGGCAAGACGCTCCGCTTCTGAAATGCTTCTGAAACTCGCCTGGTAGGGTATGACGCCGGAGGAGGCCGGACCAAAACCGCAACGCGGCGCAGACGGACCCGGTGGAATCTAGGGGTTGGAAATAAATAGAGAGACTTAGTAATTCTGTAATAGTTCTGCTGTCAAAAATATTTCACCTATTATATTAAATAAAATAATTATCACTCTTTGACACTGTTATTCTTACTTTTAACATGGCAATATCCGTACTCCTCACTCCTGTTTCTTTCGGCATTTCTTTTTTAAAACTATGGTATTGATTCTGCCCTTGGTGTTGGTGATTTTTTTATGTGTTTGTATTTTACCCTTTGTATGTCTTTCGGGTGTGGTTTTCATATAAGCCTCTATCAGAATCAAAATCAGAAACGTGTTTATTGCCAGGTAGGTTCACACGTACGAGGAATTTGACTTGATGTCGTGGTGCATACATACAAATAAAAAACCAACATTTTAAAAGATAGCAAACTATATTAAGAACACTGTAATACAAATATAGTAAGATAGCAATAAAATAAAGTAGTAATTTACAACGAAATAGAATGCAGTGAATTATAGAATATAAAATATGAAATATGTGCAGTAAGCAATAATCAAACATTGAGTGCATTAATGAAACTATAGGTTATATCTCTCACAGGCTCCGCCCTCTACTGGACTCTATGGGTGCTTGATCATATCATGCAAGCATTCATCCACTGAGACTTCTATAGACGTAGCCGGCCCCGGGGCGGGCCTACCTGAATGCGCGCGCATCTCACCGTATAAAAGGAGGCCTCGCCTCCTGACTGTCATCCCTTTCTCTTCAGCAAGCAAGAGAACAACTGAGTGAAGAGAGACGAAAAGAGGAAGTGAAAAATGTGTGGGAGTCTCGCTGATCACCTCTCAGCCAAGCCCCCAGGAAGTGCGCCGGACTCTGAGGAAAATATTTGTTGTGGCCAAACGGCGGTACTACACTTCCGTTAGGTTGCTGGGCCCGGAAACACTTTTTCACTTTGACTTACATTGGGAAAGAGTGGTCTGTAAATCGTTGGATAGTTTTTTTTAAACTAAATAAACTACCCAGTATGAACACTTGTATAGCCCTTATTAAAAACATTCGGTCCTCAAGTTGTAAAATGTGCTAATAACGTTATTCTGAGAGTTATTTTCCTCTGCATTATGAACGCGCATCTAACCCACGGGACCGCGCCGCCCGGCACGTTCATGTTACGTGTTCAGTACTACATGAGTTTTACCTTTACCCATGGATGCACAATAAGAACGGACCATATCGCCTTACTGCCAGCCCACGGAGCTGTAATAATGGATATATTGCACATGTTTGCTGTAATTCATCATTTGTAAAATATTATACTAAATCTTGTACCGTAAATGTTGTATTAAACAAAGACTTAGTTAATATTACCGACGTAGATTAACGTCCCTGTAGCTCAGTGGTTCTCAAATGGGGGTACGCGGACCCCTAGGGGTACGTTGGAGTACTGCAGGGGGTACGTGAGATTTATTTTATGTTAATGAAAAACAAACCATAATTAATACATTTAAACAAACTACTAATAGCAGATTAACTACTTTATTCAAAAGTTTACAGTAATTCTGGATAATAAAATGGGAAAAATAAATGGGGTGCTCTCTTTTCCTCTCCCTCTCCTGACAGCCCGTCAGTCTCGTGCAGCTCGCTGAACCTGTAATAAGTGACCCGACAGTAAAGAATAAACATATTTATAACTAGTTTAGCTTGTTCCAGAGTAGATAAACTAGCTAAGTGTGTTAGGTCTAACTCTTAGTGTATTTTGCTCCGCTAAACGGTCCGTCACAGCGGGTGGAGCTGTGATCCGGAAGAGCTGTGTGTTCTCCGTCAGCACCAGCTGATCTGATCTCTGATCTCTCTCTTGCGTCCGGTTATACTTCACTCGCGTTTATGTCCAAATCTATCAGATCTAGATAGTTCTAGTTAATGATATGACTGCCTGCTTATCAAAGGACCTAAACAATAAGCGTTGCTTGGCAACGGCGTGTGGCCGCAAAGTAGAACGCAGCATTATGCTTATGTTTATATGAGGGGTCAAAATCCCATGCTCATAGAATGCTCATATATTTGATTCTCTTCATTCCCCACGCCCCAAAATAAATAAATATACCAATTTTAGGAAAAGTAACGAAGTGTAATAACTGCAGTTTGCCTCCCTGTCAGAATGACAAAGATCAGTTCTATGCAACTAATGTCGTCTTAGTGTTATTGCATGATGTTAAAATTGGTTTACCATGAATTTAGTGATGGATTGTAAACATTTGAAATGTAGCATTTAAGTGTTTCTCAGTTACAATGTTTTTGTTTTAATAAATCAGACACTGATGGTGCAGCACTATACTGTACCTCTTTATATAGGCATTTTTCCCTCACAAATAGTTTTTGCACTGATCAGGGGGTACTTGGCTGAATCTTTTTTTTCAAAGGGGGTACATTATTGATAAAAGTTTGAGAACCACTGCTGTAGCTTCTTATTGCACTTGCAATATAGCCTACCATTAAAGGAGTTGAACGTAGCTGTTTGCTATTACTATATAATACCACGCCGGGATAAGCCAGAGCGTACAACCTTTGCATGTGGGCACAAGACGTTTTGACCATAGACTGTAGGGTTTTGACCCAGTTTGATTCATTCGCTATACCATATGATATCGCCCGGGGAAGTCGTCATACTTATACATATATCAATAAAGATATATGTGTCAAAGCTCTAATCAAACAGTACAACAAACAGTTGTATTCATTATAATTGTATATGTATACATATATGTATATATATATATATATATATGTATATAGCCTGTGTGTTGTATATTTATACACATAAATGAACAACCTTTGTTGTCAAAAAACAAATAACAAGTTGTATTGCAGTGTTTATTTTAGTGTTGTTTAATGCGTGTTGTGTAATAGAAGCTTCGTTTGAAGAACCAAGCGCAGTCTTATCCAAACTGAATTTTTACTTTATATTCATTAAACAGTTTCCAACAAGAACGGTGGAAGACAGAGAAAATGCACTCGACATGCTCGTATTCAATTTTCATAACAACAGGAAGGTGTCAGAGGAGGACACATACTTGCACAGCTTTTTGTGTGAAACATTGTACCTTTTAACTTCTATCAAGAATCAAATAAACAAATGTTTTACTGCCTTAAATAAAACAAGTTACAACATTCTCCCGCACGATGAACAGTCTTTCATCACTTTTCAGTCCATTAACTTATCTCTAATGGATATATTAACTGAACAGGTCTCCTCAACAAACTGCCCGTAGAAGTCCGGACAACGCAGGAACGAATGAGTCCATCTCTCCCTGGAAACAGGTCTGTTATCCTACCCAATTTCCAATTCTGCCTGGGAGTGTTGTCCTCTCCGATCAGGATGACATCTCCCACCTTCAGCAAAGTGGGTGTAGGTGTTTCACACCTGTGAGCTGATTTCAACTCCATCAAGTAGTCCTTTTTCCAGCTGTTCCAAAAGCTGGTTAAGAGTCTCTGCCGGTACGGCCATCTCCGGCTCATGTCCTCTCTGCTCGCATTGTTTGCCTAAGATGGTGGAAGCAAAGTTTTTGGTGGTAGAGAGGTTAGTCTTTTCCCCACCAGGAAGTGAGAGGGGGTCAGTGGCTGAGGCTCTGATGCATCATTGTGTACATAGGATAGAGGCCTGGAGTTCAACACAGCCTCAACCTCTGCAAGCATGGTTGTTAGCTCTTCAAAGTTCAGTGAAGCCTTCCCCATGACCCTCTTTAAACATGTTTTAACAGATCTCAGAAGTCTCTCCCAGAAGCCGCCCCACCAAGCAGCTCGCTCGGCAATAAACTTCCAGGTGATCCCCTTGTCAGTGAAAAACTCTGTGAGCTCTGAGCCCTTGAATGACTTCCATAGTTCCTTTAGATCTTGGTCTGCTCGTTTGAATGTTTTAGCATTGTCTGAGTAAATAACTTTACACAGTCCTCGTCTTGCTATAAATCTCTTTAAGGCTAAGAGGACATTTTCTGTGGTCTGATCTGACACTAACTCTAAATGCACTGCCCTGGTGACAGCGCAAGTGAAAAGTGCAATATATGCCTTCTTAGCCTGACCGCTAGACTTGACATACAATGGCCCTGCAAAATCTACCCCAGTTACTTCAAAAGGTGGAGACTCAGTCACTCTGTCTCTGGGTAGTGGAGCTGTAACCTGCTGTGCTGGTTTAACTTTCAGTCTCCGGCAAATGTAACAATGTGATACCACCCGCTTGACTAGCTGTCTCCCCCTTAAAATCCAGTATCTCTCTCTCACCTCAACTAGAGTATCTCTGACCCCTGAATGCATCACTCTCTCATGACATCGCTGAACTAGTAGCTCCGTGTATCTGTGATTTTTAGGTAGCACCCATGGGTGTTTCTCCCTAAAACTGTAATCCTGAGTACTGTAGCCTACCTCCTACACTCATAAGGCCATTTTCATCTAAGAAGGGTTTCAAGTCTTTGATTTTCCAATCTCTCTTTATGTTTTGTCCAGATTTCAGCTGACACATTTCCTGGCTGAAATGTTGCTGAAGTACACTTCTGCTGCTGTGAGCTCTTCTGAAGTTAGCTCTCCCTGTTCTTTTGATTAGAACGGGCATTATCTATGAACCTTTTCACCCATGCAGTTATCCTCAATACAGATTTTAACCTGCTGTACATCTCTAGGTCTAGTAGTGGCTCAGCTTCTTCAGTGCTAGTAAACTGTACTACCAGGGATGCAAACTCATCAGGTATGAAAAAGGTGACAAGGATCCGAGCCCCCCGACCCCACGGAATATCGGCTTTAAAATTAGGAATAACAGAGGAGTTTAGCAGTCAGAACAACTAAAGCAGTTAATAATAACAGAAACGCCAAAGAGTCACATCTAATAGAAATTTATAAAAGCATTTATTTTAATTGTGTAGCAGTCAGTTTATAATTTTGGCAGCACTGTTGAGCATTTTGAAAATGTATTTTCATGCCTCTGTTCAAGGCTTAGTCTTTCTATCTTTATAGCCAGTGGTGTAAAGTAACTAAGTTCATAAACTCAAGTACTATACTTGGGTACAATTTTGAGATACTTGTACTTTATTTAAGTAGTTCAATGTTTTGCTACTTTGTTCTTCTACTCCACTACAGTTCAGAGGTAACTGGTGTACTTTTCCTCCACTACATGTATTTAATAGCTTTAGTTACTTTACAGATGTGGATGAATGATGTGAAATCTAATCAAGTGTTAAATCAGACTTTAGTTCCACCTGGAGTAAATTCACAAGCTACCCTGCAGTATACAAAGTCATTCAAACTAGCTGCACCTTTACCAGCTTTGAGAACACTTTCATGATCAATCATTATAAAACATATCATATATATTATTCTGAAATGGACCAATCTGCACAATGACTACTTTTACTGTCGCTACTTTAACTATATTTTGATGAGAATACTTTTCTACTTTTACTTGAGGAACATTTTGAATGCAGGACTTTTACTGTAACAGAGTATTCCTACACTCTGGTACTTCTACTTTTACTCAAGTACAAGACCTGAGTACTTCTACTTTTAGTCAAGTACAAGACCTGAGTACTTCTACTTTTACTCTAGTACCAGATCTGAGGGCTTCTACTTTTACTTTAGTACAATATCTGAGTGCTTCTACTTTTACTCAAGTACAAGATATATACTTTTCAAGATATATACTTATTAGGGCTGTCAGTCGATTAAAATATTTAATCGCGATTAATCGCATGATTGTCCATAGTTAATCGCGATTAATCGCAAATTAATCGCACATTTTTTATCTGTTCTAAATGTACCTTAGAGGGATATTTTTCAAGTTTTTAATACTCTTATCAGCATATGAGTTGACAAATATGCTTTATATGTTTGTTTATTATCATTTGAACAATGACAAATATTCTCATGAATATTAAACACAACAACCTCTGAACATTACAAATATTCACCTCAATTCAACCTGGAACCTCTCTCATACAATAATGAGATGTCGGCGAAATGTCGCTCCTCTGTTTTCATTGAAACAGCTCCTTATATCTGTTAGCGCAGCTAGCTAGCACCAGATGCTAACAACAACAACAACACGTAAGGTGTGCCTCGCTCGCCCCACACATACACACACGACACACCCTCCCGGTCCTCCCGATGGCCAGTCCGGGCCTGCCGGTGAGCGTGGAAGTGTGGTCTGCCACAAGCGGGCGGCAGGAGCGGGGCTGTCAGCATCAGCTTGTAGATGGTATTTTAAACTCGATGCGCTCTGAAACTACGGGGCGGGGCGGCAGAGGACAAAAAATACACATGCGTTAATCGCGTTAAAATAATTTGTGGCGTTAATTTTTTTCCGCGTTATTAAGGCGTTAACTTGACAGCCCTAATACTTATACCACCTCCGTTTATAGCCTATGAAAAAAACTATTTGAAAACGAAGGCTAAAGCTAACGTTAGCAGATAGTGACAATGTATACTAGTTAGCTAGCTCAACGATTCATTAAATAATATTAAAACAGTTTCCAACAAGAACGGTGACAGAGAAAATGCACTCGACATGCTCGTATTCAATTTTCATAACAACAAGAAGGTGTCAGAGGAGGACACATACTTGCACTTCAAAATAAAAGCTTCAAGAATCAAATAAACAAATGTTTTACGGCCTTAAATAAAACAAGTTACAACAATGCTTATCCACATTTTGATTTCAGAGCACAGGACAGGAGAATGCTGGGCACAACATAAAGCTCAACAGTGAAGATGGCAATGCTGAACAAAACCATCTAGTTATAATATTTATTCAGCTGAAAAGTCAAAGCTCTACGAAAATGTAATTAAAAATATATTGCACATGGTTGGTATTTAACAACAAGGGGTGTTATAGTCTGTGTTGTAGTGTGTGATATTGGTATTTATGGAAACATTTTACACCTTTCCTTCAAGTACTATACGTTTTAGTTACTTGTGGGGTACTTAACATGAATAATCAGTTACTATCCTTTTACTTTATTTAAATCACAATTGATCATAACTCAAAATACATATATTTTTATATATTACCAAGTGGTTTCATGTAGGCTACAACCCACACAAGTATCATGCTAAATGAAGCTCTGTTGCTTGGATATCACTAGATCCTGTTACATCAGCGTAATATAAAAGTACACAACGATTTATGTGTACATTAGCATAATTACTAGCTAGCCGCTAGCTGCTAACTGCCGCGGCCGCCTAGTTAATATCAAAATCCATCATAACAATCCAGTACCATGCTGTCATGAACGTGCGGTGCTGTTACGTGTACAAATTGACGTGCTTGATGTGAACAAGCCTTTTGGGGGGCATTAGCGCATGCTCTATGAGCGCACATACGGGTACTTCCCAGGCATGACGGGTAATCTGTGACGTTTCGCTCTTTCAAAAGTTGGGCCATTTTATCTTCATGCGCCAATGAGCAGCTCTCATAGGAATGAATGAGGCCCCGCCTCCCACGCTGTATCCAGTTCTTATTATACATCCATGCCCTCAGCAGGACATCCCCGCCTCCCCGCCTACGGACGGGAGTGATTACTCGGACCGCTGCGTGGGCCAGATGAATAATCTGGTCCACGGTATGGCTACCGCAGCCGGTCGTGTGATGTCCCTGGCCACCGTGGCGTCGCGTCACATGTGGCTAGGTGTGACCGTACTAACCAAGAAGGACTGTTACCCCTTTCACACCAAGGCTTTTCCCGTTCTAGCTCCGTGCTGGAGCTTTTCTGGTTCAGAACCGGTTCTTCGGTTCAGCTCCCGCTCTGTTCACACCACTCAGAGCCCGACTGGTGCTGCCGCTGCTGCGTCATGACGTCACAGTTTACATCGCTGATTTTCTCCCCAACGGAGCTCACAACAACAACGGGCCGGGGACTGCGTCGGGTTGTTGGAGTAGAATACCTCTGCTACGCGCCGTTCGTTGGATGAGGCTGGATCTCTATTAAATTAAGAAAGGAATTGAAAACACCGGAATCAAAGTTATAACAAATTATCTGAGTTTACTTCTAGTAGGAAACCAAACACATATACAAGTTATACAGAGTACTCGAGTACTCTGGGCTTTTAGATTTGTGATGCGATGCGGATAAATGCATCGGGACCAGACAAACTCATCAAACGAGAAGAAATTGGACTTCAAGTTTGTGATTCGATGCGGACACAGATATCAGGACCAACAAACTCACCAAACCCAAAAGCAATTTTACACACACAAACGTCAGTATTTCTATCTGTCTTTGGGGCGGAGATTTGTCGATTCTTCCTTCCCACTTTTCTCCCAAGCGAATCAGAGAACCCCTGGGGAGGAGCTGTTTAAACTGCTAACCTCCCCCAAGTGTCCTGATTGGCTGGATTCGCTTCTGGTCTGGTTCAATCAGAGTTCGGACCATAAAGTTCCATAAGGTCAAAAGTCAATGTTTATCTTTACCTTATCTTACTCTACATTCCTTTCCCAGGGGATATTTTCACCTAACCTTCCCTCCTTCCGACATTTAAACTCTTCCTCACCTATTTAATGATGTGTCTTTAACGACTTAATGACCGCATCTGGCTTTTAGGGATGATAAGGATGTTGGTGTGTTGAAACACAGAATCTCTGAGCCAGTGAATTTAAAAGTGAGAATAACATTCTTTTTCTAAGTGATTATCTAAAACAGTTCAAAATAATACATGTTTACTTCAATGTAGAATCATATCTTCTTACTTCAGGGTCGATGATCGTGTTGCTTTTAATCATACGAAGCGAGCAGTGGCGAGCCGTGAGCTTTATACCTAGGCCCTCTGACCCCCACCCCTTCCTTCGAAAAAAAGACGTTATTACGTCACAGCATATTCTTCAGCGGAATATCAAAACAACGGCCCAGGGTGCAAAACGCATCAATGACAGCGACCCTCTACCACACAAAACAACACCTGTGAACCCAATTTGTGTTCTTTGACATTGAAAAGGATATTGCATTGTGTTTGTTACTTTCATTGCAGTTGTATGTCTTAAGTGTAATTTGGCATGCTTTTATTTTGAAGGCGAGTTCACGCTGTTGACAGGAAGTTGTTGTTGCTATGGAAACAAGAAAAGTTTCACAGCGGGCGGAACTCGTCATAAAGTCCGCGATAATAAAACCCACCCATTTAGAGGGAAGATATGATTGGTCAATTGTACTGTCATTTGACATTACTCTCTCGTTCAGTTACTATAGCGGGCCCTCTGTGAATCACAGAGAGGCCCGCTATAGTAACTGACATTCAAACAGAGACTGAACGGGCAGATTCGAAGGATTTATTTCTTTGGAAATGTCATTTTATTAAATCAAGTTTTTTTTCGGTAAAACTAATGAAAAATATAACAAAAATAATATTAAAAAAATATATATTTAAAAAAAATATATATTTTTTTAATGTTTTTAAATATTATTTTTTGGAATATCTTAGGCCCTCACAGAGGGCCTAGAGGGCCCTGACGGCTCGCCACTGGAAGCGAGATTAAATTAAATAACGACTTCTCCAACCTTATACTTTTCTCCAGAGTGCCGTGGTTCATTGTTTATTAATGTGTTTCAGCGGCATTTACCGACCGCTGCAGTGCTGGCTGCTCTTCCACGGGAGTGTATTCTCCCGTTAGCTCCGGGTTAGCTCACACGGCTCTAAAGTATTCACTGTCTGACTGTCACACAAGCAGCTGATACATATCCCCAGTTCCCCTTAAGTGAATGTGTGTCAGTCTGAATTGACGCTGTTTGGCATCACAACGCTGTTATGAAAGTTTCTCTGGTATAACATGGGTGATGTTAGCATAGCAACCGAAGCTAAACTGACTACTTGCTAAGCCGTTTTATACAGGCACTTTTTGCCGGCGTATTTTTCATTATGATTCTACTTGTGATAGTCGGACATGACAACCTGTGCAGCCCATGTATTGATTCCATCCGATAGCTGCTATAATAACAAACAAAACGTCTGCCTGCTCTCCACAATGATCAATAACAGCGAACGGATGGTCAAAGTAAGGTACAAATAAACAGAATCACACGAAGCCTGGTTAGTGTTGCCTGACTTTATAAAGCGTGTTTTTTTTTTTAGAAGTGTGTGGTTGCGTTCTAGTCACTTTGCTCAGCACTACTGCTTGTTACAACTTTTATTTGCCGTACTCGCCTTTAACTGTTAGCTCAGGTTAATCTCGCCCCCCTCCGACATAAGCGTGACGTATGCGGTTCTTGCTTCTAGACGGACAACTTTTTGGTGCTCGAAACGAACCGGATTCCGGAGCTTAGAGGCTGCTCCGCTGCGGTGTGAACAGGAAAACCCGGTGCTTTTCAAGCTCCAGCTCCGAACCGGCCCTGAAACACCGTTGGTGTGAATGGGGTATGAGATGATCTCCTTGGGGCCCCCGTTTCCACGGAAGGGCTCTTCGGGTCGATTTCCTCGGTCACCCAGCGTTTCAGTCGCTTGGAGGAAGAGAGGGCGCAGCTCAGCTGCATGCTGCCGCTGGCTCGCCCTCAGGCCCCTCCTCAAGGGAGAGAGCTCCCGGTGGTGGTAAGGCGGAGAGAGAGAGAGAGGCGCCGGTACAGAGCCCCCGTGGCTCCTGTTGCTCCCTCTGCCTCCGCAGTCCGTCCCGGAGAACCGGCCCCAGTACCAGCATTCACGGGGACAGGCTGGCCGAACCCGACGGGCTCCCGCTCCCGCTCCGGATCGCCACTGGGCTTTCAACTAAAGACACAGCCACGCAAAAACTGCGGCATTTGTACAGCTCCTTATGGGTACTGCAATTGGTGAAGTGCTTTCCTCTGTGGTGAAACGATCAGCACTGCACCACGGAGGAAAGCGGCAGAAAGTCGCCTGGAGTTAAAGAGAGCGGGGCTGCATTGCGTGCACGGCTTCCTTCTGCAGGTAACGGGGAGACGCACTCTGGCGGCGGTCTCGTTCAGGATCCAAAAATAATTTTTTTATATTTTAAGATAAGATAAGATAAGATGGACCTTTATTAATCCCCGTGGGGAAATTCAGTTGTACAAAGCAGCAACAGGGTAAGCGTGAAAAAACAGGACAGCAAAGATTCACACAGATTAATAAAATAAAAAATAAAATCAAGAATAAAATTAAAATAATAATGATAATAATAATAAAAGACTATGAAATAGGAGATGAGTAAAAATAAGAGTAAAATAACTGTCAGCATATATACATATTTGGTCATCTAAGTTATGAAGTACGGAATGAGTTAAAGTGACAAGTGAAAAGTGAAAATGGACATCTGTACATATATATCGACATATCTATCTACATATTTGGTCTACTACTAATATATTAACATGGGTTGTGGAAACAGTGTATATTTATGTCCAGTGATTTAATTGTATTTCTTTTTCATTATTGACCCCTTGTTGTGCCAACACATCCTCACTCCCAGGTCGGCGTATGTTGACGTTATGTCAAGGTCCCCTGTGGTCTTTTTCCAACGCAAGGGCGGCGGCCCTTAGCGTACATTTTCAACTTTCCGGGATGTCCATAGGCTTCTTGAGATCGCGAGCAAATGCTTCCCGCCGCGGGCCATTCTCTGCTGAAGCATACGTTGCTGCATTGCATTAAAAACATTATGCTCTCTATATATTGTCTTTATTATGCTTTAAACAGTGTCTCGGGCTTTGGCTATAGGGCGGCTCAAAGTATTTTGTCCGGCCGTTGTGAAGACTGCTTTGTTTATTGTCCTTGTTTTTGTTTTAAATAAAGCATATTCAATCGAGACATGCCAAACATGTGACGTCATATGACGCGTCGCATCTGCGCACAGGGAGCAGGGAGACCCCGAGATCCGTATTCCCCGTATTTTTTAAATAAAGAGATTTTCAATCACGGGCGCGCATCAAACGTGTGACGTAATGTGGTATTAAAAGTATTAAAAGAGGTGAAAATCACTACAAGTCTGGGCATGTTGAGAGCTGTACATACACACACATTTCATAGTCTTATATTTCAACAGTTTTACGACAAACTGTGACTTTTTTTACATGGAAATTATTATTTAAGATTGACAAACATCATATGTGTAATTCGTGGCACAATTCAAACGGGATCGAAAGATAATCTTTCTCTCTCCATTGACTTCAATGCATACTTTTTCCGAAATAAGATCCCATGGAGGAACCCGGAAGTTTGACGGACATTACCCACAATCCTCTGTAGCAATCATAGACTGTATAAAAAAAATTAAATAATACATTATTCCGAGTGTGCTTGCTTTTCTCTTTGAAAGTCATCACATAACTGCATTGTAATACACGTTTCGGCGGCATTAAATATTACATATCTGCCGTAGTTAACTCTATTTATAGAGCCCTGATGAGAAGACTTCTAGACAAACAGGAACTGCCGCCAAAACTGAAAACTTGACGTGGATCTTAAATATATAAGCATTAAACAACATCTTACATTTCTTTTCACACAATACAGTACGTCTCCTTGCAGTATCAACACTAATTCGGCTGACTTTTATATTTGATCCAATTGGTAGATAGGCTGTATTTACGCCATAACGGTGCACAGCTGATAGAAAGGGACACCTACTGGTTAAAGCACGTTATTGCATTTTATAATTTTATTATTAGATATTAATAGGATCCCTATAAAGTATATTCTTTACTCGTCGTTATTCTCTACTAATAGTTAATTAAAGACTGTATATAATGACTATTTTGTAGGGCTGTCAGTCGATTAAAATATTTAATCGCGATTAATCGCATGATTGTCCATAGTTAATCGCGATTAATCGCAAATTAATCGCACATTTTTTATCTGTTCTAAATGTACCTTAGAGGGATATTTTTCAAGTTTTTAATACTCTTATCAACATATGAGTGGACAACTATGCTTTATATGTTTGTTTATTATCATTTGAACAATGACAAATATTCTCATGAATATTAAACACAACAACCTCTGAACATTACAAATATTCGCCTCAATTCAACCTGGAACCTCTCTCATACAATACTGTGTGTGTGTGTGTGTGTGTGTGTGTGTGTGTGTGTGTGTGTGTGTGTGTGTGGAGGATCGTTGGAGCTATGTGCAGCTCAAGGCATATATGCCTGTGTGTATGAGCTGTGTTGCGGCACTATCCGTGCTGAGTGTGCTGTCTGGCTACCTGCATAAAGTCAAGTGCTCGGCGCAGTTGTCGGCGAAATGTCGCTCCTCTGTTTTCATTGAAACAGCTCCTTATATCCGTTAGCTCAGCTAGCTAGCACCAGATGCTAACAACAACACGTAAGGTGTGCTTCGCTCGCGCCACACATACACACACCCTCCCGGTCCTCCCGATGGCCAGTCCGGGCCTGCCGGTGAGCGTGGAAGTGTGGTCTGCCACAAGCGGGCAGCAGGAGCGGGGCTGTCAGCATCAGCTTGTAGATGGTATTTTAAACTCGATGCGCTCTGAAACTACGGCGGCCGAGGACAAAAAATACACATGCGTTAATCGCGTTAAAATAATTAGTGGCGTTAATGCGTTATTAACGCGTTAACTTGACAGCCCAACTATTTTGCACATCCCTTTCAAGATTTTCTAAGGTTTATTGACATATATTATACACAACTACGGTGTAGTTATGCAATGAATGAAAAACTTGGGTCGCAGGTTCCTCAACAGTGCATTACAAGACATCTATCAATATGTGTGTACCTCCACCATTACATTGTCATATTCTGCACATTTCTTATACTATCTACATACATCTTATAAGAGTATAATACATATGTATAATATCAGTTAAAAGAAGTGCTTAAACATAGTTAACATTGCAGGAAAGCGATATATTTGACGTTAAGTACTTTGTCAGGCTTAATATTTATCTGTAGATACAAATTTCACTGTGTGTGCTGTGTGCTCTGCATGTGTGACCATCAAAGAGGGTTTCATCCCTCCATATTCATCTTCTATACCCTGTTGGATATTCTTGAACCCCGAGAGCAGGAGAGACTGAAAAGAGTCAAGGCAAGCTTATACAAGTTAACAGCATTTAATTACACAAAAGATGCGGTGGTTTACAAAAGAAATGAGCTCGTTGGTGGTTTGCTCCTGCCAGCTGTTTTGGCCCGCGTCCACGCCGGGTCAGCTCCGGGCAAAGAGAGAGAGAGAGATCCTTCTTGGATCTCCCGGGTAAGACCTGTAGTCTTCTCCTATTGGCCGGCGTCGACGGGGGCGTGTCCAATGCAAATCCTGTCGGTTTCTGCTGCTGAATTACATCAATCTGATGTCTGTGGTTATCTAAACATTCCCTAATAAACCTCATTCCAGCGTCAATAAATGAGTGTTAAACTCAGGGTGTTTAGTGTACAACATCACGTTATTTCACCTTCAATTCAGGGTTTGAAAACGTAGCATTTCGCCACAAGCTAATGCTAACCGGAAATGACGAAATTCACCAACGGAAAACCGGAAGTCACATGTGAATCTTCGGTTTTCAGAATAAAACAGATTTAAATGAAATACAGTGTATTTCATTCAAATTACGCCACATCAACATTGATTTTAATTTCTAACAATCCCTCCTTTCACACCTTTTAAGGTGTGAACACAATACTGAAATCAATGAGTTCTTCATAAGACTGCTTTTAAACTGACGGTATGTTTTAGACTAAATTATGCCATAAAACATTGATTTTAATTTCTAACAATCCCTCCTTTCACACCTTTTAAGGTGTGAACACAATATTGAAATCAATGAGTTCTTCATCTGAACTTTGCATAGTACATAACTCATATCAAAAACATACTATCAAAATGGAATGGTTCAAATAACCGTCATCAAAAATACAAAAAATACTTCGGTTGGTCTTCAACATAAGTTTTCCCTTGTGCTTAAACTTCTAGTTTTAACATTCAATATCACTTTTCAAAATAGCAGCAATTAGCTTGGTATTTAACAATCCCTCCTTTCATACCCTTTAAGGTATGAACATAATACTGAAATCAATGAGTTCTTCATCTGAACTTTGCATAGTACATAACTCATAAAGGGTAGAAAATACAAATAGTAACAATACATATTCATCATAAATGCGAAGTTTTTCATTTGTGCATAACTTCTAGCTTAAACCTTTAATATCACTTCGTAAAATAGCAGCAATTAGCTTGGTATGGAAAACGTCGAACTCCCTCCTCTCACATCATATATATCATCTTCATACTGTATCTGGTGTAAAGGCACTTGTTCTTTCACAAAATATAAGAAGGATAAAACTATCTGAAAATATTACTCTTTATTTAAACAATCCTATCCTCTTCAGTGTTGCACACTCCCTTTTTCAACTAATGTCTAGCGCTATTCTATCGGTCTGTTTTTATGTGACTGTTTGTGTCATCCTTTTACTGTGTCTCTGGTGTGATTTAGGAATCTCTGCTGGTTATATCAGATATAGTTCTCCCCATCCACATTCTTGTTGGTTGTGGGACAGAGGAATAATAATTCAGAACCTGCTGATATCTGAATCTTAATACTCGGCATATGTTACAAACAAAATAAAACATCTTCATGGTGAACTAAATAACATATTTCAATAGCTCGAAATGTCTGATGAGCATCTGTGTTGTTCCTAAATAAAATCCTTGTAATCTTTTTCAAATCTAAATATAACAATGAACTATTCCTGTTTGTGGTAAAGACACACACTAACATTATGTAATACAATTTAATTATGGATTCAAAAACAACTGAAGTCATAATGCTGTCAGAGTGTGGTTTCCTGAGTGTATCTGTCCTATAAAAGGTACGTCATTCTCTGCTTGGCTCGTGTGCAGAAATCCCATCAGTTGCACCTGGCAATACTGCTTCTACCTGTCTATTATCAAGCTGAAAAATGAATACAGAATTCCAACATACTGTCATCAAATGTCTTTCTATTATAAATTAAATGTATATCCCCATAATGACCTAAACAATAGAGTCCATGGCTTTTACTTCTATTTCTTTACCAGGCTAGTTACAAGATGTTGTCTAAAATAAATTCTGTGTCATTACATTACTATGTTTTAGCTTAACTGTAATATGTTCTTTCTATATTTCAAACCTCAGTTACTCTAATGTCTGTTAAAATATTACAAAATTGTTTCATTATCACAGGTCAACTTCTTCTGTATTCTATTCTGGAATTACATCTCTCACAGTAGCCCCTTGGCCACTGCTTCTGCATCTGTGTTACCTGTTCAAAATGCAATCAATATTTAGAAACATGTCAACATTCATCAAACAGTATCTTATCCCCAGATATGGAGCAGGTTAATTCTAAAACTATCGTTCAATGCTCAGTTTGAACATCTAGGTTGGGGCGGAAGGTTTCTTTCAATCCCTAAAAGAAAAATTGTGAATTTGACAGCCATGTTGACATTATACACACTCCCCCCTTTTTACACATGAACTCATGTGTAATAAAATCCTGAAATGGGGAGGGGAGGAGAGAAAACTTTCAGTTACATTTTGGTTAGGGACATAGCAATTTTACATCCATTATTATTATTATTATCTTTCCACAGTAAACACCTCAGTGAAAATAAATGTTTCTCTTCATCTTTCAGTCCTAAAAGAAACAGAATCTTCAGATTATAGTTTGAGTTTCACATTTGCAAACTGCCAACTCCTAAAAATGTTCAATTACTCATTGTTTTGTACCAGTTTTTTCCAAAATCAGTTCTAACTGCCGTGCCGTTTCTGGAAATGTGGCGGTACGGCTACACAATTTGCAAGAAAGTGCCAACATGTTCCTTTGTTAACTCTGATCCGGAGTGCATCTGCAGTGCGTTCTACAACTTCCCATGGTCCACTCCATACAGGTTGCAATGAGTTAATCTTGTGGATTTTTACTTTCACCCAATCACCTGATCCAACAGAAATATTCTTCATGGACCTGGCATATGCTTCCGCCTCAATTTTCCTAATATCTAACACTGGTTCTCCTCTGTATTGTGAGGGGCTACATTGTGGTGGATATTGCTGAGTGGGGCAATCTCTGGCCAAATGTCTACAATCACCACATATGAAGCAGCCATCATCCCTTCTCCCTCTTGATCGTTGCTTTCCTCTCCATTGTCCCTTTTGTTGTATGGGAGGGTATACCTGTGCTTGCGTCTGACCACATGTGTAGCAGCCACCATTATGGAAACTTCTTCCTCCGCTTTGTTGGTTCTGCATTTGATTCTCTGGTACTTCCTGAGTTTTAACTGTTGGAGGTGTTCGCCTTGCCTTCTCTGCTAGTATGGCCATCTGCTTTGTCGATTTCTTGTTTTTATTAGCTTCGGCCTCTTTCTCAGCTTCGGCATCTTTCTCAGCTTCGGCATTTTTCTCAGCTTCGGCATTTTTCTCAGCTTCTGCATCTTTCTCAGCTACTTGTATCTTCAAAAGTCTTAGTTTTAGTGCTTTCATCACTTCGTCATTTTCCCTCTGTGTTGCCTGGTATGTCATGTCGTGGTGAATGAGATGTTTCCATTCTTCTGGGAGTTTAGCTTCTAATCCCACCACGGCTTCCAGGCATACCTGAACTGATCGGGGAAGGGCTTTAATGACTGCGTTCTTCCACAACATTACGACAGCCGGAGAAACGTCATGTCGTTCTCCAGTGCAGTCCTCCCACACTCCTTCACATCTCTTCAGGAAGGTATGCATGTCCTCCCCCGGTTCTTTTCTCAGGCTGTTGAGGGCGTGTAAACTGCGTGTTGTCGGGTAGATGCTACGAATAGCAGCCCAATAGCTTGACCTGATATTGTTGAATGAAGTGTCATCTGAAGAGTTGGTGCATTTGGCCATGAAATCTACTGCTCTTGCCTCTAGTCTGCCTTCTATCCGTCTAAGCAGTGCCCTCATGTCTCCCAAGCACAGGTGGTCTTGGACAGTGTACTTCTCCAGATCTTTCACCCACTTCTGACCTCCTTGGGTGAGTGGAGGTAGCTTTGCCACTAATGATTCCATGTCCCTGTGAGCCCATGGTTGGTAGTCAAATCCTCCTCTCTCAGCCGCTATCAATGGCATGAAGGTATGTGCACTGGTCTTGGTTCTTCCAGCTTTGGGGCATGTCCCAGGGTATTCGTCCCTACTATTGTTCTCTGAGGGAGATGCAAATCTGCGTCGTTGCTGTGACTGTTCTTGGTAGGGGGAGTGTCTACTGGTTACAAACTGTGTACTGCCGTCGTCATCTTCATCTTCTTTGGAATAGTCTTTGTCAGGAGAGTCATTTGTTCGGCGTTTTGTTTGAGATTCTCCCCATTTTTTAGTTATTTGTTGTTTTCTTTCATCTGCAGAATGTGTTGTTTCAGGAGAGCAACCAGTTCGGTAATTTTTCTCTTCTTGCTCTTTTTCCCATATTTTCCTTTCTTCTTGTTCTTGTCTTTGTCTTTCTTCCATTCTTTTGATGAGTTCTGCTTCCATTCTGATGAGTTCTGCTTCCATTCTTCTGTTGAACTCTTCCTCTCTGATGCGTTCTGCTTCCATTCTTCTGTTGAACTCTTCCTCTCTGATGCGTTCTGCTTCCATTCTTCTTTTGAACTCTTCCTCTCTGATGAGTTCTGCTTCCATTCTTCTTTTGAACTCTTCCTCTCTGATGCGTTCTGCTTCCATTCTTCTTTTGAACTCTTCCTCTCTGATGCGTTCTGCTTCCATTCTTCTTTTGAACTCTTCCTCTCTGATGAGTTCTGCTTCCATTCTGATGAGTTCTGCTTCCATTCTTCTGTTGAACTCTTCCTCTCTGATGCGTTCTGCTTCCATCAGCTGGTTGACACTGGATAGGATTCTTACCTCATACACCAATTATTTCACATTTGGGGCTTGAATTGATGCTTGGTGAGAAGGGTTGTTCTCTGATATGTCGGGAGGAGGCACTTCGGTCAGGCTTGGATACTGCTTTGGAGTTTGGATAACTGGAGCCTCTTCTGTTATTTCTGCTGTGTCTTCATTTACTGGCAGATCTGCTGCTTCTACCAAATGTAAGCTTGTTGTCAATCCCTGGCTGGCATATTTTAGATGGAGTATCAGACTTGTAACTCTAGCTTTTCTTTCTTCAGCTTTGTTCATAGCGCTTTTTCCAGGTCCATACCACGAGGGTCGTCCGGCTTTGATCCATGCCTCTTGCTGTTGTAGGTATTCTCCATTCTCATATTCAACTACTGCTTTTCTATGGGCTTTCGTTGGTCCAGGTTTATCATCTGCTGGAATCAATCCTCTCGTTTGCCACTGCTCGAACAGTTTCTCTATTCTGTTCCATGTCTTCTGTCTATCTTTTGGCGCTGTCATAGCATCTGACCTGATGTTTACCCTCTCCTTAATATCTGCAGTTGAGCCTGGCATTGAGAATGCTCTTAACTTAGTGTCTTTTGGTGACATATTTCTTAAGTAGTTGGATATAGTTATTAAATGTATCAAAGATGAATCACTAATCTACTGAATAGTACCTTCGTTCCTGATAAAAAAATATCCTATGTCATCCGAACTTAACTTCAATATCTGGGATTTCATTTTTAAAGTTTTTTAGTTTAAGTTTTTAATAAAAAATTAATAAAGTAAATTAGAAATTATGCAAATTTTAAAATCAGAAATTTAAAAAATGTACAGTGTATGGTTTTGACCTTTAAAATATGAAAATAGGAATATGGTGAAAATTCAAATAAACTGTGTACAGTGTATTCTGAAGTTTATGAAATTATGCAAATGTCATAACTACAATACTTCAATTCAGAGAAACCACATGTAATCTTTATCTGTGTGTGGTGAAGAATGCATTAACACTAATGGTGTGTCCGCTAGGGGAGCTGTCTTATTTTTAACTCCTTTCAAATGTATCAACTAGCACTTCCGGTTCATAAACCTACTTCCGGTTTATTTACCCAAATAAAGTTCAAATTACTTTCTTTGAAAAGCATGAAAAACAAAAACAACTTAATCTACTCTCAATGTTCATCTACACCATCCCTGTGTATCCACCATCCCAGTAGTTACCAGTTGTATCACCTAGTAATGCCAACTGGCTAGCTAACTAGCTTAGCATTAACCTCATGTGACTGGGGGAAGGGGAGGGGAACAATGGGATGCAATTGAAAACCACACTGCTTGAAACACTCCAATACAAAACAAGACAATCTTCATTTACCTTAGCTCTAAATTCTATAGATGCTGACCTTAAAAGCTGATCTTATACCAATCTTGTACACAATCTTTCCGGCTTAGAACATCACACAAAAATATACTTTTCGGCTTAAGAACTCCACACAATATACTTTATTAAACGAGACTACGCCGGTTTAACACATCAAACATATAAACTAACATGAACGGACCCAGTCCAGTGCAAAACAGATCATGGCTCGTACCTCCCCAGAGATCTTAACACTATTTGGAGCCAGTCCAATGTAAACCAGATAACCTCTAGTGCCTTCCCAAAGGTCTTTAATATTCACATTAATTGGGCGGCGCCAAAGAAACACTATAAACAAAACCGCACCACCAACGCTTGCACCTAATGTAAGTTATTTAACTATACAGTTTTTTAATTAAACAGGTAGCTGTCTCACCTTTGATTTAGGCCCAGCCAAAAAATCCTCTGTCTGCCGCCTGTTGTGATGCTAGTTAGCTGCAGCTTTCCCCTCTTCCAGTACTCTCCAGTCTCAGAGTCCCTTCGTTGGTTGCCAATTGTTAGTTATTCTTGAACCCCGAGAGCAGGAGAGACTGAAAAGAGTCAAGGCAAGCTTATACAAGTTAACAGCATTTAATTACACAAAAGATGCGGTGGTTTACAAAAGAAATATGCTCGTTGGTGGTTTGCTCCTCCCAGCTGTTTTGGTCCCGTGGCGCCGGGTCAGACGGGGGACCTGTAGTCTTCTCCTATTGGCCGGCGTCGACGGGGGCGTGTCCAATGCAAATCCTGTCGGTTTCTGCCGCTGAATTACATCAATCTGATGTCTGTGGTCATCTAAACATTCCCTAATAAACCTCATTCCAGCGTCAATAAATGAGTGTTAAACTCAGGGTGTTTAGTGTACAACATCACGTTATTTCACCTCAATTCACGGTTTGAAAACGTAGCATTTCGCCACAAGCTAATGCTAACCGGAAATGACGAAATTCACCAACGGAAAACCGGAAGTCACATGTGAATCTTCGGTTTTCAGAATAAAACAGATTTAAATG
Organism: Trematomus bernacchii; assembly: GCF_902827165.1. Lineage (NCBI taxonomy): Eukaryota > Metazoa > Chordata > Actinopteri > Perciformes > Nototheniidae > Trematomus > Trematomus bernacchii. The sequence continues at coordinate 438,198 of NW_022987621.1, forward strand.
AAATACAGTGTATTTCATTCAAATTACGCCACATCAACATTGATTTTAATTTCTAACAACCCCCAAAGCTTTTTTCTTATTCAAAAGAAGACCTTAACCTAAAGTATTCTTTAATGTTTAAATAAAGCCTTATTAGTTGGTCTGTTTTGCACATCCTCCTATTAATATCTAATAATACAATTATAAAATGCAATAAACTGCTTTAACCAGTAGGTGTCCCTTTCTATCAGCTGTGCACCGTTATGGCGTAAATACAGCCTATCTACCAATTGGATCAAATATAAAAGTCAGCCGAATTAGTGTTGATACTGCAAGGAGACGTATTGTGTGAAAAGAAATGTAAGATGTTGTTTAATTGCTTATATATTTAAGATCCACGTCAAGTTTTCAGTTTTGGCGGCAGTTCCTGTTTGTCTAGAAGTCTTGTCATCAGGGCTCTATAAATAGAGTTAACTACGGCAGATATGTAATATTTAATGCCGCCGAAACGTGTATTACAATGCCGTTATGTGATGACTTTCAAAGAGAAAAGCAAGCACACTCGGAATAATGTATTATTTAATTTTTTTATACAGTCTATGGTTGCTACAGAGGATTGTGGGTAATGTCCGTCAAACTTCCGGGTTCCTCCATGGGATCTTATTTCGGAAAAAGTATGCATTGAAGTCAATGGAGAGAGAAAGATTATCTTTCGATCCCGTTTGAATTGTGCCACGAATTACACATATGATGTTTGTCAATCTTAAATAATCATTTCCATGTCAAAAAAGTCACAGTTTGTCGTAAAACTGTTGAAATATAAGACTATGAAATGTGTGTGTATGTACAGCTCTCAACATGCCCAGACTTGTAGTGATTTTCACCTCTTTTAATACTTTTAATACCACATTATGTCACAAGTTTGATGCGCGCCCGTGATTGAAAATCTTTTTATTTAAAAAATACGGGGAATACGGATCTCGGGGTCTCGATGCGACGCGTCATATGACGTCACATGTTTGGCATGTCTCGATTGAATATGCTTTATTTAAAACAAAAACAAGGACAATAAACAAAGCAGTCTTCACAACGGCCGGACAAAATACTTTGAGCCGCCCTATAGCCAAAGCCAGAGACACTGTTTAAAGCATAATAAAGACAATATATAGAGAGCATAATGTTTTTAATGCAATGCAGTCTCGCAACGGTTGCTTCAGCAGAGAATGGCCCGCGGCGGGAAGCATTCGCTCGCGATCTCAAGAAGCCTATGGACATCCCAGAAAGTTGAAAATGTACGCTAAGGACCGCCCCCTTGCATTGGAAAAAGACCACAGGGGACCTTGACATAACGTCAACATTAGCCGACCTGGGAGCGAGGATGTGTTGGTTGTGCAGCCTGATGGCTACAGGCACAAAGGACTGTCCGAGGCGCTTGGTGCGTTGTTGTAGAGGGATGAGTCTGTGGCTGAACGTACTCATCTTCACTAGCTCTGCGTGGAGTGGGTGGGAGGGGTTCTCTAGGATGCTGTCGAGCTTCCTCCTCGTCCTCCCCTCTGCCACCTCCTCCAGATTGTCCAGTTGTACTCCCACTACAGAGCTAGCCTTCCTCACGAGCTTGTTCAGCCTGCCAGTGTCCCTAGTGTTTGTGTTTCCACCCCAGCACACCACGGCAAAGAAGAGCACACTGGCCACCACAGACTGGTAGAACATCTGCAGCAGCCTCGTGCACACATTGAATGACCTGAGCCTCCTCAGGAAGAACAGCTTGCTCTGTCCCTTCCTGAAGAGAGCATCAGTGTTGTCTGTCCAGTCCAGTTTATTGTTTAAGTGCACTCCCAGGAACTTGTAGCTTATCACCACCTCCACATCCTTCCCCCTGATGGTGATGGGGGTCAGAGGCCTCTTCCTGCTCCGCCTGAAGTCCACCACCAGCTCCTTAGTCTTGCTGATGTTGAGCTGGAGGTGATTGTTGTCACACCAGCCTACGAAGTTCTCAACCAGGGCCCTGTACTCCTCCTCATTGTCATCTGTGATGCAGCTGACAATGGAGGAGTCGTCAGAGAACTTCTGTAGGTGGCATGAGCCGGAGTTGAAGCGGAAGTCGGAGGTGTAAGGGTGAACAGGAATGGTGACAGCCTCAGAATACTGAAATCTGTATTTTTTGTCATTTTTTTTCCCCTCTAATTTGTTATTATTTGGTGCAGGCACGAAACATACTACCAATAGAAATACATTGCTTCTAAAATCTTTCTGTGTCAGAATACTGAAATCTGTATTTTTTTTTATCTGTTTTTCCTTCTAATTTGTTATTATTTACATTGCTTTTAAAATTGTTCTGTGTGACACGAAAAAAATGGGAAAATCGTGTTGGTGAATCAACAGATTAATTTCGTGACTATAACACGAAATGCCGTGAGACTGTGTTGGGTATATCCCTTGGTGGCGATCCAGCTCGGCCCTGGAGGGAGAGGAGCGCTTCTTCTGAGTAGGTGATTGTCCTGCCGTTTGAATCCAACGGGTAAAACTCCTACCAATAATATATACAAGTTGAGAACAGTGTCCCAACATTTACAGTTAAATTAAATCCACTAAAACGTAAGAGTAGTGGGGGAAAAGAAGAGAAAAGCTAGAAAAGCTAGAAACAAAGGAAGAGCTGCTCAGTACAGGCAGCCACTCTGGGCGGCGCTCAAGTCAAAGCACATTTTGCACACTTATTCCACTTATTCCTAGTGTGCCACTGGTTATGGTGCCGCGTGCCAATGGTGGCACGTGTGCCAGGGGTTGCCGACCCCTGAAGTAGGCTAATAAATAAATACTAGTGTATAGCCAAACTTAAAGTGGACCTATCATGCTATATTTAAATGATATATTGTAGGGCCATACCTATATAAGGTATATTTATACGTTTCTGTTTTCAAAATACCAAACAGATCATGCATTTTAGCCATGCCTCATTTCGCTCTATGTGCTGTTTGCTGTCTACGGGTCTGATTCTGCTGACCACGCCCCCCTGCAGGAGAGGTGAGCCGTGCTCTGATCAGCTGCTGGGCTGTCAGAAGAGGGGGAGAAAAAGAGATCTCCGTCCTCCGTGTTTTATTATATAGAGTCGTTATTCATTTGTTTTAAAGCTCAATAAATAACAAAGAAGACCTTTGACCGGCACTTTTCTAATTTTGTCCGGAAGATTTAAACTTTAACGGACATCTTGACCGGCGAAAGTAACTGAAACTGAAACTCTGCCGCACGGTCCCCTCGTTCCTTGGAAGAGGCGGAGAGGTGGGTGTTTGTCATCTGCTGGTGGACTAACCGGAGAGAATTACAGTGCTTGCCTCGACGGGGAGGGATTGCATTGAGCAATTGCATTGAGCAATCCCTCCCTGCAAGCGTTTGCAGCGGGAGCAAACGCTTGACTCGGGGAGGGAGAAAAAAAGCCACAGCGAAGAATAAACAGAAGGGTAACCATGGTAACTATGGGCGGGAAGTCTTCTTCGCTGCTTTTGTGGCAGACTACAGTGCCACTTACAGGCCTGGCATATGTACTACAGCGTCTCCAGCGCTTTCGAGCGGCAATGGCCGGCCGTGGCCCAACCCCACATTCCCCTGATAGGTGGAGAGTTGGCCCAATAGCCGTAGCGCCACCGTCCTGATGTCAGGACAGGGTTCAAATCTGGATCAGTTTTTATCAGATCCGTTGCAGCCCCTTTTTTAGAGATTTGGGTATGGAGGAAAATAGAGAGGGTTGTGTTTTCTGACACTTGGTGAGTTCTCTGGAACACCGGGGACACATATTCATGTATAAAAGACGTACAAAAGTGAATTTTGCATGATAGGTCCCCTTTAAACATTCCCAAACCTCATTCCAGCGTCAATAAATGAGTGTTAAACCGAGGGTGTTTAGTGTACAACATCACGTTATTTCACCTTCAATTCACGGTTTGAAAACGTAGCATCTCGCCACATGCTAATGCTAACCGGAAATGACGAAATTCACCAGCGGAAAACCGGAAGTCACATGTGAATCTCCGGTTTTTAGAATAAAACAGATTTAAATTAAATACAGTGTATTTAATTCAAATTACGCCATATCAACATTGATTTTAATTTCTAACAATCCCCACATTCACCACAAACCTACATTCAGGAATGTGAAATTTAAATAATTTAACTACCGAATATTTTAACACAAAACTATAAAAATAATTGTTATTTATCAAGATCTAGCCATTTATGAAATAGCTTTCTTAATGTAGTATCAGGCATAATAGGGTAGGAACCTTTATGATGTAACGTGTTGTGCATCGGTGATTAATAAACGAGAGCAAGTCAACCTACACGTTGGTCCAATCCTTTCCTATACAAGAGCCTCTATATAAGTTATAGTGAACACTTATAACAATAGAACATGGTGTCAGAAGTGAAAACGAGACATTAACAAGTCAATGTTAGTGTCCAGCGACCAAAAAGTACGTCAGGTTTAGTGCCGTCTATTATTATTTTTTCCGTGGAATGCCGAGGAAGAGGCTAAAGCTAGCTAGCGCGCCACGATGAACCAGTTTCAAGTCTCACCACCGGAAAAGTTCACTTTCAAGGCAGATGACTGGCCTAAGTGGATAAAACGCTTTGAAAGATTCCGCATTGCGTCTGGATTAGAGACACAACCGAACGAGAATCAAGTGAATGCCCTCATCTACATTATGGGAGAGGAGGCAGAGGACATACTGACTTCTCTGCACTTAAGCCCAGAGGAAGCGAGTGAGTACGTGACAGTTACTGGAAGACTGGATGGACACTTTGTGGCTTGAAGAAACATCATTTTCGAGAGGGCAAAGTTTAATCAGAAACAGCAGGAGCTGGGCGAGTCGGCTGACAGCTTCCATACAGCGCTGCATTGCCTGGCGGAGCACTGTGGATATGGCGCTCTTCATGATGAAATGGTGAGAGACAGAATTGTGGTCGGTTTGAAAGATAAAAGACTATCAGAACTGTTGGGGAAATATTTTCCAAGCCCATAACTTTGATCCAGTTTATCAGTTCATACTGTCCTGACTGAGCACACGCACCTGTAACCTTGGCTGCTGTGCTCTCAGTGTTTTGTCTCCCTGTTCCTGCCTGTTGGCGTCAGCTGATAGAGGTGTTATGATTCTATGTTGTTATGCACAATGTTGATTATTCTCTCTGAACTAGCTAAATACACGGGTCTGGGGTAGAGTTCTTCAGAATTGACGTGGCAACTCTACCGTGAAGTCAGAACCTCTGGCTCTTGGACTTGTTTTGTGAATTCTCTGGCCGAAGCTTCTAATAAACCATCAGTGTTTGACATCAAAGCTCCAGCTCATCCCGTGTCTCCTTCCTGAGTCGGTGACTCCGACTGCATTGCTACACAGAAGTTTTCCCCCACAAATTGGCGTTGTCAGCAGGATACCAACAAATCTTCAGAACTGGTAAGTGTAATTTCAAATCCACATTTGGACATTGCCTTACCAGAATCTGTGATTGACGGTATCCTAAAATTACCTGTGAAACTGAACGGCTGAGTTTCGTTTTTGGTTAATGAACATTTGGGGATAATAAACCCAGGGGATCAGTGTCTGGGGACTCTGTCCTGGCTGATTTTCTCTGTGTATGCTGCTCGGGACGGAAGTGCCATACAAGCGTACACAGCTCATGTTTAGAGAAACCTTAAAGAAAGGCATCAGTAAAGTGGAACTTCTGTATGAAAGCAATGTAAAGATTTGTATTGGACAAATCACCGAATTCTGGGGGTTTCAGCGGCCAGCACCAACAGTTAAAAATAAGCAGCCAGAGATATTACCGCTATCGCCTCTATAAACACGGCTCCAGCTGCTCCGGGTGTGTGTGTGTAAATACCTCCCGTATCTGTGTGGCTGGTGAAGTGCACTGAGAGGGAGAAAGTCACAGCCTTTGTCTATAGCTTTAACTCACACCACCGCCGTCTCTATTAAAAACGAGATGGTCTAAAAGCACTCTCGTTGTTTGTGACCGTCTTCTACGTCCTGGTAAGACGGGGCAGCGCGAGGTGCGTGCATTACCTGATGCGCCACAGTTCTCTATATTGCTGGAGATATAAAATGATAGGCTAATTGATCACGGGTGGGCAGTGGCAAGCGAGTGTAGAACAAGACTGTGTTTCATCGTTGTGATGAACTCGATAGCGAGTGTATAGGCTGGTCCATAGTGACTACAGTTAACTGTGCTGTTGTTGGAGAGAAAGGGTAGTGGAAAAAAGTCTATGCGCTCCTGATCGGGGCGGCATAGCGCCACTAGAATAGCGTAGTGGTGTCGCAAGAGGACAAGCTAGTTATCGCTCTTGGACGGTCATCAGGCACCGATCTAGGACTTGTATACAAGGGTGGAAGCGTGAGTCAAGGCGCCCACTTAAACAGATAATTCCCTACCCCCTCTGAAACCTCTTAATTCGGACTAAATTGAGCTGGATGAACTTTGCTGGCACGCTGGCGTTTGTTACGAGTTCATGTTTGTTTGTCTGATTGTTTCGTATCGGGGGGTCTATATTGGTTTGTCTAACCGCCGTCTTGTGCATGTTTTGTAACAACTAATAATGAATCAGTCCATAGCCAGGGTAAAATAAACTAAACTTTAGTTAACTCATCAAAAGTAAATGACTTGAGAAAAATAAATAATATAAAGATGTAAGGCAAAATTCTAGTACTATAAATGTGCTGCAAAATGAAAATAAATAGCAAAAGAGTGTTTTTATGTCCTGCATCTGAGTGTGCAGAGAAACATGTTAACACGAAGCACACTGTTCAGGGTGTGCGCTGTAGGTGTAAGAAGAAAAGAAGATTATATTACTTTAAGAATACATTTTAAATTGTATTGCTGTTATGTTAAGATATGTTTGTGACCTTGTATAAACCCTATGCCCCGTCCTGCACCCTGAGACCCTCAGAGGCATCACTGCTGGTCGTAAACAACCTGCCTGAGGAGATCAGGGTCTGCTCTTTTAGGTCAATGTTGTATTATTTGTTTCATTTATTCTTAAATCTATGTATTGTATGGTAATAATGAAAAATAAAAAACGTAATGTATTGAACACATTCCGAAACAAAGCTGATAAGACAGAACTAGACTCAGACATAATACGAATTATTGTTGAAACCTTTTGCGCTGTTGCTGCAAAATGGAGACTTTGTTGATTATCTATTCCAACTGGCCACTGGATTCAGATAATTAATATAAGTTGAAGTTCAATTACAGTTTTAAATATAGTTTAACATTCTTTATTAAACTGCTTCAAATTATTTCTCCTATCAAGCAAATTGGTCTACATAGACATTACTAAAATTCAAATAGTTGTTAAACTACTGACAAGTTTTCTGAAACTAAGCTTATGAACAAAATAGTTTGGATCCCTGGTTAAGCCAGGATCAATATATTTGTTGAAGTTTTTATTGTGTGCATAATAAATGTGTTAAATGAATTGAGCAATTCTTTAAAAAGTATAATGTTGCAATCTCTTTACAATAAGTAATTACAGTTAAAAAATAGATGTTGTTTTCCAAGGGCCTCTCCTTCACAGCCCTACACTTTAAATCATGAGATTTTCAAATCATAACAGACAGAGATCGGTATTACTTTGTGTTGCAAGCCAAATCCATGTAAAGGTTCTACTTGAGCCCGATTTAAATACCATAAAGAAAGTATTGAACCCAGCTCAAGCTAAATGTCAATTGTATTTAATTAATGTACAAGTGTTTTGATTTATTTAAAACGTTCCAGTCTAGCTTCCTTCGAGTTCACTCTAAGCAACAAATTGTTTCTCATAACATTCTCACTGCTGTCCCAAATGTTTAACCTTGGGCAGACAAGTTGTTCACACACACACACACACACACACACACACACACACACACACACACACACACACACACACACACACACACACACACACACACACACACACACACACACACACACACACACACACACACACACACCCACACTTTGGATAAGTATTTACCTTATCCACATTGTAAATTGTTGCCTTCTTTAGAGTTATTAGTAATTCAAGATTAATTATTCAATTAAATGTAAGATAAAATAACTTTGACTTGATAATTTTGTTCACAACATTAGACCTGTCCTCTAATCTCTACTAGACTAAGATACATGTGCATGTTTGGGTGTTTTAACACTCCTGTAATGTACCTAATCTTGTTATCCTTTTCATTACGGAGCTGGGAAAATGTTGTATTGATTAGATTCTGATCCGTGCACGTCCAATTTTGACTGACTTTAGTTCTAATGTTAATGTTAATTTGACTTCAACCCATAAGTAATTATTTAAATTAACTCTAAATTTCACATGATGATGGATTAGTGTTCCACATTTCTTCCACTAATTTGTTTTACAATTAGGCCAAAGGTAAAGAGAGACATTGATGACCTTGTGTCCCTTTTGTTAGTACGTGGTTCCATTTTGTCTATGGCCTTGGACGGCTTCACTAAAAGTCACCCAGTTCTGCCCTGCTGCAGTCCGGCTGAGTGCAGTCACAGAGATGCTATGGCTGCTCTACATGACATGACATGGTCTGGTCCGAGAATGGACACCATTTCCTGCTCCCAGAGAGAATGACACTCCTCAAACTGAACATTACAGCCGTTGATACTGTCTCACATGGGTCTGCTCCCCCCCACTGAGCCATGAACTGAAAGCATGACATCTGCTATGAACACTTGGAAGCCTCCCTGTCACACCAGCACCAACCCTTGGGTCAGTCAGATGAGACTAACGGCTTCACTTAGGGCATTTGGTTCAGATACATGACTCGTTACCGCAGAGTGGGTTTGTTTAAGGCTATTCATACTGCTATGATGCCTGTAAGTGGGCGGGCTGTTAAAAGCCCCTACTATTGTTCAAATAGGCCTAATGTCAGGGGTCTCTTAATGTCTAGTTCTACATGTATTCACATTATATAGACAATGTTTCCACCTGGTAAAACTAAAGGCTGCACGAAACTCAGGCTACAATACAACCATTCTGTTCTGCTCTAACGATTCAATTTAAAGATTCTACATCAAAACAATTCGCGTTTATTGTTTCCAATGATAACGTCTCCTTAAGTGGAGGAATGCAAACCTGTTTTCAAATTTAGGGTTTTGATTTTGTTTGACATTTCTCAGTAATGACACCCTCAGACACCCAATATCATTCATGCTATGCCTTTGTAATAGATATGACAAGTCATGGTTGATGACCTTCCGGGTCTGTCCAGCAGAGGGCGCTTGTTGTTTGCCACTGGTGCATAATACATTAGACTTGAAGCAAACGAACAACGTCTCTGTTTCCTTGTCTGATATTTTCCCCATATTACGTGAGTTCATCCGTGATAAATGTTATATATGTAGACTGACTGTGTGTAATATTAATGTGAAAAGCACACTGTTGGTGTGATAGTTGTTGGAGGGTATTTTTGGAGGGTTTTTCTGGGTTCTGTAATGCGGCTTTCACACCAGCGCTTTTCCCTTTCTAGCTCCTAGCGAGAGCTTTTCTGGTTCAGCTCCCGTTTCCCTTTTCAGCTCCCGCTCTGTTCACACTGCCCAGAGCTGCTGAGAGATTTTCTCCCACAACAACGGGGGGGGGGACTGCGTCGGGTCGACGATCGTGTTGCTTTTAATCATACGAAGCCAGATTAAATTAAATAACGACTTCTCCAACCTTATACTTTTCTCCAGAGTGCCGTGGTTCATTGTTTATTAATGTGTTTCAGCATTTACCGACCGCTACAGTGCTGGCTGCTCTTCAACGGGAGTGTATTCTCCCGTTAGCTCCAGGTTAGCTCACACGGCTCTAAAGTATTCACTGTCTGACTGTCACACAAGCAGCTGATACATATCCCCAGTTCCCCTTAAGTGAATGTGTGTCAGTCTGAATTGACACTGTTTGGCATCACAACGCTGTTATGAAAGTTTCTCTGGTATAACATGGGTGATGTTAGCATAGCAACCGAAGCTAAACGGACTACTTGCTAAGCCGTTTTCTCCAGGCACTTTTTACCGGCGTATTTTTCATTATGATTCTACTTGTGATAGTCGGACATGACAACCTGTACAGCCCATGTATTAATTCCATCCGATAGCTGCTATAATAACAAACCAAACGTCTGCCTGCTCTCCACAATGATCAATAACAGCGAACGGATGGTCAAAGTAAGGTTTCCTGCACGCCTCGACGTAAGAGACGTAAGCGACGCCGCGTCATAGCTCCAAAGCTCTTGCCTCTGGACCGACAACTTTTTGGAGCTGGAAGTGAACCGCATTCCGGAGCTATGACGCGCCGCCGCTGCGGTGTGAACAGGAAAAACCGGCGCTTTTCAGGCTCTAGCTCCCAGCAGGAGCTGGAAAAGCGCCGGTGTGAAAGGGGCATAATTGTTGTAGCTGTGAATGCTAGCTTTTCTGGCGCCATTAGCTATGCTAGCGCCGCTAGCTATGATAGTGCAGTTTAGCTCCAAGAAGGGGATTTTGTGTGTTAATTTGGATATGTATGTTTGTAGTGTGCATTTAAAAAGGGACATTTTGTGTGTTAAATTGGATGTATGTTTGCAGTACATGCATTGTTAGTGTTTGTTTTATGTCAAGAATCTATGTTTTGTATTA